>NC_050097.1:30662336-30965366 GCF_902167145.1 Zea mays | reverse complement strand
CTCTCTTAACCGTACTCGCGAGCCCGCGTGGAACGTCTGTTTACTTATTGCATTCTATTGTATGGTGTACTGTTCTTTTGTATTAAATGTGTGGATGTATGTATGTTTGCGCTCGCATAGAGAACGATCCGGTCGAAGAGCCCGAGGAACTCGGAGGAGAAGCCCCTGAGCGGCAAGCGGTTGGTGGAGGCAAGTGTCCCTTGACCTATCTCTGTCCTATTCTTTCTTTAATTCACCTCCCGCTTTACACATTTATGCCTAAGGATTGACTAGCTTTTTGTTATCCCTGTCCTTGTTTACCTATTTGGGTTGTGATTATTATTATTTAGCTTTATGCTATTGCTCAACTCTAATTAATGAACATGATGAGATTATCTATGATACGCTGTTTTCCCCTTTCTTATGTTGATGTTATACTTGTGGTCTTCAAGGGGGCTCGAGCGGTTTCTCGAGTGCCTCTCCGTAAGGACCTGTTCTATGGATGACCGCCCGGGAAAACAGTGCAACCATGAGGGTGGAATGGGGTGCCCTTAGCTGAATAATTAGAGGATCCGGGGTGTAGTTCGCTTCGCCGTCGTGCCATCAATGGGGCTCGGTGTATGCGGCTCGCTCTGCCAAGGTTGATTCGTCCCTTGGGGAGGAGTGCGGTACATTTAGGAAACCTAACGGGCGGCTACAGCCCCGGGGAATCTTTGTAAAGGCTACGTAGTGAAACCCTGCCTATTCACCTTGGTAGTGTTTAAGGGTTTGATCGGCCCGAGGCAAGAGGGAATCACGGCTTGTGGGTAAAGTGCACAACCTCTGCAGAGTGTTTGAAAACTGATATATCAGCCGTGCTCGCGGTTATGAGCGGCCAAGGGAGCTCCAGTGATTAGTGGTACTTGATCAGAGATACTTTGGTACAGGTGGTTATGAGATTGATGGTTTTGGTCATGACTATGGTGCTGGTAAGTGGTACTCTTTCCGTTTGGAAAGGGTACATCGGGCTAATAACTTGGGTTAATGCTAAAACTTGGCTTTCTCTACTAGTAATAATAATCTGACCAACTAAAAGCAACTGCTTGACTTATCCCCACATAAAGCTAGTCCACTACAGCCAAACAGGATACTTGCTGAGTATGTTGATGTGTACTCACCCTTGCTCTACACACCAAACCCCCCATCCCCAGGTTGTCAGCATTGCAACCACTGCTCAGGCGAAGAAGAAGCCGTGGAAGGAGACTTCCAGGAGTTCCAAGACTACGACGAGTTCTAGGCGTGGGTTAGCGGCAACCCCCAGTCGGCTGCCTGTGAAGGCCGCGTTTATCTACGTTTCTTTTCCGCACTTTGATTTATTGTAAGAACTATATGGATGTCTCAGACGTATGATGTAATCGACTATTATTTCCCTTTTTAATACTATTTTGAGCACTGTGTGATGATGTCCATGTTATGTAACTGCTGTGTACGTGAATAACTGATCCTGGCACGTACATGGTTCGCGTTCGGTTTGCCTTCTAAAACCGGGTGTGACAGGAATCAACTTCACGAAAAAGGCGGGAAGAGTAAAGATTCAAGAACTTTGAGTTATGAATATCGAAGAGCAATCATCACAGAGAAGCTAACATCATTTCCTCATTAAAGGGAAGATATCATACTTACAAATCAACTCATTATGAGTTGATGCTTCCCTATTACTACTGCTACATTACATTACATTACTACTACTACTACTACTACTACTACTACTACACTACACTATACTACTCTACACTACTAAATACTACTACATTATTCTAACTATACTATACTAACATCTAAAAGACCAGTGGCATCTAGCCACTGGCCCTGTTGCTGCCCCTGCTGCTGCCGCCACCGCCGCTGCCGCCCCTGCTGCCGCCGCCGTCACCGTCCTTGCTGCCGCTGCTGCCGCCCCTGCCGCTGCCGTCACCGTCACCGTCGCCACCGCCTTCGTCGTCGTCGTCGTCGTCGCCGTCCCCGCCGTCGCCGCCACCGTCCGAGTCCTCCTCATCCGAGGAGTACTCCGACTCATCCGAGCCCTCGAGCCCGGAGCGCTCGACGGCCCGGATGTACGTCGAGACCTCCGCCGCGAGCCCATGGGAGTCGTCTGAGTCATCAGACAACTCACGCAGGGGGATGGGAGCCGGAGACCCCTTAGACTCAGAGGAGAACTCCTCCTCTGAGTACTCCGAGTCACCAAAATCCTCCGATGGAGGAGTTGGCTCACGCTTGCGCTTGTTGTTCTTGCCCATGGTGGAAGCGAAAGGGAGAGAAGAAAAGCAAGCAACAGAGAACAGCAAGAGATGTGAAAAAGCCGGAGAGAAAACGACATTATTTATAGAAGGAGAAGGCAACCGCTCACCTCCAACCGCGGTCACTGAACAGTCGCAAAGCATTCAATAAGCACTTCAACCCGTCTGAAGACACGTCAGGCGGCTGACGCCGTTTCACGCAACACAACACCCATTGGGACTCCAGTCAACAGCGCAGAGGATATGATTACACCCGCCGTCACATCACATTACTACTCAGAAGCAGCCGGCTAAAACACTCAGCGTACCAAGCCGTCCCTTGCCCACACCCATTGGGGGGGACGCCCAGGAATTATCAGTATATTTTTCAAAACGGTCACATCTGTGCAGGGCATGCAGTGAATACCTCAAGACAAAAATGAGATATCAGTAAGGATCAGAGGAAAGCCAAATATAGCCAGTGAAGTATAAAATATGGCCGACAGAAGCGACGTGAAGACTAGACAGAGAACGTCCATCAAATGTCCAATCAGTCGCAGAGCAAATAAATTACACCACCTAGCAAGATATGGATGGATTGCGAACTCGGCTGCAAAAGACAAAATACATGCTGACCTCTGAAGCATAATATTGATGACATAATGCTGACCTCTAAAGCATAATGCGGATGGCATCATGCCGATTTTTACAAGCAGAAAGGATAATCTTCAGCAAAAAGACACAAAAGGAAGACCTTCGAATGGATTATCCTCAAAAATCCACTTGAAGGTCGGGGGCTACACCCATTGGGTGCACCTTCAGTGCACCCCATGGATCATCATTCCAAGCCAAGATAGTGCCGACTTCTAAGGCATGGGACAAGATTAAAGACAAGGCTGGCCCTCAACCAAAACACAGGAGTAAAAATGGAAATAATTTCTGGTGAAGACCTTCGAGTAGATTATTTTCTAAAATCTACTCGAAGCTCAGGGGCTACACCTCCGGTGCACCCAATGAAGTTCAGGGTCCTACAAAATGAAATGCCGACCTCTAAGGCACAAGCATGAAACAAAGCTTTGGTTTACGAGTGATCAAAGCAGGAGGAGACAGTAAGAAGTCGTTTTCTTCAAATCGCCTGCAAGCTGGACCTGGGATCTTTGGGCTGATTACCTCTAAATTAACCCAAAGATCGTGGGCTTGTGGGGGACAGATATCCCCCGGGTCCACTGGAAGAGTAAATGACCTCACGAAAGGCCCGAGGGCCCAATAAATCGTAAGGTCATTCTTTCGTGGGCCTAGGGAGGGACAATCAGCAAAACAGGTTGACATGAGGCCGGATTGGTACAAGCCCAGACGGCCCACAATGTTGAGCGAGCGACCACAACAGAGATCCGACTTTCCCGCGCTGGAGCCCCCATGCAACGGAGCCATGCGAGGATAGGTCGACAGAACTTTAGGGAGATAAACTCAAACAGTCCA
Source organism: Zea mays (assembly GCF_902167145.1). Lineage (NCBI taxonomy): Eukaryota > Viridiplantae > Streptophyta > Magnoliopsida > Poales > Poaceae > Zea > Zea mays. The sequence continues at coordinate 30,961,656 of NC_050097.1, read as the reverse complement.
CTATCTTTTAGTTACACATTGTTATCATATCCACGTGTATTGCCCCACGGTCGAGTATATAAGGCCTAGGGGGCACCCCTTCAGAACGATCGACCATATTACTTAGCCACCCACCTCAACACTCTGCATTCTCAATTCGGAGAGCTCTCTTGTAACCTCATTCACCAAGCATACTCACCAGGACGTAGGGTGTTACACATCTCTAAGCGGCCCGAACCTGTAAACATTGTCCACTGTCCCTCGTGCAACTGGCACGAACCATTTTGCTACAGTCGTCAACACCGTCCTACTCCTAAAAACACCTTGAGGGGCAACCCCGGGTGTGCGATCGGACCCAAAACACCGACACCTGGCAACTCATCTGGAAACACATCTGGGTAGTCACGGACCACTGGGATCTTTCCACTGGGGATTCTATCATAACAAAGGCACAAGAACGGGTGCATCCCTGGTCGGGCAAATATAAAACAGTCTCGCCATAGGCTGGGGAATGAATTTCAATGGCCCTGGCTGCAATATCTAATACTGCCTGATGCCTAGTCAACCAGTCAGCTCCCAATATAATATCCACGCTATCCAATCCTAAGATGAGAAGGGTGGTTCTAATCACAAGACTACCAAATTTTATGGGCACTTGCCTGTTGATTTGATAAGTGGCAACCCTGCCTCCCGGTGTTGAAATTGTAATGCCCCCATCGGTGTGGTGAAAGGGCAACCGACACTTGGCACTAAATTTGGCACTGATAAAACTATGCGATGCACCAGAATCAAAAAGAATAATAGCAGGATAATTCAAAACTGTAAAGATACCAGTCATGACGGGTGCTCCCTTTGGAATATCAGCCATGGTGGTGAAGTTCAGCCTGCCCTGCCTCACTTGCACCTTCTGTCTCTTGCCTTGATTCTGATTAACATTCTGCCCCTGCCTCTGCTGGTTCCTGGGGCAATTCTTGGCATAATGTCCGGTGTTGCCACACGTGAAACACCTGTTGTCATTTGCCTAGCGGTACTGCTGCTGCTGCTAATTGGCCCTCTGAGCTGGAAACTGGGTGAGGTTGGGTGCCTGCTGCTGCTGCTGCTGTGGTCGGATCACCCATCTTCCTTGCTGCTGCTGGGGTCCCCTGTTCTGTGTGTCGGACACAATCCTGAAGCGCTGTGGCTGAGCTGAGGGTCCTGCCACAGGGGTCTTCCTCTTCTTTTCTGTCTGTCGAGCTGTAATGCAGTCCTCCTGGGAGATAGCCATGTTGACCAACTCATTGTAGCTGTTGGCCCTGACGGTGTTGAGACGATCACGGAGCTTAGTGCTGAGCCCCCTCCTGAACCTGTCTCTCTTCTTCTCATCCGTATCTGCGTGATATCCAGCATACTAGCACAAGTCATTAAAAGCCTGGGCATACTGCAACACTGTCCTGTTGCCCTGAGTGAGTGCCAGAAACTCGTTGAGCTTTCGGTCCATAATCCCAGCTGGTATGTGGTGTCCCCTGAAAGCTGCCTTGAACTCCCTCCATTCCACCTCTCGATCCTCTGGCTGCATGGCAAGAAAATGGTCCCACCAAGTCCTTGCGGGTCCGCGAAGCTGCTGGGTGGCGAACCTGACTTTAGTGACCTCTGAGCAAGCTCCATGGAGCAGCGGGAATTTGGATTCCACCACTCGCAACCACACATCTGCATCAAGTGGATCCTCTGCCCTTGTGAACAATGGTGGCTAGGTACTGAGGAATTCCTGGTAGGTAGCTGCCGCGGGGTGACGCTGATGGTCTCCACCACCATAGTGCTGAGGTGGTGGCTGACGCTGAGCTAGCTGCCTCAGGATCTCATTCTGCTGAGCCATTAGCTCCTGCAGAGTGGGAGGCGGTGGCGGTGGTGGAGGAACGCGCTCATTCTGGCCACGACGCTGCCTCCCGGCCATCTGAAAAAACCACATGTCCACTTAACACCATATCTCCAAGTTCAAGGTTTAATCGCGGCGAAAAGAGTCAAAAGCAGAATAGTGAATTCCAATTTAAACAAAAAGGATTTCAAAAGACATAAATTTTTTTCCTTCCAAATTTAAAACTGATAACAGCATCCATCAAACATGCCTCCAAGAGAGTTATCACGGTTACATCATTGGTCCCAAAAAGACTCAACTCTATCTAGCCTAGTACCCCAAGGGTGCAAAAGCTAAGCTAGCTGCGAGGAGTCCTACCATCACCAACATCTAACTCTATCCCGGACATCTAGTGAGCGAACGAGGCAACACTCGACTCGGGGGAAGGTGGTCTCCCCGAGCCAGCAGTGTTCACACTGGAGGCAGGCTCCTCTCCTCCCTCAATGTCGACGTCCTCGTTGGCCTCCATGTCCTGGATCTCCTGGTGATGCATATCCAGGTGCTCATTAGCCTCAGCAAGCTGCTGCTGGGTGTTAATGAGCTGATCCTCGAGAACCTCGATGGTGTTCTCCCTGGTGCCCACTAGTTCCTCCAACTCTTGGATATCAGTGGATAGCTGCTCCACCTGCAAGTCCTTCTCCACCATTTCAGTAGACAAATCAACCACAAGCTCCTCCCTGTTGTCCAACGTAATATTTGTCGCCTCCAATAGTGCCATCAGATGGGACATTGCCTCGCCGCGCATCACTTGCAGACGGTACAGAGCATTCATGCACCGTACGGTCAAGTGCGCAGTCTGTCCTGGGTAGATGGCCCAGATATCCTTGGCATGCTCCACCCGATCCTTCCACATTGGGTCGTCCTCCCTTTCGGCGGGGAACAAGCCAATGGGGTGGGTAGCCAGCTCCAAAGGATGGAATCCGCAGAAAGTGGTCAACCCATGCAGAGCGATTGCCTCGATCGTGTCCTCAGCTCGGTATCCAAAAGACTCGGAGTCCAAAGAGCGCCAGCCTGGCTGCAGGGGATGAGGCTCCAAGGTCATCCTCACCCTACAACGGGGCACTCGGTGCTTCCCGAACTACTGCACCGCGTACTGAGGGGGTGTCGCGTATCCGGCCCCCTGAAGTACCTCCCACAAAATGCGGGGAAAGCCCTCTCGTGCAAGCCCGTCAGTGTGGGACAGTGCATTTCCGTCCTCTGAGGATCCGTGGGAAGTCATCTGTGTACGGTTAAGCGTAAGTAAAAGAAAAAGAATTATAAAAAGAACAAGGAAAATAAAACTCAGCCTTTCTCTAGTTAAATAAAAAGGTACTGGGGACCTAGTTGGTTATTATCTTGTTTTTAAGTCTTTACTCAATTATCCATTTGTTTAATTTAGAAATGCATGCATGCGCGTCCTGAATGACCTCACCAATATAAGGGGATAGGGAAGAACTCCCATCCCTTAAGGTGGCCTATAGGGCCTAATTATGTAGCCACCTAGCTACCCTTCTATCACCCTAAGGCTTCACGTCCTAGGTCTATCCTGCTCGTCCTACTATCTATCCAACATTATTTCTATCAAGTTTTACTTTGGAAAAAGATGGCATTTATATTTTATTGATTCCTCTGTGGTGGTACAAGCTCCGATACCAGCTGTGGCGGAACTGCCCGAATTATTCCGACTTAAGTGCCTAAGGCCCACCTTAGAGGCTAGACCACATTTAAATAGGAATAACCCGTCAATCCCTCGGATCTAGTCCGACACGGCCACTGACAGGATCAAGTACCACAATCTCACTCGATGGTGAGTCATAGAGCAAATACAATAAAGCATAAAACCATACATGTAAGAGTATTAAATTATTACATCACCATCGGAGTTTTGCAAAAGTAGTCATCATTGTTCGAAGTGCAGCGGAATAAAACTAACGGTAATTAAACAGAGAGATGGGGAAGCCTATCCCATCACTCCTCATGCTCCTCCTCAGCCGAGGTAGGGTCCCACTCGACAGTCCAACCCGGTGGCAAGATGGACGGCTAAGTCACTCTAGCAACCATGTCCTCCAGAGAACCTGTAAAATTGTGCCACAAGCAAGGCTGAGTATACTAATACTCAGCTAGACTTACCCGGTGTGAGGAGTCTACTCCTCTACCTCTAGACATGCAGCTGTTTGGCTGTGGGGTTTGGTTGCCAAAAGCACTAACTGAGTTTCTAAGTTAAGTTTTAACTTTGCCAATTTAAGTGTGACTCTCTTAAGGCTAAATGTGTACTATCTACTCATTCATAGTAGCAAACATTATTAGCAATCAACATCTTATATCAACTCATCATCTTTTCACTTGTTACTCAATGCAGTACAATGGATCAAGCAGTCTCATTAGCTGCGAGAAGCAGACGATTCGAATCGAGTTTTATCCTTGCAAGGTAAACCTAAACATACGACGTGGCGAGGCACTCCGTCCCCACACACATCAACCGTCCCCATCGATTCCCCGTCAGCAGAGAGGGGCTCACCGCCTTGGCGTACAATGCCTCACTGACCCCGACTGCCGTCGTGCAGTGACCGCACTTGTACCCACCATAAACGGAATGGGAGACCACGTCTCAGGTCGCGTGAGGAGGGCAATCTACTGCCAGGTTCAATCAGGTACTAGGCTTACCGATTTACCATATTTCTCGGCATATGTTTAGTACGTTCAAACGCTTGACACAGGTATCCGCACGTTAATCCTTATTCCAATTTCACCTCGAAGACCACGTATCCCCATGGATCCGTGTCCACTAACCAACTAGCAGTATGATATGAAAAGTGGGTACAACCAGTTCCTGATTTCGCACGAGTGCTAGAAAAATCACTCGTCTTCTACCGAGATCCTAATTAAATAAAGCAGCTACTCGACCTAGCATACTAGTATTCATCTCAACAGGATTCCTGAGATCATGCAACTAGGGTTTCAAACAATTCCTACACCTAAGTGCACAATCAATCCTACAATCATTAAGTGAAGTAAAATAGCATAAATAACAGGTTATGCATAAACCGGGGCTTGCCTTCCAAAGCAGTGGCAGGCAGATCCTCTGATGCAGACTCTGGGGCTGGATCCGGGGCTACCTCTTGAGCAGCTCCTTACTCCGGCACGAGGACGTACTCTCCGTCAGCAAGGTTACAGTCTATCGAAATTCAATGAACATGTATGTCATGATTATGCAAAATTTAATAACATTATGTTGAGAGAAGAAAAACTAAGTTAAGGAGTAACTTAGGGTTTACTTGGTCATACGGGGCCTTTAGTGGTTTATGCTTATCACTCCTAGGTTTAGATTTTTGTTGAGGATAAACATAGTGGATTTGTATTGTCTTTATATATTTCAGTGGACAATTTACAAGGGTTTTAGGATGACACTAATTTCCATTATTCATTTTCCTTTCTTTAATTTCTATTTATGAATTCTAGTGGGGGTTTGAACTACAACAGTAGTTTAATCTTCTCCAAAAATTCTGTAAAAATTACAGTGGGTTGCCATTGGTCACTATAGCCCCTTCTAGGAAGTTGAGGTTCAAAACAAAAAGGATATGCTTTAGACAAAAATAATAAAGGTTGGGGAAATGGGCCATTTTGTACTACAACTCTTAATTAGAGGTGGGGTCTGTCTTAAAGGTTATTTTTGTTGGCATCTAACAGTAATAATAGGCTTCTGTGCCAAAAACCACAGAAAGCTAAGGGGTGGTTATTTAGTTATGATTTTCTAAAGTTTAATCTCAAAAAGGCACTTTCTACTACATTGTTATTTGAAAAATGTCAAACAGCAGATTTCATATTTTTCCTAAGTTCTTAATAACAAAACATTAACTATCCCAAGGGTGGGGGTGTTTTTACCTTGGGGTTATTTTGTAGGGTTTTTCTAAGGTTTCCTTGTTTTATTCAAATAAAAGGTACCCTACTTATTTTATACTAAACTAGGGTATGATAGATTTTTCCAGTGAACTATATTGAATAAGTATCCTAACAAAAATAGGGGTGCCCTCTGGTTCATTATTTAAATCACATTTTCTATTTTTCTTAACCTTAAGCATATTGCAAAATAAGGGGCAAAAACTAACTTAATGGGGTGGACAGAGAGGTTTAACATTTTTAAACAGGTCAGTAGGTAGATATAAACTTCTCCAAATTTTTCTAACCCTAGTAAAATAGTACAACTATTTTTTTCTATTATTGAGCTTTTGGCTAAAACTATAATTAAATCAGAACCTTAAAGTTTTCTATAGTACCTAGGGGGTTTTATATTTTTCTTAAGTAGGTCACATTAATTAGAGTCTGGCAAAATTGGTTTGACCAAATTTGGATGAACTAAACAGAAGTTATAAGTTTTTAAAGTTTCTGTTCAAATTAAAAACTGATTTAATAAGAGTTTTGTCGGCGTTTCGAGACCGAGGGGTCCCTGAGCCAACGAGTGAGTGTGCCGCGTGCCCCAGCCCAGATGGGTCGAGCGCGTGGGCGAGCGCGAAGGGGGGAAGCGAGGCGGCCAGAGACGGGCGTGAGAGAGGTGGAAATCCCGCGGCCTTCGTGTTCGTCCCGCGCCCAGGTCGGGTGCGCTTGCAGTAGGGGGTTACAAGCGTCCACGCGGGTGAGGGAAGCGAGCGGCCCCAAGAGAGTGCCTGCCCCGTCCTCGTCCCCGCGCGGCCAACCTTTTCTAAGAAGGCCCTGGTCCTTCCTTTTATAGGCGTAAGGAGAGGATCCAGGTGTACAATGGGGGTGTAGCAGAGTGCTACGTGTCTAGCGGAGGGAGAGCTAGCGCCCTAAGTACATGCCAATGTGGCAGCCGGAGAGATCTTGGCACCCAGCTGGCGTGATGTCGTGGCTGTCGGAGGAGCAACGGAGCCTGGTGGAGGGACAACTGTCAGAGCGGTTGAATCCTTGCTGACGTCCCCCTGCTTCCGTAAGGGAGCTGAGAGCCGCCGTCGTCACAGGGCTAGCGGGGCGCCATCATTGCCTATCTGGCGGAGCTGGCCAGATGGGACACCGGTCTTGTTCTCTGCGGCCCGAGTCGGCTCGGGGTAGGGTGATGATGGCGCTTCCTGTTGACGTGGCGGGCCTGTGCCCTAGGTCGGGCGACGTGGTGGCTCCTCCGAAGCCGAGGTCGAGTCTGTCTTCCGTGGCCGAGGCCGAGCCCGAGCTCCTGGGTCGGGCGAGGCGAAGGTCGTTCGGCAGAGGCCAGGGCGGAGTCCGAGCCCTGGGGTCGGGCGAAGCGGAGTTCGTCGTCTTCTGGGGCTTAGCCCAAGTCCGAGCCCTGGGTCGGGCGGAGCGGAGTTCGCCGTCTTCCGGGGCTTAGCCCGAGTCCGAGCCCTGGGTCGGGCGGAGCGGAGTTCGCCGTCTTCCGGGGCTTAGCCCGAGTCCGAGCCCTGGGTCGGGCGGAGCGGAGTTCGCCGTCTTCCGGGGCTTAGCCCGAGTCCGAGCCCTGGGTCGGGCGAAGCGGAGTTCGCCGTCTTCCGGGGCTTAGCCCGAGTCCGAGCCCTGGGTCGGGCGGAGCGGAGTTCGCCGTCTTCCGGGGCTTAGCCCGAGTCCGAGCCCTGGGTCGGGCGGAGCAGAGTTCGCCGTCTTCCGGGGCTTAGCCCGAGTCCGAGCCCTGGGTCGGGCGGAGCGGAGTTCGCCGTCTTCCGGGGCTTAGCCCGAGTCCGAGCCCTGGGTCGGGCGGAGCGGAGTTCGTCGTCTTCCGGGGCTTAGCCCGAGTCCGAGCCCTGGGTTGGGCGGAGCGGAGTTTCTTATGGCGCCTTTGGCAGGGCCTTCGCGTTAAATGCTCCTGCAACTTGGTCGGTTGGTGCGGCGATTTAGTCAGGGTTGCTTCTTAGCGAAGGCAAGGCCTCGGGCGAGCCGGAGATGTGTCCGCTGTTAAAAAGGGGGGCCTCGGGCGAGACGGAAACCCCTCGGGGTCGGCTGCCCTTGCCCGAGGCTAGGCTCGGGCGAGGCGTGATCGAGTCGCTCGTACGGACTGATCCCTGACTTAATCGTACCCATCAGGCCTCTGCAGCTTTATGCTGATGGGGGTTACCAGCTGAGAATTAGGCGTCTTGAGGGTACCCCTAATTATGGTCCCCGACAAGTTTCCTGGAAAAACAGTTTACACCGAGGTCCCTGGGTTTAAACTAAATCAACCCTCACAAATCTACCCCTGCGCCACTATTCCCCCGGGTCGCTGACAGTTCAAAAAGCCCCCTGACCTTTCCTTCTTCTTCCCCGAGGTCCTTCCCCCAATGTAAATAGTACCCGCGGGAAAGAAAAGGGTGGCGCGACTTACCGGCGGCGAGATAGGTCCGGCGAAGGGCAGGGTTGGCTCGGGGAGGCTCTGGCGGTCAAAGCGAGGTGCGGCTTGACGGCGGGGTGGCCGGAATCGCTCGGTCCACGCGCGCAGGCGGGTGTTCTCGTCGGCGGCGAGTGTACCGGCCAAACCACGGCGATCTGGTTCAATCCAAGGGCACGGTGAGCTTCATGGGGTAACGTAGTGACCGTGTGCACAAGGAATCGGAAAATGGTTGAGTGGATTACCCGGTCCACGTACTCCGGCGGGGTTGAGAACTCCGGCGACCGTGGACTGGCCTCTCCGGCGAAGCAGGCTTCGATTCCTCGCTCGGGGAGCTTCACTGATGTGTGCACACTCGTTTCCGAGGGTTGGACGGGGTTGGGGAAAGCTGGGCTGGCCGGTCTACGGCGGCAGTGGCTCGGGCGGCCGCGGACACGCCGCGCACGGGCAAACGGCGGTGAACTAAGCTCCGGTGAGGCTTGAGGGTGCGCGGAAGAGTGCAGTCGACGCCCGAGCGGGCTTTATAGGCGCGGGCACGGGCCATGGCGTCGGCTGGCCGTTGGCGCGACGCGGGGCGCGCGCGGAAGTGCTCTAGCGCACACAGAGCGCGTCGAACACTCGGAGCTTTTCTTCTGCCCATGTTCCACAGCTCACCCAAGTCGCAAACGTGTGAATCTTGGCAAAAATCCGGCGCGAGTCTTTTCCTGGCACCTAGGGCTGTCTCTCATCCATGAGCTGCCATGGCAGATATGGCCTAGGTAGGGAGATCTTCGGTCGCCCAATCGGGTGTGTCACACTGCCCACTTCGCGACAAAAACCATGCCAAGGCATGTCAAACGTCCAAGTCTCGGGCTCAGCTTTTTCCAGTGGGTGCCTTGGGTGGTATGCCACATTTTTGGTATAGAACATAGGTGGGTTTGATGCCAGCTTCGAGGTGAACACGACTGATCTTTAGTGTAGGTGTAGTTTTAAACTTAGAGAGAAATAGAGAGCTCTAGCTCTCTCTCCACTTGGAGATTTGAATTGGGGTTTCTCCAGGGGTCTTTTTGCAATATTTCCTTCCCCTAATTGCTGGTTATAAGGTTACTTAAGGTTTGGTTAAAGATTACTCATGTTTTGCACATTTGCTCACTCTCTTTCCCCTCTTATCTAAGGTTTTGGGAGATAGGGTTTAAGAGAGGTCTAGGGTTCTTTCCCCCTCTTATCCAAGGTAGTAAGTGTACAAAGATTTGAGTAATACTTCTTAGGTCCTTAACAAACTTTGATTAACACATGATCTCCAAGTTCTTATGTGTTTCCCTAAGTCTCTACCACACATGATCACAGTCCTTAGTGCCAAGGTGTGCTCTAGCCATGGTAACATCTGAGGTGTTACAACGACAACGACAAGAAGGAGGGCTACAAGGCAGAGGAGTTCCCCGAGGTACACGTCTGCTTCATGATCTACGGTGGGCAAGTGGCGAATGCCTCGGCTCGGCACCGCAAGCAAGAGCGCCGGGAGGTCTGCTCGGTAAAGGTGGCGGCGCCAGTCTACCTAGACTGGTCCGACAAGCCCATCACCTTCGACCAGGGCGACCACCCCGACTGCATGCCGAGCCCAGGAAAGTACCCGCTCGTTGTCGATCCCGTCATCGGCAACATCAGGCTTACCAAGGTCCTCATGGACAGAGGCAGCAGCCTCAACATCATCTACGCCGAGACCCTCGGGCTCCTGCAGATCGATCTGTCCTCGATCCGGGCCGGCACGGCGCCCTTTCATGGGATCATCCCCGGGAAACGCGTCCAACCCCTCGGACAACTCGATCTGCCCGTCTGCTTCGGGACTCCCTCCAACTTCCGAAAGGAAACCCTCACGTTCGAGGTGGTCGGGTTCCGAGGAACCTACCACGCAGTACTGGGGAGACCATGCTACGCCAAGTTCATGGCCGTCCCCAACTACACCTACCTCAAGCTCAACATGCTAGGCCCCAATGGGGTCATCACCATCGGCTCCACGTACTGACGCGCGTATGAATGCGACATGGAGTGCGTGGAGTATGCCGAGGCCCTCACCGAATCTGAGGCCCTCATCACCGACCTAGAGAGCCTCTCCAAGGAGGCACCAGATGCGAAGCGCCACACCGGCAACTTCAAGCCAGCTGAGACGGTTAAGTCCGTCCCTCTCGACCCCAGCAACGACGCCTCCAAGCAGATCCGGATAGGCTCCGAGCTCGACCCCAAATAGGAAACAGTGCTCGTCGACTTCCTCCGCGCGAACGCCGAGGTTTTTGCGTGGAGTCCCTCGGACATGCCTGGCATACCGAGGGATGTCGCCGAGCACTCGCTGGACATCTGAGCTGGAGCCCGACCCGTGAAGCAGCCTCTGCGCCGATTCGATGAGGAAAAGCACAGAGCCATAGGCGAGGAGATCCACAAGCTGATGGCTGCAGGGTTCATCAAAGAGGTATTCCATCCCGAATGGCTTGCCAACCCTGTGCTTGTGAGAAAGAAAGGAGGGAAATGGCGGATGTGTGTAGACTACACTAGTCTAAACAAAGCATGTCTGAAGGTTCCCTACCCTCTGCCTCGCATCGATCAAATCGTGGATTCCACTGCTGGGTGCGAAACCCTGTCGTTCCTCGATGCCTACTCAGGGTATCACCAAATCAGGATGAAAAAGTCCGACCAGCTCGCGACTTCTTTCATCACACCCTTTGGCATGTACTTCTACGTTACTATGCCATTCGATTTGAGGAATGCGGGTGCGACATACCAAAGGTGCATGAACCACGTGTTCGGAGAGCACATTGGTCGAACGGTCGAGGCATACGTCGATGACATCGTAGTCAAGACGAGAAAGGCCTCCGACCTCCTCTCCGACCTTGAAACGACATTCAAGTGTCTCAAGGCGAAAGGCGTAAAACTCAATCCCGAGAAGTGTGTCTTCGGAGTCCCCCGAGGCATGCTCCTAGGGTTCGTCGTCTCCGAGCGGGGCATCGAGGCCAACCCGGAGAAAATCGCGGCCATCACCAACATGGGGCCCATCAAGGACTTGAAAGGAGTACAAAGGGTTATGGGATGCCTTGCGGCCCTGAGCCGTTTCATCTCGCGCCTCGGCGAAAGAGGCCTACCTCTATACCGCCTCTTAAGGAAGGCCGAGCGCTTCACTTGGACCCCCGAGGCCGAGGAAGCCCTCGGGAACCTAAAGGCGCTCCTTACAAGCGCGCCCATCTTGGTGCCCCCCGCTGCCGGAGAAGCCCTCTTGATCTACGTCGCCGCTACCACTCAGGTGGTCAGCGCCGCGATCATGGTCGAGAGACGAGAAGAGGGGCACGCATTGCCAGTCCAGAGGCCGGTCTACTTCATCAGTGAAGTACTGTCTAAGACCAAAATCCGCTACCCGCAAATCCAGAAGCTACTGTACGCGGTAATTCTGACGCGGCGAAAGTTGCGACACTACTTCGAGTCTCATCCGGTGACTGTGGTGTCATCCTTCCTCTTGGGAGAGATCATCCAGTGCCGAGAGGCCTCGGGTAGGATTGCAAAGTGGGCGGTGGAGATCATGGGTGAGACAATCTTGTTCGCCCCTTGGAAGGCCATCAAGTCCCAAGTCTTGGCGGACTTTGTGGTTGAATGGGTCGAAACCCAGCTTCCAGCAGCTCCGATCCAACCGGAACTCTAGACCATGTTTTTTGACGGGTCGTTGATGAAAACAGGAGCAGGCGCGGGCCTGCTCTTCATCTCACCCCTCGGGAAGCATCTCCGCTACGTGTTGCGCCTCCATTTCCCGGTGTCTAACAACGTGGCCGAGTACGAGGCTCTGGTTAACGGGTTGCGCATCGCCATCGAGCTAGGGGTCCGACGCCTCGACGCTCATGGCGACTCGTAGCTTGTCATCGACCAAGTCATGAAGAACTCCCATTGCCATGACCCAAAGATGGAAGCCTACTGCGATGAGGTTCGGCGCCTGGAGGACAAGTTCTACGGACTCAAGCTCAACCACATCGCCCGACGATACAACGAGACTGCGGATGAGCTGGCTAAGATAGCCTCGGGGCGGACAACGGTCCCTTCGGACGTCTTCTCTCGAGACCTACATCAACCCTCAGTCAAGACCGACGACACGCCCGAGCCTGAGAAGGTCTCGGCCCTGCCCGAGGCGCCCTCGGCTCAGCCCGAGGCGCCCTCGGCTCAGCCCGAGGCACCCTCGGCCCCCGAGGGTGAGGCACTGCACGTCAAGGAAGAGCGGGATGGGGTCCCGCCTAATCGAAACTGGCAGACCCCGTACCTGCAATATCTCCACCGAGGAGAGCTACCCCTCGACAGAGCCGAAGCTCGGCGACTGGCGCGGCGCGCCAAGTCGTTCGTCTTGTTGGGTGATGGAAAGGAGCTCTACCGCCGCAGCCCCTCAGGCATCCTCCAGCGATGCATATCCATCACCGAAGGTCAGGAGTTATTACAAGAAATACACTCGGGGGCTTGCGGTCATCACGCAGCGCCTCAAGCCCTTGTTGGAAATGCCTTCCAACAGGGTTTCTACTGGCCAACCGCGGTGGCCGACGCCACTAGGATTGTACGCACCTGCCAAGGGTGTCAATTCTACGCAAAGCAGACCCACCTGCCCGCTCAGGCTCTGCAAACAATACCCATCACCTGGCCATTCGCTGTGTGGGGTCTGGACCTCGTCGGTCCCTTGCAGAAGGCACCCGGGGGCTACACGCACCTGCTGGTCGCCATCGACAAATTCTCCAAGTGGATCGAGGTCCGACCCCTAAACAGCATCAGGTCCGAACAGGCGGTGGCGTTCTTCACCAACATCATCCATCGCTTCGGGGTCTCGAACTCCATCATCACCGACAACGGCACCCAGTTCACCGGCAGAAAGTTCCTGGACTTCTGCGAGGATCACCACATCCGGGTGGACTGGGCCGCCGTAGCTCACCCCATGACGAATGGGCAAGTAGAGCGTGCCGACGGCATGATTCTGCAAGGGCTCAAGCCATGGATCTACAACGACCTCAACAAGTTCGGCAGGCGATGGATGAAGGAACTCCCCTCGGTGGTCTAGAGCCTGAGGACGACGCCAAGCCGAGCTACGGGCTTCACACCGTTTTTTCTAAGTCTATGGGGCCGAAGCTATCTTGCCCACGGACTTGGAATACGGATCCCCGAGGACGAGGACATACAACGACCGAAGCAACCAGTCCAACCGAGAAGACTCACTGGACCAGCTAGAAGAGGCTCGGGACATGACCTTACTACACTCGGCGCGGTATCAGCAGTCCCTGTGACGCTACCACGCCCGAGGGGTTTGCTCCCGAGACCTCCAGGTGGGCGACTTGGTGCTTCGGCTACGACAAGACGCCCGAGGGCGCCACAAGCTCACTCCTCCCTGGGAAGGGCCATTCATCATCGCCAAGATTTTGAATCCCGGAACATACAAGCTGGCCAACAGTCAAGGCGAGGTCTACAGCAACGCTTGGAACATCCGACAGCTACGTCGCTTCTACCCTTAAGATGTTTTCAAGTCGTTCATATACCTCATTTACATACGCCAACAAAGTCTAACAATCAAGGAAGGGTCAGCCTTGCCTTGGCAAAGCCCGACCCTCCCTCGGGGGCTAGAAGGGGGACACCCCCTATGCGTCAAAATTTTCCTCGGAAAAAGTCTTTCTGCCAGAATATTTTTCGTGCTTTTCGACTACTTCGAAAGTGGGATCCTGAAAACGACGGAGTACACGTAAGCAGGCAAGGTCGACTGAGCCGAGGGACTCCTACGCCTCCAGGATACGGATACCTCACGCATCACCTTCTACGATAAGTAACTCACGCTCGGATAAGCGATTCCGCTGGCCGAACAAGTCTAAACGTTCGAAAACTGTTCTGCCGAAACGATTTTTCGTGCCTTCTCGACTATATCGATAACAGAATCCAACGGACGAGTAAGAGTACACGTAAGCGGCAAGGCCGACCGAGCCGAGGGACTCCTACGCCTCCAGGATACGGATACCTCACTCATCACCTTCCATAAAAAGTAACTCTCGCTCGGACAAACAAATCTGTTACCGACAAATAAGTCCTGATACTCGAGACAAGGGGAAAAGAAACGCAGCTTTACAACACGACGACGGTATGTTTGGGCCTCGACGGCCGCAAAAAACATACGCACACTACAGACAAACTGTTCCTGCAGGATCAGACATCAGCGAGGGAGCAGCAGCACCCTCGGCATCGACTCCACCTTCGGCGGAATCCGACCCGGCCTCGGACGGCGACACGGTCGAAAGATCTCCACCTCGAAGGAACCTGTCAACACCGCGCCTGGGCCATCGTCGCCGGGGTCTCCTCCAGGAACCCGGCCTGAGCAGACGGCTCGACCGGCCACTCCATAGCCTCAGCCAGCTGTCCCCCGAGGACATCAGCCCGGCTCATGGCCTCGGCAACCCGACTCCGGCGCTGGTCCCGCCAGTGGACAGCCCGGCCAGGCTCCGGCCGACGAAGCTTCTTTTCGAGCCAACTCCGCCTCCGTCCATGCTGACACCGCTGCCTCCGGCTCCGGCTCATCGCAGAGCGGCCGAGGGTTTCTTTAACCAAGCAAGAGATGCCTCGGGCGGCAAGGCCGACCGAGCCGAGGGACTCCTACGCCTTCTGGATACGGATACCTTACTCATCACCTTCCGCACGAGGCAACTCACACTTGGTTAAGCGGTTCAGCTAGCCGACGGGCGAGTCCTAGTGCTCGAAATGAGGAAGAAACACAGCTTTATGACAAAATACATCGATGTTCAGGCCCCGACAGCCACAATGAACAGACACCGGCTCTTAAGGTGCCATTACAAACGGAACTCCGGTTCCGCCCCCGCGGGTATGAACAACCTCCACATCGGAGAGCCTGCGAGGCGACAAACTTCGGACGACTCACCAGCGACCTCTACAGCAGCAGCGATGGCCCAGGACGGACGCTGCCGCCGGAAGGCTCTCGTTCGCGTCCCCACTCAAGGGACGAGAACCGTACATTAAAGCCAAAGAGCCGGAGGTCGGACCGCAGGTGGCGCTGACGGTCTCAACGGCGGAGAAGCTTTCTCCAGCTGCCACCACCTCAGCACCGGCGGCGGCATCCGCCTGTCCACCGACACCGCACCAGCGAGCGCCGGCCGCCCCAAAGCGCACCGGCAGGTCCTCACTCCCGTCCTCGCCACAAAAACGAGGACAGAGGACAGAATGTTGCACCCTGGCTGGGCAGCAACAGTTCACCTTCCCCGGCATGGCTGGAGGGCGCCTCCTCCGCAGAGCTGGAGGATGGTTTCCACCCCCAGAAGCTGGAAGAAGAGGTGGCCCGCTGACCCGTGCGGGAGGTAGAGCTCCAGCTCAGCCTGGCCTCCGCCCCAGCCAGGATGATGAAGATCCTTGAAGCTGAGGGCGGGGCAGAGGTCGCAGCCCGGCTCACATCTCCCCACCATCAAACTGGTGGTCACCGTCTTGGGTGACCACCGGCGAGGGGATGCAGCCGGGCTGCCTGATGAAAATCCTTGAAGCCGAGCGATGGCTGAAAGGTACCAACTTCCGCAAAGTTGCGTTCCTCCAACGACGACAAGACGAAAGCAACGCGGGCGCTCCCCATCCGGGGGCTCAGAAGGTGGAAGGACGCGATGCATGAGGAGAGTGCGAAGACATGGTTGCCATCCAAGGGGGTCGCCCTCCTTTTATAGGCGGCTCTCCCCACTTGCGTCCTTAGCCGTCACGGACTGAGTCTTCACCAACACGCTCCAAGGTCTTCCCCCTACGACACGGGGGCTGGGTCCCACGCGTCATGCAAGCTGGCCCAGGACAGAAGGAACCAAACCGCTGCGCGCGGAGCGTATAAATGCCCAGCGGTTACAAGCACTCCTCCACTTTCGCCCAGACCAGTGGGTGAGAGGGCGGACCGCCATGCAGGCGGCATGCAACTGCACCAGGGGGGCGCACCCTTTCGACTTCGACGCATCCAGCGTGGAGGCCCAGGCCCACACGTCATGTAACCGGCGCGCCGGTTACTACGTGCGAGAAACTGCACCGCCACTTGCGCCAGTACCGCGCCTTCTCGACTGCGGAACCGGTGCCGCGACTCGAGGCAACCCTGCGCATGGCCCAACAGTGCCAACCGAGCGCATCAGTCACGGGTCAGTCAGCCGCGGGAGAAGGCGTGACGGTCGATATGGCCAAAAGTGGGCCGGCAGTAATGGCGGCGGCAGGCGGGCAGAAGCAGCGGTCATGTCGTCTGCAGGCTCACGTCCCCTCCTGGGACGGCGAGAGAGCCCTCTCCCACGTCGTGAAGACGACGCGCCCGTGTTCCGTTCCTCGAACGGCTCGCGCACGCACAACGGCTGCCCCGCGAACCACTCGTCCCGTCGCATTAACTCTGCGGCAGGACAGGCAGCACCTTTGGCAGGCGAAGCAGGCGACGCTTCACCTCCGCCATAATGACCGCGTCAAAAAAGGTGTGCCACGTCGTTCGATTTCGTATCCTTTTCCTCTTCCTCTTTCTCTCTCTTGCTACAGGGACCGGGAAAGGGGATACTCCAAAAGGGATCCTTCTCCGCGAAGGAAGCGGGCCCCGAGCCCCCCTACTGATCAGAGGTTCGAAGGCTGGCCCCTCGGAAGGGTTCGACAGCCGCCTCAGAGCACTCGGGCTCCGAGCCCTCCTACTGATCAGAGGTTCGAAGGCTGGCCCCTTGGAAGGGTTCGACAGCCGCCTCAGAGCACTCGGGCTCCGCGCCCACCACTGGTCAGAGGTTCGAAGGCTGGCCCCTCGGATGGGTTCGACAGCCGCCTCAGGCCACTCGGGCTCCGCGCCCACTATTGATCAGGGGTTCGTAGGCTGGTCCCCGAAGGGTTCGACAGCCGCATCAGAGCACGCAGAGCGAGGGATGACTCTGGGTACGTCTGATACATGGCCGAGGCTTGGGCTATGCTCCCGAGGTACCCTAGGACCTTTCCGAGACCAGCAGGAGCGATTCTGTAACGAAATCCCATCAGAGGGAGGCATCGAGCCCTTGGACCCTATCAAACGGGACCAGGTCCGGCAAATCACCTGCAGGTACTTTTGGAGCTTGCCTCTGGGCCACTAGCCGACCCTTATCGAATGGGGCACGGGCGTCCACTCGGATCACCCGTTAGCAACTCACTGGAGACACCATGTTCGGCGCCCTCCAAGGGCAACATGGCGCTTTCCCCCCTCCTCCTTGCGGAAAGGCGACGCAGGGGCGTATGAAAAAAGCCAAGTCAGTCCTTGACCGTCCTCTCGCTCTGTGCGGAGGCTCGGGGGCTGCTCTCGCAAACTCGGCTCCTACCAAACCGTTGACAGCGTCAACATACTAGCCCGAGAACTTAGAACCTGACTATGCACCCGGGCTACGGCCAGTTCGCATGAGGGAACAACCAGACCGGCCATAGCATCATGATACGCGCTAAGACCTCGAAGGAGTCAAACCACTCCTCCGAGGCCTCGGGGGCTACACCCGGCGGGTGCGCTCGCGCGCACCCACCGGAACGAAACGCAACCGAGAAAGGTCGGTCCCCTTGCAAAAAAGTGCGACAAAAGCCTCCAAGCGAGTACCAACACTCCCTTCGAGGCTCGGGGGCTACTGTCGGGGACCATAATTAGGGGTACCCCCAAGACTCCTAATCTCAGCTGGTAACCCCCATCAGCACAAAGCCGCAAAGGCCTTATGGGCGCGATTCAGGTCAAGGCTCCATCCACTCAAGGGACACGATCCCGCCTCGCTCAAGCCTAGCCTCGGGCAAAGGCAGCCGACCCAGGAGGATTCACGTCTCGCCCGAGGGTCCCCTCAAGCAACGGACGCACCTTCGACTCGCCCGAGGCCCAGCTCGGGCAGGCTTCACGGAGAAGCAACCTTGGCCAGATCGCCACACCAACCGACCGTATCGCAGGAGAATTTAATGCAAGGATCGTTTGACACCTTATCCTGACGTGCGCTCCTCAGACGATAAGGCCAAAGTGACCGCAATCACTTCGCCCCTCCACTGGCTGACCTGACAGGAAAACAGCGCCGCCTGTGCTACTCCGACTGCTGTGCCACCCGTCAGGGTGAGGCTGATAGCCACCAAGACCGGCCTCAGGCGCCATAGGAAGCTCCGCCTCGCCCGACCCCAGGGCTCGGACTCCACCTCGACCTTGGAAGACGGACTCCGCCTCGCCCGACCCTAGGGCTCGGACCCAACCTCGACTCTGGAAGGCGGTCTCCGCCTCGCCCGACCCCAGGGCTCGGACTCAACCTCGACTTCGGAAGGCGGTCTCCACCTCGCCCGACCCCAGGGCTCGGACTCAACCTCGACTCCGGACGACGGTCTCCGCCTCGCCCGACCCCCGGGCCCGGACTCAGCCTCGACCTCAGAGGAGCCTCCGCCTCGCCCTACCCCGGGCTCGGACCGGCCACGTCACAGGGGGGGCATCATTACCCTACCCCTAGCTAGCTCAGGCTACGGGGAACAAGACAGGTGTCCCATCTGGCTCACCCCGGTAAACAAGTAATGATGGCACCGCGCGTGCTCCATGACGACGGCAGCCCTCAGCCCCTTACGGAAGCAAGGAGATGTCAGCAAGGATCTGACATCCCCGACAGCTGTACTTCCATGGGGCTCAAGCGCTCCTCCGACGGCCACGACATCACATGAACAGGGTGCCAAAACCTCTCCGACAGCCACGACGGCACGTGCTTAGGGCTCTGGCTCCCCTTTGCTAGACACGTTAGCACATTGCTACACCCCCCATTGTACACCTGGGCCCTCTCCTTACGCCTATAAAAGGAAGGTCCAGGGCTCTCGTACGAGAAGGTTGGCTGCGCGGGAGAACGGGCCGACGCGCAAGGCTCTCTCTCTCTCCCACGCGAACGCTTGTAACCCCCTACTGCAAGCGCATCCGCCCTGGGTGCAGGACAACACGAAGGCCACGGTTTCCCCTTGCTGTTTCTCCCCCCTTTGTGTTCCGTCTCGCGCCGACCCATCTGGGCTGGGACACGCAGTGACAATTTACTCGTCGGTCCAGGGACCCCCCAGGGTCGAAACGCCGACACCTCTAACACTCCCTTAAATGCTACTGAATCGTCACTTCTTCTAAAGACAGTAACACCTATATCCGTAAAAAGATAGTTGTAACCCATTTTGCATAATTGAGAAACAGAAAGCAAATTGTAATCTAAAGAATCTACAAGGAAAACATTGGAAATAGAATGGTCATGTGATATAGCAATTTTACCAAGTCCTTTGACCAAACCTTGATTTCCATCCCCGAATGTGATAGCTCGTTGGGGATCATGGTTTTTCTCGTAGGAGGAGAACATCTTATTCTCCCCTGTCATGTGGTTTGTGCACCCGCTATCAATGATCCAACTTGAGCCCCCGGATGCATAAACCTACAAAACAAATTTAGGCCTTGTTCTTAGGTACCCAGATGGTCTTGGGTCATTTGACATTAGAAACAAGCACCTTGGGTACCCAAACACAAGTCTTTGATCCCTTGTGTTTGCCCCCAACATATTTGGCAACTACTTTGCCTGATTTGTTAGTGAGCACATAAGAAGCATCAAAAGTCTTAAATGAAATGTTATGATCATTTGATGCAATAGGCGATTTCTTTTTAGGCAACTTAACATGGGTTGATTGCCTAGAGCTAGATGCCTTACTCTTATACATAAAAGCATGATTAGAGCCAGAGTGAGACTTCCTAGAGTGAATTCTCCTAATTTTATGCTCGGGATAACCGACAGGGTATAAAATGTAACCCTCGTTATCCTGAGCCATGGGAGCCTTGCCCTTAACAAAGTTGGACAATTTCTTAGGGGCATTGAGTTTGACATTGCCTCCCTGTTGGAAGCCAATGCCATCCTTAATGCCAGGACGTCTCCCACTATAAAGCATACTATGAGCAAATTTAAAATTTTCATTCTCTAATTCGTGCTCGGCAATTTTAGCATCTAATTTTGCTATATGATCATTTTGTTGTTTAATCATAGCAATGTGATCATGAATAGCATCAATATTAACATCTCTACATCTAGTGCAAATAGTAACATGCTCAACGGTAGATGTAGAGGGTTTGCAAGTATTTAATTCAACAATCTTAGCATGTAAAATAGCGTTCTCATTTCTAAGATTGGAAATAGAAACATTGCAAACATTTAAATCTTTAGCCTTAGCAATTAATTTTTCATTCTCAAATTTAAGGCTAGAGAGAGATGCATTCAACTTGTCAATCTTAGTAATCAAATTAGCATTATCATTTCTGAGACTAACAATTGAATCATCACAAATATCTAACTTCTCAACCTTAGCAATTAATTTAGCATTTTCATTTCTAAGGTTTGAGATAATATCATGGCAAGTACTTAGCTCACTAGTTAATTTTTCACATTTTTCAACTTCCTGAGCATAAGCATTTTGACCTTAACATGCTTTTTGTTTTCTTTAATAAGGAAGTCTTCTTGGCTATCCAAGAGTTCATCCTTTTCATGAATAGCACCTATCAATTCATTTAGTTTTTCTTTTTGTTGCATGTTGAGGTTGGCAAAAAGGGCAAGTAAATTATCCTCATCATCACTAGAGTTCTCCTCATCACTAGATGTCGCGTATTTAGTGGAGGCTCTAGATTTTACCTTCTTTTTGTCGTCGCTTGCCATGAGACATTTGTGGCTGATGTTGGGGAAGAGAAGACCCTTGTTGACGGCGATGTTTGTGGCGTCCTCATCGGAGGAGGAGTCGGTGGAGCTCTCATCGGAGTCCCATTCCCGGCAAACATGGGCATCTCCGCCCTTCTTCTTGTAATACTTCTTCTTTTCTCTCCTCTTTCCCTTCTTGTCGTCGCCCCTGTCACTATCACTAGATAATAGACATTTAGCAATGAAATGACCGGGCTTACCACACTTGTAGCACTCCTTCTTGGAACGGGGCTTGTAATCTCTCCCCTTCCTTTGCTTGAGGATTTGGCGAAAGCTTTTGATGATTAAAGCCATCTCCTCATTGTCGAGCTTGGAGGCGTCGATGGGAAGCCTACTTGACATAGACTCTTCCTTCTTCTCCTCTGTCGCTTTGAACGCGACGGGTTGCACCTTGGATGTAGAGGTGGTGCCTTGCTCGATGATTGTCTTGGAGCCTTTGATCATTAATTCAAAGCTCACAAATTTTCCTATTACTTCCTCGGGAGACATTAGTTTATATCTTGGATCACCACGAATTAATTGAACTTGGGTAGGGTTAAGAAAAACAAGTGATCTAAGAATAACCTTGACCATTTCATGGTCATCCCATTTGGTGCTCCCGAGGTTGCGCACTTGGTTCACCAAGGTCTTGAGCCGGTTGTACATGGCTTGTGGCTCCTCCCCTTGATGAAGCATGAAGCAACCGAGCTCCCCCTCGATCGTTTCCCTCTTGGTGATCTTGGTCACCTCGTCTCCTTCGTGCGCGGTCTTTAGCACATCCCAAATTTCCTTGGCACTCTTCAACCCTTGCACCTTATTATACTCCTCTCGACTTAGAGAGGCGAGGAGTATAGTAGTGGCTTGGGAGTTGAAGTGCCGGATTTGGGCTACCTCGTCCGAGTCATAGCCTTCATCCCCCACAGATGGTTCCTGCGCACCAAATTCAACAATGTCCCAAATACTAGCGTGGAGTGAGGTTAGATGGTGCCTCATTTTATCACTCCACATACAATAATCTTCACCGTCAAAAACCAGTGGTTTGCCTAGTGGGACAGAAAGTAAAGGGGTACGTTTGGAAATGTGAGGATAGCGTAAGGGGATCTTACTAAACTTCTTGCGCTCAAGGCGTTTAGAAGTGACGGAAGGTGTGTCGGAGCCGGAGGTGGAGGGCGACGAAGAATCGGTCTCGTAGTAGACCACTTTCTTCATTTTCTTTTTCTTGTCGCCACTCCGGTGCGACTTGACGTGGGGAGGTGACTCCTCCCTCTTCTTGTTGCTGGACTCCCCCAATGGAGCCTTCCCGTGGCTTGTGGCGGGCTTCTCGCCGGTCACCATCTCCTTCTTAGCGTGAGCTCCCGACATCACTTCGAGCGGTTAGGCTCTTAATGCAGTACCGGGATCTGATACCAATTGAAAGCCGCCTAGAGGGGGGTGAATAGGCTCTTAAGCACAAAGACCGGGCTCTTAAGCACAACTACAAGCCAGGATTAGCGTTAGAAATATAATCGAGTTCGAAAGAGAGAGCGAAAACAAATCACAAGCGAATAAGAGCGGATGACACAGTGATTTGTTTTACCGAGGTTCGGTTCTTGCAAACCTACTCCCCATTGAGGTGGTCACAAAGACTGGGTCTTTCAACCCTTTCCCTCTCTCAAACGGTCACTTAGACCGAGTGAGCTTCCTTCCTTGATTTCCCGGGTCACTTAGACCCCGCAAGGACAACCACACAATTGGTGTCTCTTGTTTCGCTTACAAGGCTTTGAGAGTAAGAATGGGAGAAAGAAGAAAGCCAACTAAGCAACAAGAACAACTAAAGAACACAAGCCGATCTTCTCACAAGTCCTAAGAACTAGAGTTGAATTGGGGACTTTGATTTGATCGGAGGCCTTGATTTGTGTCTTGGAGTGTTGTGTATTGCTCTTGTATTGAATGAGGAGTAGTGAATGCTTGGATGTCTTGAAGAGTGGTGGTTGGGGGGTATTTATAGCCCCAACCACCAAAATGGCCGTTAGGGAACTCTGCTGTCGAAGGGCGCACGGAACAGTCCGGTGCGCCAGCCACGTCACCCAACCGTTAGGGTTCGACCGTTGGAGCTTCTGACATGTGGGCCACCAAACATTCTGGTGGTGCACCGGACAGATCCTGTTCAATGTCCGGTACGCATCTGACGCCTGCTCTAACTCTGCGCGCGCAGCCGACACTGTTCACTGTTCACTGTAGCCGTTGCAGACGACCATTGGCACAGGTAGCCGTTGCTCCACTTGGCGCACCAGACAGTCCGATGCTACACCGGACAGTCCGGTGAATTATAGCGGAGTGGCTCCCAGAATTCCCGAAGGTGGCAAGTTCGGAGTTGATCTCCCCGGTGCACCGGACACTGTCCGGTGCGCCAGACCAGGGCAACCTTTGGTTGACTTTTGCTCTTTTTATTTGAACCCTTTCTTGGACTTTTTATTGGTTTGTGTTGAACCTTTGGCACCTGTAGAACTTATAATCTAGAGCAAACTAGTTAGTCCAATTATTTGTGTTGGGCAATTCAACCACCAAAATCATTTAGGAAAAGGTGTAAGCCTATTTCCCTTTCAAGACTACTATTGCAGCCTTAATAAGTAGTAGAGATATTTGCTAGTAATAGAAAACTCAAAGGTGCAAATTTAGTGTTATATCGACAAAAATATAGAGATGGAAATGAGCCCCGATCATCAATTCCCCGTGGGGAAAATTTCTTCATTAGGCCTTGATCGTTTAAGTCATTCCCAGCATGGGTCGAGCCCAATCCTCCCTGGATCAGCCCGGTCTAAAAAAATCTCGGCTCACTATGAAATAGATGTTCGTTTCAGCCCCCTCGGGCCTCAATCCCATCCCACCCTGGCTATTCTGTGCTGAACCCGGTTGGGAAACATCCCTCCTCTCCCTGTCGTGGAAAGAAACCATGCGTGTCGCGAGGAGATCGCTTGCGACGCGCGAGGTGGCGGCGTTGCTGTGTCACCGATCCCGTCCCACCCCGGCTATTCTGTGCTGAACCCGATTGGGAAACATCCCTCCTCTCCCTGTCGTGGAAAGAAACCATGCGTGTCGCGAGGAGATCGCTTGCGACGCGCGAGGTGGCGGCGTTGCCGTGTCACTAAGGATTTCGTCGCGTTGCTGCGACAGCATTGTTGCGGCTACAACACAGAGGCGACACTATTGTGGGTGACCGGCGTCCACGAGGTCACGAGGAGAACAATAGTTGGCTGGCCCGTGCAATCCCTTCAGTGAGGACTGCTTCTCACTGAAAGTAGCCTAGAGGGGGGTGAATAGGCTACACCTGAAATTTTCCACGAAAAACTTCGAAATAGTGTCAAATTCAAGTTGCACTAGTGCAAACCGGTTCAGTTGATTTTGTTTACAACTGAACAAGTTTGAACCTGCTCAACTTAAATTAGATAAACAGTTAAACAAATGTGACAAAGTAGTGAGAGATTTTGCTAAAGACTTTGCCCTAGAGAAAATCCACTCGAATAGATGAAAAATCGGTATGAATTGATTTCACACGATTTGCACACAATATAATCGAATATGAACTAAACAACAAATTAAAGCGTTTATCAAGAACACACAAGAACACACGATTTAACCCAAGGTTCATCAACCACCACAAAGGTGTCCTACTCCTCGTTGAGGAGCCCACAAAGGGCCAGGTCTTTTCCAACCCTAATCCTCCACATGCCGACCACTAAGGTCAAGGCAATCTCTTCTCAAATTTGCTCAAAGAGCGGGTGATACAAACTGTTGGGGGTCTGCTTCGTCACCGAAGGTCCTGTAAGAAGAAACACCTTCGGAAGATCAACACAGAAGCAAAGCTGAAACTACCATCCGGGGAACTTTGGCATAGTGACACGCCTTGAGACGAAGGTTGGCACCGACTTAAAGATGGAAAGACCGATTGGCCCATGATAATCTGTGTCATGATTGTAATCAGTTATAAAGGACATGAATGTAAATCCACACAGGCTGCGTCCTGTGCCTATAAATAGATGAACAATATCCCTGTACTGTTCACGCTGACTTGTATTCACTCGCACGCCACACTTGGATTTTTACCTTCTGTCAAGCCGAAGGTATAAATGTAATTCAATATTGTTTACATTCATTCATGATTAAATAATAGTAAATGTATATTATAACATCATTCTATTATTCATGTTGTCTCCCATGTTTCATATGCTTCGTCTTTCATCTAAGTATACTATGATCATGAAGGTATGTTCTTCATGACCTTCGTCCGGAGATCGTTATATCCTCAGGGAAATAATGTTCCAAAGGACGAAAGGTATTAACCTCTAACCCATTTTTTGTGTTTCCTTATTATTAATTCATAGCAATTGAGAACAAGTCCCCAACATTGGCGCCCACCTCCGGTGAACTCACTTCCACTGATTGAGCTGATGGCTTTGTTCAACAACCAAGCCGAAGCATCTTCGGCTACGAAGCTGGTGCTTCCGATAACAGGCGGCTCAGGTTTAGAGCTGACTAACAAGAAGCAGAAGAAGGAAGCACAGAGAAGGGTGTAGCATGTTGGGGTGCAGGGACCCTTCATCAAGTCAAAATGGTCCCACATCCCAATCACCTTCTCCCAGGAGGATCTTCAGCTCAAAGATTACCCTCATAATGATGCTATGGTTATATCTTGTGTCATTAAGGGATTTTTAGTCTGTAATGTTCTAGTTGATACAGGCAGTGCAGCAGATATCATATTTGCTAAGGCTTTCAGACAAATGCAAGAGCCAGAAGACAAGATTCATGATGCTACACATCCTCTATGTGGCTTCGGAGGAAGACAGATTACAACTCTCGGCAAAATCACAATGCCAGTTACCTTCGGCTTTGTTCATAACACAAGAATCGAATAGGTCGTCTTTGATATTGTTGACATGGAATATCCTTACAATGCAATCATTGGTCGTGGAACATTGAATGCCTTTGAAGCAATACTTCATCCAACATATCTATGCATGAAGATACCTTCGGAACAAGGGCTCATTGCTGTTCATGGGAGTCAAGAAGCTGCCAGAAAAGCTGAAGGAAATTGGACAGACTCAAAAGCAATTCACAATATAGATGGAGCCGAAGTCTGTGAACAGTACAAATACAAAAGAGAGAAGGCTGCTTCGGCGGATCAGCCGAAGCCTATGCTTCTATGTGAAGACATAGTAGAACAAAAGTACTGCTGGGGTCTCAGCTATCTGAAGAGCAAGAGAAAACTTTGATAAGATTTTTATTCAACAACAAAGACAATACTACAGTAAACCTCTGTACAGGCGGTCCGGTTAGCCTCTACACAGGCGGTTCCAGGAACCGCTTGTGGTGCACCGCCTGTGATGTAAAACAACATCACAGGCGGTCAATCAGAAACCACTTGTGATAGACACACATCACAGGCGGTCCAGTTTAAAGGAACCGCCTGTGATAGACACACATCACAGGCGGTTTCTAATCCTAGCCGCTTGTGTTAGCCACACATCACAGGCGGTTTTAAATATAAGTCCGACTGTATTTCAATATACAGATTCCAAATTCATATTCAGATTCCAGATTCATATACAGAATTAATAACAGATTCAAACACAGATATGTTGCATAACATGTTCCATACACAGATTCATTCACATATCAAGTTCCATCGTACACAGATTTATACACATATCAAGTTGCATAACAACTCAACATGTCAAAGTTCCATAGACAACTAAACATCTAAAGTTCCTAACTAAAGATCTAAACACTGTGTGATATCGTGTACAAACTTAGTTCTGGGAAGTCTTGTAAATTTCTATTTGTATTGTAGAATAGCCCTTGTTGATGAAGAACTTCACGGCGCATAAAGTAAAGCAAGTCTTTTACAACCTTAGCCACGCCGACGGAAACCATATCTCTTTCTAACCATTCAGCATTGATCTTGGATTTAGGAACCTGCAATGAAAGCAAAAAGCAAGCAGTGCTAAGAGTAATGTGATGAACAACAATATAACATAAAATTGCAACATAGACAATGATAACGAACTTACATCCTCACGATTGACCATGTAATGGAAGGTGACACGACACCATTCGCATACATAATAACCGCACAGGACAGCACCCGGAGGTTGTTTGTCACCATATGGAAATAATGATATTGACAAATTAGGCTTGTCCTCTGGATGTTCGCCTCCAAGATCTTTCCAATAAAAACGGTATGCACTGCATATAAGAATAGCATTGTGAGATTAAGAATACATTTGTTAAGTTGTAATAAGTACAAGTGTGCAATAATAATCATACTTCTCTAAAATCTTCAAGAAGTCATTATACGTAGCCTTTTCCATTCTCAGTGAGTCGAAGACCACGACTTTACCATGCTTTGGAAAGATCATGATACAAATGTAGTGGTCACTATATAGACATAGACGAAAACACATGTTAAGATCACGATTGCCATAATTTGTAGTTCAAAACCATGTCGAGAACTTACTTAAAGTGGTGCGGAGCTATTATTAAGTCCTTGCCATGTTGTACATGATTATACATGGCTCGTCCAATGTATGCCGCCATTACCTTCATTTTCTTTCTCCAATTCTGTTTGACGGCTTTCTCAAATTCAGCATCATCCAAGTCTTTGTATTCTTCTCCATGTCTCCGAGCAACTTCTTTGTAGTGAGCTTGGGATATCATCAATGGGTCAAGAAACCCTGTCTTAAGTTGTTTCTTCTTATCATCCATGTATTGCATCCTACGTGTAAAAGTGTTAATCATTAGACTCTCGTTTATGTGTGCGTGTACAAAACTAACAAATATGAAAGTTTAGAGGTACTTACAAGCAAAAGAGGGTTAAGTAGTTGGTTTCCATCCTTTGTCGGTGGTACAACGACCAGAGATTGTCAAAGAATAAATGCCGCACAGGATCTATATTATCTTTGCTCCAAAATGCATCTTCTGGCACAACAAATGTGAAGTCCTCGAGTTTGTATTTGTTGCTAGCCACCATGTACCACTCATGCATTCTAATCTCCGGAGTCGACAACTTAGAAAGTTGCACCGTCGTCAAGAACGGCCTCCCATTCACAAATTTAGGAGGAACATCCTCCTTCTTGTATATCGGGATATTGATTTTAAGACGTAATGATTCTCGAATATGAATCATTCCATCTTCTTTCCATACTTCAAAATTGTCTATTTGGGACCGTGTGTGTACTCCACGAGATGCTGATTCCGCTTTTGATTGATTTGTCATAACTCTCCGCAATTTATGCAGGTAGCGTGCCACTGATTCTGACGGTTTCTTGACATCGTCAGTGGCGATTCGCTGATGAATTTTCTTTGAAGTAGTTGGCCCTTCAACATTGGTGTCAACCTTTGCTTCCTTTTTTATGTTTGCGTCGACATTCTGAGGAACAATTTTGTCTACGTCCCCCTCGTCGAGTTCCTTCGCAAGAGGTGATATGATTGTTTCAATGATTTTTGTGGAGGTCGGTGCCATATTTTCCTGCACCATGGGGTATGGAATGATCGAACTATCTTTCTGTTGCATTGGTGTTGAATTCGGCGTTGGTGACTTATGACGCGATACATGGCTTAAGATCGGCTCATCACCCAACTTGATGTCGCGTCGATGCCAAAGGACCAACTCGTTCATTGCCTCCTGCAAAGTTATGATCCCCTCAACTGGAAAGTCTATCTCCCAATCTTCATAACCACTGTCTGTGATCTCTAGAACTTGGACCACAGCATAGTGTGGCGGGACAGGATTATCCTTGTAGTTAACAAGTCCTAGTTTTATCAAACCAGTAGCGGCTTGTTTTGTTTTTGTCCCAGATCGATTGATTGGAATATGAAGAAAGCAAGACTTGTCCTCAATAATATCGTCTACAGGGTACTTGGTGCCCGATACGAATTCTTGCACAGATCCTACGCTGCTAGGGACTATAGGTGGACTCATGTGGCCTGGCTTGAGTTCAAACGATATGCATTCTATTTCTTCATTTTGTTCATCACGTCATTAATAGCCTTTTGTACCCTTTCATCAATAGTCTCTTCAAGGGTCCTTTTCGACTTCTTGTGTTTCCTATATGACGCCGCATACTCTAGAAACGCCTCTCTCCAGGAAATCTTAGAAGAGATTCCCCGAGCCTGTCCAGTGTGTTCAGGATTGCCTAGTGTTGCAGTTAGTATGTCATTCTCCCTCCGAGGCTTAAATTCGCCCTTCTTTCTCTTATCTGCATATTCTTGAATTTTTGTCGAAACTTCGCCTACCAATTCTGGATGCAAAAGTTTGCCGTCCTCACTCAAACCTGCCCGACCTAAGATCCAACGAATAGCTCGCTCATCGATATCTTTTAATATTGGGTCCAAAGTGTCGTTAGCTATAGCTTCCTCGATTATCCTGTTCCACTGCATAACTTTATGGTGATATCCGGTTGACCCTAGGCGATGGGGGTGTTTGTTCATCTTCGCTCTCTGAGAATTAGTTTCGCCCAGTTCTTTGGCCTTCAGTTCGGTCTTCTGACGAACAAATTCCTCCCACTGAGCTTGAGTGATTTTCCCCATTTTCTTGGGCGGAGGAACCTTATTCTTCTTAACAAATTCCCTATTCATCTCGGCCTTCCACCCACGAAACATCTTGGCCATAGCAGAGAGCATCGACTTCCTTATTGCATCCTCTGTGCCTTTTGGGACCTTGAATGACTCAGACAACTTAGCCCAAAGCTTATTGCGGGTGTCTTCATCTAAATCCTTCCATTTTTGAAGTGTGATTGGCACTATATCTCTAACAGTAGACCCGCAGGAATTTCGAAACTTTGTAACCACGTCAAGTGGTTCTTCACGAAACCCCTCTGCATTTAGTTTTGTTACGTACATAACTACACCTTTCATCTGATTGGGACCTCGTCGCCCTCGTTTCCGCTTATGTGAAACGGATGATTCAGGCATCGGAGCATCCTCTGTGTTTCGTGTAGAACATGCATCCTCTTTCTTCTCTTCATTTGAAATTTATATATTGAAACAATTAATGGCCTTTCATATATGAACATTATTTTAGAATATAGTCGGCATATTTCTATTTACCTCTTCATCGTTGGGAATATAGTCGGCTTCAAGCTCATCTGAGGTTTTTTCTTCCTTGGAGGTATAGGAGGACAAGGATTGTCATCACTAGAACTATCCTCCCCGCTCCCTTCACCGGAGCTGCTCGTTGTCTGCCATTCAGGTTTGGTCGCGTCTTCATCAACTTTGTTAGATGCACCGGTGCAGACCACATCCATCCTAGTAGGTACCTAGTGCACAACTAGTTCTATCAATAAGGGAACTTGGAGAAAAGGTGATTCAAAAGAAATCGAGCCCAAACCCGCCTCCGTGTCCCTCCTTTCCTCCCCAAACAGAAAGCCCAAACCCACCTCCGGAGCAGGATCGGGCCGGGAAGCACGGAGTAGATAGAAGTGCACTTTCCAATGTAGTTAGACAGAGAAGGCATGGCTGTGATGTTATAATGCTGAAGGACCCCAAGAAGAGATTATGGTCTGTCGTTTACCACCACTGCCCGTTATTTGTGGGCTTCACCGAGGGCTGGAAACATTTGGTGACAACAAACGACCTTCAGACTGGGGACGTCTGCGAGCTTGTTAAGGGGCCAAACGATGGTGAGCCAGTGTACTCTGTCCGGATGTGTGGTCACAAAATTTAAAGCCGCCCCGGCTTCATCTGTGCGCTTCTCTTCTCTTATGTCGGCTGCTAAGATCACTTAGCAGCCCACCTAAGAGAAGAGAAGCGCACACATGAAGCCGGGGCGGCTTTAAATTTTTTGACCACACATCCGGACATAGTACACCGGCTCACCATCGTCTGGCCCCTTAACAAGCTCGCAGACGTCCCCAGCCCGAAGGTCGTTTGCTGCCACCAAATGTTTCCAGCCCTCGGTGAAGCCCACAAATAACGGGCAGTGGTGGTAAATGACAGGTCATAATCTCTTCTTGGGGTCCTTCAGCATTATAACATCACAGCCATGCCTTCTCTGTCTAACTGCATTGGAAAGTGCACTTCTATATGCTCCGTGCTTCCCGGCCCGATTCAGGCATTCAGCCGATGCCATTCTCCATATAAGTCCCAAAAAGAGAATAGGGATGAGGTAGTCAAGATTGTAGGCGCTAATGCTCAACTACTAGCATCTATAGATATGGACACAAGTCCAAATTTGGTGCTACTCGGCACCATCGATATCACTAGGGAAAACAAATACATCAAAGAGATCCACTTCCCAATAGTACTCGAAGATAGTTCATTGACTTGACACTCTCTAAGATGTTCATACAAAAAACATTATCTCTAAGAGTGAAACCTACGATACTCATATCGTGTTGTTTAGGACTAAACATCAACAACCCCTTGACTGGTCGCTATCATACTCAATTCCAAAATATTTTTGCAATATGTCGGCTTGAGTAAGGAGATCTGGGCTTGGGAGTTCCTCAAAATCATCTGCAGCTTCATCATCTTCAGCATATTGCAGGGCTTCATCTTGAATAATTTTAGCCCTCTTGGAGTCAGCATACTTTTTGATGGATAGAGCACACTTCTCAAGCATGTCGCATACATCTCCAATTTGAAACAAAGTGGTCTTAAGTGTGTACACTGATTCTGGTTCACTAGTATCCACAACCCCATCAATCACTAGACTGCGAATGATGTCGACATGTGTCTCGATGACTCGAACTGAGCTCTCAACCATGTCAAGTGGCTCTTTTTCCATCTCTAAAACTGAAAATGACCAAGTCTCACAATCAAAATTGAGATCGCAACAAAGGCAGGGATTAGAGGGAAAACAAGGATGTGGCTTATAGGGCAAAAAGAGGGTAGCAGCAGATTATGATCACCTTATTTTTTATTTTGCCTACAAAAGAAGTGGAGTGTAATTGGTATCTTTTTTATTTCAGCTTGTCAAAAGATGCCAAACAAGATGCAGCTGTTAAGCATGCCCTTGCAGTTCATGCTTCTGTTTTATCTGACAATTACGTTCAATTTTTCAAACTATACAAGAAGGCACCCAATTTGAACTCATGCCTCATGGGTAAAGAGCAATATACTAGCTTAAAATGCAATATTCTTCTTGGAAGAAGTTCCTGATGTTGTAACCATTCTCATTAACAGATCTATATGTGGAGCGGATGCACTTTGAAGCTATGAAATGCATGTCTAGGTCATATCGCCCAACTGTACCTGTGGGATATGTTGCACAGATTTTGGGGTTCTTGAGAACAGATACAGGCTGTGCTAAGAGTAATGTGCTACAAAACAGTACACAGCTCCAGTAAGAAGACTTTCTTGATCTTGATTATGCAAAAATGCACCTTCCTATAGCTGGATTCCTGTTCTATGACTCCTATCAGTTCCCAAGAACTATTTAACAGTAGTGTTCCGAGCTTTGTCAAAAGAAGAAGAAGACTGAAAGTACTACTAGCTATACCTGTCTTCATTCGTTCAATCTAGTTGCCTTCTATACATTTAACGTGCAAGTTTATTTTTCTTTCTTGTATATTTCTGCACAGGCCTCTTCTTCTACACTCTATATGCCAGAGCCAGAGAACGTCGTTGCACATGGTGATGCATCACTTGCTGTTGATGACTTTTTGGCACGGACTGACGGACAACTTAAAAGGGGCAGCAGCGATGGACCAACAGTGGATACTCCGTAGTAGTATTTGGGGCTGCCGTGGCAGTAGTGCTGAGGTGGCTTCTTCCATAGAAATTACAACATGGGGCATGAAATGGAACTGACCAACGATGCCAGCAGAGCTACAGTCGGAACATGGGTCCTCTAACTGATCCAGTCATCGGGTTCTCGCATTTGCCCCAAAGTGATCTAGTCATCCAGAGTTGCACCGCGATGAGCTTCGTTGAGAAGGCAGATAAGAAAGCAACATTACAAGTTTTTAATGTCTTGGTGGTTTACTCACCCCTAACTTTAAGCGTAGAAAGAACTATGAAAAAACAACTACAGGTCTACAGCTTTGAAGCATACACGTATGTTTTCTTCCTAGACGGTCGTCTTCTTCCTCCCCGCCACCGTGTGGGTGGTGTGCGGCGATGGACATGGTGCTGGCAGACATTGTGTGCATGTGTGCATACCTGGAGGAGGAGGTGGCGGCGGTGCGCGGCGGCGTGGCGGGCGCCCAGCTCGGAGACGGCGGTGCTTGGGCTTGGGCTCGGTGACGGCGTGGCGGGCGCTCACACCTCGTGCGCCGCGCACCCCACGAAGAAGCGTTGGGCTCGGGGACGGCGGCGTGGCGGGCGCCCAGCTCGGAGACGGCGGCGCTTGGGCTTGGGCTCGGCGACGGCGTGGCACAGTAACAGCCTGGCGACGCAGTATCAATCCGGGCGAGAGTTAGGGTTCCTGCTGGAACCACCGAGGCTTTTATACTATATACACATCACATGCGGACTTTTATAAAAACCGCTTGTGATGTATAACATCACAAGCGCTTTTCTATTTCGACCGCCTGTGATATGTAAACTTCACAGGCGGTCGAAATAGAAAACCGCTTGTGATGCTATACATCACAAGCGGTTTTTATAAAAATCCGCATGTGATGTGTATGTAGTATAAAAGGCTCGGTGGTTCCAGCGCAGGAACCCTAACTCCCGGAGCTCGACACGCCACTAGGCTGCGCACTGTAGCGGCGGCGGATTTTTTTGATCTACGGGGAGAAGGTTTTGTTTTTGATTTTATTGATTGATTTCAAGAGTTTATGCATATATATGATCTCCATTTGTTTTCTTTCTCATTTTGATATGATTTTTTGCCTCAATTTTGTAATATAGACCGGAATTGAAGAAAAACTCAAGAATTCCAAGATTTGGACTTGTAGTTGATCTAATTTAAAGATTTTTTATAAAGAGTTGTCTCACCTCAAGGTACCAATATTGCTGCAATCTTGTTTCATTTTCATGCACATTAATTCGTTCATGATTTAGGGATTAAATTCAATTAATTAGGGATATTTTAATTTTTTTTGTATCATGTGCTAGGTACATCTCGATATGATCTTGTTTAACTTTCATGTACATTTATTTTTTCATGTTACATCTCGATATTGACGTTAATCAATATAGGGATAGGTAATGGACCAAGGTTGGATGTACAATGTGCCAAGACCACATCCGTCGTACATTCGACATTTGAGAAGCTTTATTGAAGCGGCCAACAAGCACGCAAATTTGCGAAAGAGTAAGGAGATATTATGTCCGTGCATCGATTGTGATAATAAGATAGCTTGGAGAGATACAGGAGTAATCCAAGCACATCTGCTAAAAAGAGGGTTTAAAAACAATTACACGATATGGTCAGAACATGGTGAGTTGGATCCGTGTGAAGTGCATGGTAATGACGAGAGAGTTGTCGCAATTTTAGATCTTAAAGTTGATGGTAAAGTGGATTATGTGGATGCTAATCAAGATTTTGAAGAATTTGATTGCGAAGAGATGTTGCGCCATATGGAACCAGAAATGTTGAGTTCTGTGGGATCGCAGAAAGGGCTATCTAAAATGGAGGGACTGGAAAGTGCCTCAAAAGAACCTTTATATGATGAATCAAAGGGTTGTGACAAAGAGTTTACTACACATCGTACAGTTCTAGAACTTCTTAAGTTGAAGGCTAGCGCCGGATGGTCTGATACTAGCTTCACAGATCTTTTGAATTTTCTATCCCAGTTACTACCAAAACCCAACAAACTACCAACAAGCACTTATAAAAGCGTAGAAGCTTATATCTCCCATAGCTCTGGGTGTGCAAAAAATTCATGCATGTCCGAACCATTGTATTCTGTATCGTGGCGATTTTGAGAACGCAGCAAGGTGCCCAGTTTGCAATGTCAGTCGATACAAGAAAAGCTACAATCAAGACTGTGTAAAAAGATTCCCGAAGAAAAATAAAAACAAGAAATCCACTATTGGACCTGAAAGTGGCGATGACACTTTTGATGACATGGATGGGAAAAAGAAGTCAAAGATCCTAGCTTTGGTGATGTGGTATCTTCCAGTAATTGATCGTTTAAAACGTTTGTTCTCAAATCCTAGGGAGGCTGAGCTTATGCGTTGGCATGCTAAAAATCGTAAGCAGAATAACAAACAGATTCGACACCCTGCTGATGCATCACAATGGAAAAATTTTGATCTTATGTATCCTGAGTTTGCCAAAGAAACCAGAAATGTAAGATTTGCTTTGGGTACAGACGTAATGAATCCATTTAGTGAAAAAAGAAGTGTACATAGCACCTGGCCCGTGACTTTAATGATGTACAACCTTCCATCATGGCTGTGTCACAAAAGAAAGTACATTATGTTGACTATTCTTATTCAAGGTCCGAAATTAGCTGGTGTTGATATTGATGTGTTCCTAGAACCTCTTATGGAAGATATGACAAAGCTCTGGAATGAAGGAGTTAGAATATGGGATGAGTATTGCCATGAGTATTTCAACTTAAGAGCAATTATATTTGTTACCATCCATGATTCTCCCGGTGGCGCCACACTATCAGGGCAAAAGACTAAAGGAAAGAATGGTTGTGTAGTGTGCGTCGATGGAACTGCTTCCATGTACCTTAAATCATCCAAGAAGTTGGTGTTCATGGGACACAGACGGTTCTTGATGAAGCAGCATAAGTACCGAAAGATGAAAGAGGAATTTAACAATGAACTGGAAAGTGAAGGTGCACCAAAGCCTTATAGTGGGAAACTTGTTTTTGAAATTGTAAAGAACATTCATGTTGTATTCGGAAAGGGAAAAAACAAAGGAGAAAAGAGAAAGAGAACTGACCCTTCAACTTACACAACTTTCAAGAAGCAATCAATTTTTTCAAGTACCTCCCATACTGGAAGGATATGGAAATTTGCCACAGCATTGATTTGATGCATGTAACAAAGAATGTTTTTGACAGCATCATTGGAACCTTGCTGGGCATGCCGAGTAAGACAAAGGACAGACTTAAATCACGCAATGATCTAGTAGATCTTCAAATCAGACCGAAACTTCATCCAGTGGATAGTGGCAAAGGGAAGCCTTACCTCCCCCCAGCTAGCTACAACTTGTCAGTTGAGGAGAGAACAAAGATTTGCAAATGTTTGCATGGGGTCAAAGTGCCCACAGGTTTCTCATCCAATATCAGCAAACTAGTCAAGATGAAGGACTTGTCTCTATTTGGCTACAACTCTCATGACTGCCATGTGATGATGACGGTGTTCCTCCCAATTGCGGTAAGAGCCCTCGAAACAGAGCATGTCAAAGTTGTCATCACACGCCTGTGTTACTTTTTCAATGTGGTTTCACAAAAAGTAATAGCTTTAGAAGACTTGGACTATCTAAAGGCATACATCATCGAGACTATGTGCAAGCTTGAAATGTGTTTTCCTCCATCATTTTTTGATATGTAAGTACACCTAATCATACATCTCGTGGATCAGATAAAAATATTAGGGCCACTATATTTACATCATATGTTTCAGTTGGAGCGATACCTGGGAGTATTAAAAGGTCATGTGCGAAATCGCGCTCACCCAGAGGGTTCAACCATAGAGGGATACACTACAGAAGAAGTGATTGAGAGCTGTATAGATTACATCAGTGACGGAACAATGATAGGTGTGCCTGTACCTAAACATGAGGGTAAACTATGTGGGAGAGGGAGAATGGGCAGGAAAACTTTTCGTGTTGAGGATTACAAGCTAGTACATTGTGCTCATGGTAGTGTACTACAACATCTCACGATAGCCGAGCCTTACATAGAGGAACACCTGGATGAGCTTCGTAAAGAAAATCAGAACCGCACAGAGGACTGGATCATGAGGGAGCAGAAACATCGTTTCAGCGAATGGTTAATGGACAAAAACATCCCATTCGGAGACTCTATGGAAGAGAAAACAATGAAGAATTTGGCTTCTGGGCCATCGTGTTTTGTGACATGATGGCAAGCATATGACATCAATGGGTACACATTCTACACTAAATCAAAAGACATGAAAAGTGTTGCACAAAATAGCGGTGTTCGTATCGATGCTTTTGACCTACATGGACAGAAGACCACATATTTTGGATTCGTAGAAGAAATATGGGAACTTGATTATGGCCCAAGCATGAAAATACCCTTATTTAAGTGCCAATGGGTACAACATCCCGTGGGGGTGATAGTGGATAACTATGGACTCACACTGGTAGACTTAAAGAAAGTAGGATATAAAGATGACCCGTGGGTTCTCGCCGAATGTGTTGCACAAGTGTTCTATGTACTCGATCCAGCAGATGAGAAGATGCATGTAGTTATTTCTGGAAAGCAAAAAATTGTTGGAGTTGAGAATGTGGGAGACGGAGATGAGGAATACAATAAGTATGAAGAGATGTTCGTCTTTAACGGTCCAGAGAGAATCAAGCGTGTGGAAAAGAAAATTGATAAGAACTTAAAGCCATACATGCGGAAAAATGGTAGTTCATGAAAAAATGTATGAATCAAATTGTATTTGTTAGCATCTATGATCGACTATGCATTGTGGTTGCCAATTAATTTAAAATCTCTCTAGTTATCTATGTGTGCTATTAAAATTCATTTAAATTGTATTTGCATATTTCTGTTAAAAATTAAATATTAATTCATTTAAATTGTATTTGCATATTTCTGTTAAAAATTAAAATATTAATTCATTTAAATTGTGTTTTCATATTTCTATTAAAAATTAAAATATTAATATGGTAATCAAATCACAATCATAGGCGGTTTTTCATTACGGTCCGTTTGTGAAAAGAATAGAGAACCACAAGCGGTCCGATACAAAAACCGCTTGTGATACTAATACATCACAGGCAGTCCGAATAGCCTGGGACATCCCAGGCGGTTTTCTAACCGAACCGCCTGTGATGTTAAAAGTCTACCGCTTATATTGAGCCAAATTGTACTAGTGAGATGTCTTTGCTTGGTCAGCCAATGATCTTTGCGATGTCAATAGAGATGTCATTGAACATTCACTCAATGTGGACACATCCTTTAGGCCAAGAAAGCAAAGACTTCGAAAAATGTCTGATGATAAAGCCGAAGGTGCTCGGAATGAAGTGAAAAGGCTTCTCAGTGCTGGTGTCATTAGAGAGGTAAAATACCCAGAGTGGTTAGCCAATACTGTTATGGTGAAGAAGGCCAATGGCAAATGGAGAATGTGCATTGACTTCACAGATCTTAACAAGGCATGCCCAAAAGACGAATTCCCGCTACCAAGAATAGACTCTCTTGTAGATGCAGCAGCTTCTTCAGAGCTCATGAGTCTATTGGATTGTTATTCAGGCTATCATCAAATCTGGATGAAGAAGGAAGATGAGCCGAAGACTAGCTTCATAACCCCCAGTGGCACCTATTGCTATCTTCGGATGCCTGAGGGGCTCAAGAATGCTGGAGGAAGCTTCAGCAGAATGACAGCCAAGGTCCTTCATTCCCAGATAGGCAGAAATGTGCTGACCTATGTTGATGATATTATAGTGAAAAGCACGAAGCAAGAAAATCACATTGCTGATTTGCAAGAAACATTTGCCAATTTCAGGCAAGCTGGCCTAAAATTAAATCCAGAGAAATGTGTCTTTGGAGTGAAGAAAGGCAAGTTCCTTGGTGAAAGGGAATTAGGCTTACACCTTTTTCCTAATTGATTTTGGTGGTTGAATCGACCAACACAAATAATTGGACTAACTAGTTTGCTCTAGTCTATAAGTTTTACAGGTGCCAAAGGTTCACAACAAGCCAATAAAAAGACCAAAGATGGGTTCAAATAAATAGAGCAAAAGACAACCCAAAGGCACCCTGGTCTGGCGCACCGGACAGTGTCCGGTGCACCAGGGAACTCGAAGTTGAACTTGCCACCTTCGGGAAAATAGGAGGCCGCTCCGCTATAATTCACCGGACTGTCCGATGAAGCACCGGACAGTGTTCGGTGTCACACCGGACTGTCCGGTGTGCCAGCGGAGCAACAGTTACTTCGCGCCAACGGTCGACTGCAAACGCATTCAATGCGCTACAGTGTGCGCTAGAGTCAGAGCACGCGCAGTTGGCACACCGGACAGTCTACAGGACCTGTCCGGTGCACCACCGGACAGCCCAGAGGCCCCACCTGTCAGAGCTCCAACGGTCGAACCCCAACGGCCGGCTGACGTGGCTGGCGCACCGGACTGTCCAGTGCGCCATGCGACAGCAACCTTCCAACGGCCACATTTTGGTCGTTGGGGCTATAAATACCCCAACCACCCCACATTCAATGGCATCCAAGTTTTCCACCTTCAACACATTACAAGAGCTATAGCATTCAATTCTAGACACAACCAAAGAGATCAAATCCTCTCCCAAGTCTGGAATCACTCCAAATCAAATAGTGACTAGAGAGAGCGACATTTGTGTTCATTTGAGCTCTTGCGCTTGGATTGCTTCTTTTCTTTCTCATTCTTCTTGTGATCAAACTCAATTGTAACCAAGGCAAGAGACACCAATTGTGTGGTGGTCCTTGCGGGAACTTTGTGTTCCGTTTGATTGAGAAGAGAAGCTCACTCGATCTAAGTGACCGTTTGAGAGAGGGAAAGGGTTGAAAGAGACCCGGTCTTTGTGACCACCTCAACGGGGAGTAGGTTTGCAAGAACCGAACCTCGGTAAAACAAATCCTCGTGTCTCGCTCTTTGTTTGCTCACGATTTGTTTTGCGCCCTCTCTCTCGGACTTGTTTATATTTCTAACGCTAACCCAACTTGTAGTTGTGCTTAAGTTTATAAATTTCAGATTTGCCCTATTCACCCCCCTCTAGGCGACTTTCAATTGGTATCAGAGCCCGGTGCTTCATTAGAGCCTAACCGCTCGAAGTGATATCGGGAGCATCCGCCAAGAGGGAGATCGAGACCAGCGAGAAGCCCGCCACAAGCCATGGGAAGGCTCCATCCGGGGAGTCCACCAACAAGGTGAAGGGATCCCCTTCACACAACTAGTCGCGTCGGAGCGGTGACAAGAAGAAGAAGATGAGGAAGGTGGTCTACTACGAGACCGACTCTTCGTCGCCATCCACCTCCGGCTCCGACACGCCGTCCGTAACTTCTAAGCGCCATGAGCGCAAGAAGTTTAGTAAGATTCCCCTACGCTACCCTCGCATTTCCAAACGTACTCCATTACTTTCCGTCCCATTAGGAAAACCACCTATGTTTGATGGTGAAGATTATAATATGTGGAGTGATAAAATGAGGCAACATCTAACCTCACTCCACACTAGCATTTGGGATGTTGTTGAGATTGGAGTACAGGTACCATCACCAGGGGATGAAGACTATGATTCGGACGAGGTCGCCCAAATCTGGCACTTCAACTTTCAAGCCACCACTATACTCCTCGCCTCTCTAAGTCGAGAGGAGTATAACAAGGTGCAAGGATTAAAGAGCGCCAAGGAGATTTGGGACGTACTCAAGACCGCACACGAAGGAGATGAGGTGACCAAAATCACCAAGCGGGACACGATCGAGGGGGAGCTCGGTCGCTTCCGGCTTCGCCAAGGGGAGGAGCCACAAGACATGTACAACCGCTTGAAGACCTTGGTGAACCAAGTGCGCAACCTCGGGAGCACCAAATGGGATGACCATGAGATGGTCAAGGTTATTCTAAGATCCCTCATTTTTCTTTACCCTACGCAAGTTCAATTAATTCGTGGTAATCCTAGATATACACTAATGTCTCCTGAGGAAGTAATAGGAAACTTTGTGAGCTTTGAGTTGATGATCAAAGGCTCAAAGAAAATCATCGAGCTAGATGGCCCCTCCACGCCCGAAGCACAACCGGTCGCTTTCAAGGCAATGAAGGAGAAAAAGGAAGAATCTACATCAAGTAGACAACCCATCGACGCCTCCAAGCTCGACAACGAGGAAATGTCGCTCATCATCAAGAGCTTCCGCCAAATCCTCAAGCAAAGGAGGGGGAAGGATTACAAGCCCCGCTCCAATAAAGTTTGCTACAAGTGTGGTAAGCCAGATCATTTTATTGCAAAATGTCCACTATCTAGTGACAGTGACAGGGGCGACGACAAGAAGGGAAAGAGGAGAGAAAAGAAGAGATACTACAAGAAGAAGGGCGGCGATGCCCATGTGTGTCGCGAGTGGGACTCCGACGAGAGCTCCTCCTCCTCCTCCTCCGACGAGGACGCCGCCAACATCGCCGTCACCAAGGGACTCCTCTTCCCCAACGTCGGCCACAAATGCCTCATGGCAAAGGATGGCAAAAGGAAGAAGGTAAAATCAAAATCCTCCACTAAATATGAAACCTCTAGTGATGAGGATAACTCTTGTGATGAGGAGGATAATTTACGCATCCTTTTTGCCAACCTAAACATGCAACAAAAGGAAAATAAATGAATTAATTAGTGCTATTCATGAGAAGGATGAACTCTTGGACTCTCAAGAGGACTTCCTTATTAAAGAAAACAAGAAGCATGTTAAGGTTAAGAATGCTTATGCTCTAGAAGTAGAAAAATGTGAAAAACTATCTAGTGAGCTAAGCACT
This sequence comes from Zea mays, assembly GCF_902167145.1. Classification (NCBI taxonomy): domain Eukaryota; kingdom Viridiplantae; phylum Streptophyta; class Magnoliopsida; order Poales; family Poaceae; genus Zea; species Zea mays. The sequence continues at coordinate 30,920,278 of NC_050097.1, read as the reverse complement.
TGCCATGATACTATTGTCAACCTTAGAAATGAGAATGCTAAATTAATTGCTAAGGTTGATTCTAATGTTAGTGATGTTTCAATTCCCAATCTTAGAGATGATAATGTTAGTTTACTTGCTAAGATTGAAGAATTGAATATCTCTCTTGCTAGCCTTAGAAATGATAATGAAAAATTAATTGCTAAGGCTAAAGATTTAGATGTTTGCAATGTTACAATTTCCAATCTTAGAAATGAAAATGACATTTTACATGCTAAGATTGTCGAACTAAAATCTTGCAAACCCTCTACATCTACTATTGAGCATGTTTCCATTTGTACTAGATGTAGAGATATTAATGTTGATGCTATTCATGATCACCTGGCATTAATTAAGAAACAAAATGATCACATAGCTCAACTTAATGCTAAGATTAATGAGCATGACTTAGAAAATGAAAAATTTAAATTTGCTAGAAGCATGCTCTATAGTGGGAGACGCCCTGGCATCAAGGATGGCATTGGCTTCCAAAAGGGGGACAATGTGTGGCGGAACCACCCGAATTATTCCAGCTTAAGTGCCTGAGTCACGCCTCAGGGGCCGTAACACACTTAAATCGGAATAACCCGTCAGTCCCTCAGATCTAGTCTGATGGAGCCACTTAACCAGGATCAAATTCCACAATCTCACTCAAAGGTGAGTCACAGAAGAATTACAATAAAACAGGAAACCTCAAATTAAGTGCTGAATTATTACATAGATCGGAGTTTTTGAGTAGCAAATAAGAGTTCACAAAATAAAGTGCAGCGGATAATCGAGGTCGTCGGTATCGAGGAAATGGGCAAGGCCTAGCCCACTACTCCTCGTGCTCCTCTCCTGCCGGAGCAACATCCCACTCGACCGTCCAACCCGGTGGCAGGGTGGTAGTCCAAGTCACACCATCAACCATTTCCTGAATGGTACCTGCAAAAATTATGCCACAAGCAAGGCTGAGTATACTAATACTCAGCTAGACTTAACCGGCGTGAGGAGTCTACTCCTCTACCTCTAGACTATGCAGCTGTTTGGCTGAGGGGTTTGGTTTGCCAAAAGCACTAGCTGTTTCTAAAATCAATTTTTAGCTTTTCAAATTCTATCATCATTAACTTAGCTAGATTTGCTCCTTCTAAGCATACATGGTGACAAGCATTTAGTTCAATCAACAAGTTATCTCATGTAACCTCATTTCACTTCTTACTCGATGCAGTACAAGGGGTCAAGCAGTCTCATTAGCTGCGAGAAGCAGATGATTCAAATCGAGTTTTAACCTTGCAAGGTAAACCTAAACACACGGCATGTCAGGGTACTCCGACCCCACACATGACAACCGTCCCCATCGATTCCCCGTTCGCGTCAAGGCCTCACCGCCTTGGCATACAATGCTCCACTGACCCCGGCTGCCGCCGTGCAGTGACCGCACTTGTACCCACCATAGCTAGCATGGGAGACCCAGTCTCAGGTCGCATGAGGGATAAAGTCCGCGCCCGGCTTCACTCAGGTACTAGGTTTACCGGTTACCATTTTTCCCGGCATGTGCTTAGTATGTTCAAAAGCTTGACTCAGGTATCCACACATTAATCCTTAATTCCTTTTCCCGTCTCATGGTCAAGGCATCCTCCCTGGATCCAAGTCCATAGACCAACATAGATCCCGTTATCAAGATGAATACAATCAATTCCTGACCTCACACGAGTGCTAGAAAAATCACTCGACTTCTACCGAGATCCTGATTAGCAAGCAGCTACTCGACCTAGGATACTAGTATTCATCTCAAAAAGGAATCCTAAGTTCATGCAACTAGGGGTTTCAAGCAACACCTACACTTAAGTGCACATTACAAGCCTACAAGCATTAAGTGTAGTAAAGTAGCATATAATAATACGGTTATGCATATAAACCGAGGCTTGCCTTCAATTGCTGGGGCTGTGGGGAGATCCTCAATAGCAGCCTCGGAAGCTTGCTCCTGGTCCTCCTCCTGGACAGATCCTTGCTTGGGGATGAGCACGTACTCTCCGTCGGCAAGATTACAATCTAATGAATGCAATGCGTAAGATACATGCATGATATGATATGTGCTTTAGAAATTACAACTTTGACGATGTATGATCTACTTGAGTTAGACAAGGTTAACTTTACTTATGTAAGACCCTTGGGTGGTATACTTGGTAAATTGGGTCAAACTTTAGCTAAGGTAAGTGGTAGGTTTATTTTTGGGGTTCCACTGGATTTCTTTTAAGCCTTAGTGAGAATTGATAAGTACTCAAGCTAGACTTATTGGAGTGAGGTTTATTTCTTCTTCCCTTTTCTTTTATTCTCTTTAATGTTTTGGAGTGGGTTTGAACTACAGGTTGCTTAAATAAAATTCCAAAAAATCTGTAAAAATTACAGTGGCTTGGTACTGATGTATATTTCTTTGCCTCAAAATGTGGGGGTCAGAAGGTGAATAGTTTTATCCGGACAAAATTATCAAATTTTAGGGCAGAAGGGGTGCTTTGAACTACAACTATTATTTAACAGTGGGTAATTCTTTAAAACTTTTTTTTGCTGGCTTTTAGGTGCTATAACATGACTTGATACAAATTTCTAGCCATTAATACCTTTTAGTTATTTTACTATGGTTTTCTCAAGTTTCTAGCCAAAGAGGTGCTTTCTACTACCACTATATTTGAAAAATATCAAACAACAGAGTTCTTATTTCTCTTAGCTTTTGTTTTGCGCAAGAGCAATCATTCTGAAGTTTGGCATCTTTTTGCTTAAGGGAAGGGGTGATATGCATTAATTGGATTAAGTGGCCTTTCTCATAAATTATTAGTAATAGGCATGATTATGCTCCTTTTTCATGGGTTTGCATTTTTCTCTGGTGGTTTATCTCATTATGGACTTAGCCAATTTTTGGTTGCCCATTATTGTATCATTAGGGGTTATTCATGATTTATTTGGAAAAATGCCTCATTATCATTTTATATTTATTTTCCTTACTTAAAATGTTGGGTTGAGGTGTTCATTATTTTTGCAGTGGGGCACTGGTGGTTGTAAGTCCACTGGATTTTTATTATCCATTTTGGGTATAGTTTTGTAATTCTAATAATTGATTTTCAGTTCAAATAATGCTAAATAAAACATTTTATTTTAAAACTGATCTGGACTAAAGGTCTCTTTATTTTTCCTAGGTTCCTTGTTACTTAAGAAAACTAGGAAAAATAATTCTAATCACTGTTCATTAATTTCTAATGCCTTTCTAATTTTTCCTAAGTTTTGGGCAAAATAGCTTTAAATGAATATCTATACTACATTCTTCAATACTGGGGTTCCTACTATTTTTAAACAGTGCTTAAGTGAGGTTTGAACATCTACAAATTTTCTTAGGTTCAGCACAAAAGTAAAACTAATTTTCCTTAATTAAACAAGGTTTGGTCAGTTTCTGTTTTTAATTTTAAACTCTAAAATTTAGAACAGAAAGCATAAGGTTTATCATTTTTAAATGATAGTTCATAATATTTGGGATCCAGCAAAATTAGTTTGACAACTTTTGATAAAGAATTCATCAAGTTATGGATTTTCTAAATTCTCAGGTTATTTAAAAAGATTAACAGAATTGATTAAATGGAAAACTACTTTGCACTGGGGTCCTCGGCGGGTGTTTTAAGTTTTCTTCGCGGATCAGTCCCTGGGCTACTATTTAAATGAGTCACTGATGTTACAGAAAACCCACCGGGTTCTTCTAATCCTAACCCGAGGTCCTTCTCCTAACTCAAACAGTAACCGCGGCAGAAGAAAGGGTGGAGGGGCTTACCGGCGGCGAGATTGCTCCGGTGAGGTGGTCGAGGACGTAGGGGAGGTCTCAGAGATCACAACGATGTGCGGGTCGCCGTCGGGGATGGTCGGAGTCGGCCGATCCACGTGCGCAGGCGGGGATGCTCGTCGGCGGCGAGGAGTCCGGCCTGCTCACGATGTGATAGTTCAATTGAACGGATCAGAGAGCTTCACCAGGGAACAAAGAAGGGGTGTGCGCGAGGAATTGAAGAATGGCTCACCGGAGAGCTTGGTCCACGCGCGCAGGCGGCGACCGAAGTCCGGTGAAGTCGATCTCGGGCTTCCGGTGAAGTCCTGCCGGGTCCGAGGGCTTGGAAAGCTTCACGGGCCACTGGCGGAGCTAGCCGAAGCACTGGCTCGACTTGGGGGTGGCTGGAGTGGGCTGGCCACGGTGGCCGAAGCTCTGGCGGCAATGGCGGGCGGAAAAGAGCTCGCCGAAGCTAAGGAGGGGTGGCTGGCCGGTGATGGTGAGCGCGGGGTGAAGTGAGGCGCGCTCGGGGAGGCTTTATAGGCGCGGGCGGGCACGACCGAGGGCGGGGCTTTGACAAGTGCTCGGGGCGTGCGCGGCGAACGCAAGTGCGCGCTCTGGCGCCTGGCACAGCGTTGAGCACGAGGCAGCGAAGAGAGAGGTCGAGTTCAAGCGCGGATTGGCCCCCAAATCTTTGAGATTATGGCCACGATCCCGTTGAGAGATCTCTTCCTCTCAGGTCCCTTTGTCGTTTGTGTGTGGAGGCTAGCAGGTTTTGCTGACTAGATTAAGAGATAGAGAGGGGAGAAATCATGTTTGTCTCACTGCCACGCACAAGGAGAAGATCTCTGGTTTGACGTGTCCAAGGCACGCGTCCCAATGCCATCTCCTGGCACACGACAGAGGGGTTAGTTAGGCACATTTTTGTTAATGGGGCCATTAGGATTCGAGTTAGGGATCAAGGTGAACATGCTTGATCTTTGGCTCAAGGTCTGAAATTCAGAATTCTGAAATTCAGAATTCCCATTAAGTCCCCACATGAGAAGCTTGATTTGGGGTTTTATTTGAGTTATTTTGGCCAAGCTTTCTCAACCTTTTTTGTTGCTTAATTAATATACTTCAAGTTTTATGATTGGCCCAAGCCATGATTTTAAATTTTTCATACCCTTTTCCCTAGTTTCTTGAATTTTTCTCATGGGCTCACTTAGGGTTTTTATTAGGGTTGCAAAATTATTACCTTTTTGAAAGACCCATTTGTTTTGATCATGATACTTTTAAGTATATGCTTGGTGGATTCTTTACTCTTAAGTCAATTGATGCTCATGCTTAATTTGGTTCACATAAAATGATGGTCCTTGGTTTGGCATTTTGAGAGAAACCCTAGGTGACACTGGGGTGTCACAGCCTTCCCCCCTTAAAGGAATCTCGTCCCGAGATTTGGGCCAGAGTCCTCCCAGGGTGAAGCGAAGGGTGAGACTTATAGGAAATGGGTGATTATTGTTTTTATTAGGGTAAAACTGCTCTTCGAATGTCATTCTCTTTGCAACTTCAGAAGGAAGCCCTTTTAAAGTTTTTCATCATAGCTACTTCATTCTGAATTAAGATCACATTTTTGAAAATTAGATTCGAAGGGCAGGAGGAGGGGTTGGGTGTGATTACGTACCAGCTTCCTTAGGTAGGCAATCGGGGAAGTTGGATCTCAAGAATTCCTCGGTTTCCCAAGTAGCTTCTTCCTCTGAGTGATTACTCCACTGGACCTTGTATATCTTGATCGATTTAGCCCGAGTAGATCTTTCTCTGCAATCCAGAATCTTGGAGGGGTACTCTTGGTACGATAGATCTGGCTCTATCTCCAATTCTGGCTCTGCTATGATCTCGGTCGGCAATCGAACACACTTCTTTAGCTGAGATACATGGAATACACTGTGAATGGCAGACATTTTTGAAGGTAACTTCAGCTTATATGCCACGGGTCCACATGCTTCTATGATCTCATAAGGTCCAATGTAACGAGGGGCTAGCTTGCCTTTTATCCCAAACCTCTGCACTCCCTTGGTGGGTGATACCTTGAGGTATACAAAACTTCCCACCTCGAACTGGAGAGGTTTCCTTCTTCTATCATGGTAACTCTTCTGCCTGGCCTGAGCAGCTTCTAGATTCTTCCTGATTAGTTTGACCTTCCTTTTGGCTTCAGTCACTAAGTTAGGTCCAAAAACTTCTCTTTCTCCAGGTTGAGACCAATTGAGTGGTGTTCTGCACCTTCTTCCATAGAGAGCTTCAAAAGGTGCCATCCTTAGGCTGGATTGATAACTATTGTTATAAGCAAACTCTGCCAAGGAGAGGTGCTTATCCCAGTTCTTGCCACAATCGATTGCACAAGCTCTCAGCATATCCTCCAGAATTTGGTTTACCCTTTCCGTTTGACCATCGGTCTGTGGGTGGTAAGCTGAACTCCTGATTAGCTTGGTTCCCAAAGACTCTTGCAATTGTTCCCAAAATCTGGCAACAAATTGGGCTCCTCGGCCAGAAACAATGGTCTGAGGTAATCCGTGCAAACACACGATCCGGTCAATATACAATTTTGCATACTTTTGAGCCTTATCAATGGTGTGCACAGGAAGGAAATGTGCCACTTTCGTCAGTCGGTCCACAATAACCCAAATCGAATCATGATGACGAGAGGTGTTGGGCAGACCCACAATGAAATCCATGCTGATGTCATCCCACTTCCACGAAGGTATAGACAGGGGTTGCAAAGCTCCAGCTGATTTCAAGTGGCTTGCCTTTATCCTCTGACATGTGTCACATTCTGATACATGTTGGGCTATCCCCCTCTTCATTCTGGTCCACCAATACAAAGGCTTCAGGTCATGGTACATCTTGGTGCTTCCCGGATGCATAGAGAATTTGGAGAGACGAGCCTCATCCAAAATTTTCCTCTTGAGGTCCTGGTCTTTAGGAATCACCAATCTGCTTTTGAACCATAACACACCCTTTTCATCTTGGCGGAAACAATTATACTTCTCAACCTTCTGATGGAGATTCTTCTTGATAATTTGCACTCCCTTGTCACTGAGCTGGGCCATGATAATCTGGTCTTGTAAAGCTGGCTCAACAGAAATGTGAGACAAAGAACCAGAAGGAATCACTTCAATTTGCATCTTGCTCAACTCATCACACAAGGTGTTAATGCAAGAATCCATCAGAATACAATTGCATTGCAACTTCCGACTCAAGGCATCTGCTACCACATTAGCTTTTCCTGGGTGATAATGTACCTCCAGGTCATAATCCTTGATCAACTCTAGCCATCTTCTCTGCCTCATGTTGAGATCAGCCTGAGTAAAGATGTACTTAAGGCTCTTATGATCAGTGAAGATGTTGCAGTGGGTTCCCATTAGATAGTGCCTCCACATTTTTAATGCATGAACCACTGCTGCCAACTCGAGGTCATGAGTGGGGTAATTCTGCTCATGAGGCCTGAGTGCTCTTGAGGCATAAGCGATGACTCGGTTGTCTTGCATCAAGACACAACCTAGCCCAGTGCCAGAGGCGTCGCAATATACATCAAAAGGCTTGCTGTTGTCGGGTTGCGCCAATACTGGTGCTGTGGTCAGATGCTGCCTTAATGCATGGAAGGCATCTTTGCACTTCTGACTCCAAACAAATTTGGCTTCTTTCTTCAGCAACTCAGTTATAGGCTTCGCAATTCGAGAGAAATCCGGAATAAATCTTTGGTAATAACCAGCTAATCCCAGAAAACTCCGAATCTGACGGACAATCGTTGGTGGCTTCCAGTTCATCACCTCTTGCACTTTATCAGGATCAACAGCTATTCCAGCCTAAGAGATAGTGTGACCCAAGAATTTGATTTCCTTTAGCCAAAAATCACACTTGGATAACTTGGCATAAAGGTGGTGCTCTCGCAGACGTTGAAGCACTACATGCAAATGCCCGGCATGTTCTTCTTTGTTCTTTGAGTACACCAAAATATCATCGATGAAAACCACTACGAATTTGTCCAATTCAGGCATGAAAACAGAATTCATCAGATACATGAAATATGCTGGTGCATTTGTCAGCCCGAACGACATCACCAAAAATTCATATAGCCCATATCTGGTTGAGAATGCCGTCTTCGGAATATCACTTGCTCGTATCTTGATCTGATGGTAGCCAGAGCGAAGGTCTATTTTGGAAAACACCTTGGCCCCGACCAACTGGTCAAAAAGAACATCAATACGAGGCAAAGGATACTTGTTCTTGATAGTTACCGCATTAAGAGGGCGGTAATCTATACACAACCTCAAGCTTTCATCCTTCTTCTTCACAAACAGTGCTGGACATCCCCAAGGCGAAGTACTTGGGCGAATAAATCCCTTATCCAGCAACTCTTGCAATTGCTTTTTCAATTCTGCCAACTCAGCGGGTGGCATTCGGTAGGGCCTCTTGGAAATTGGTGTCGTTCCCGATTGCAACTCGATGGCGAATTCAATATCCCGGTCTGGTGGCATTCCTGGCAATTCATCAGGAAAGACATCTGCATACTCGCAGACCACAGTTATCTTCTTCAGAGGTAACTCCATCATAGAGAAAGCACATGACTGAGTAGAACCTTGACTAGGCAGAATTAAGGTGAAGTTTCCGCAGAATGGAGAATTAACTTCCACGGTACGGCTGGCTACATCAAGCACAACTTGGTGCAAGGTCATCCAATTAGCTCCCAGAATAATGTCCACATTCTCCAAACCCAACACAAGAAGAGTGGTTTTGACAATGTGGCTTCCCAGTTGAATAGGCACACTTTGGTTTAATTGATTAGTTGAAATTTTACCCCCAGGTGTGACTATCATAAATGACCTTTTTGAGTGAGAGAATGGCAGTTCACATTTAGCACTGAACTTCTGGCTAATGAAACTATGAGATGCACCAGAATCAAACAGAATTAAAGCAGGTTGATTATAAACTGAAAAGATATCGGTTCATGATAGGAGCTCCTTCAGGTACTTCCTCCAGAGTAGTGAAGTTGAGCTTCCCTTGCCTGACTTGCACCTTCTGCTTTCTTCCCTTGTCTTGATTTGGTGCCGGCATCTGCCTCTGCTGGTTCCTGGGACAATTTTTGGCATAGTGGCCCACATTGCCACAAGTGAAACACTTGTTCCCATTGCCCTGGCGGAACTGCTGCTGCTGCGGGGGCTGATTGTTTCTTGGGGCGGGAGCTGGAAAGCGGTTGGGTGCCGGCTGCTGCTGCTGAGGTGGCCTGATCACCCATCTGCCTGCCTGCTGCTGAAAACCCCTGCTCTGATTGTGAGAAACAATCCGGAACCTCTGAGCCTGAGCGGATGGTGCTGCCATTGGTGCCTTTCTCTTCTTCTCTGCCCGGTGAGCTACGATGCAATCTTCCTAGGAGATGGCCATGTTGACCAACTCATTGAAGCTATCAGCCCGGACAGTGTTGAGTCGTTCCCGCAGCTTGGTATTAAGACCCTGCGGAAGCGGTCTCTCTTCTTTTCATCAGAATCAGCATGGTACCCTGCATACTGGCATAAGTCGTTGAAGGCTTGCGCATACTGCAGTACCGTGCGGGTTCCTTGATTAAGGGCCAGAAATTCATTCAACTTCCGATCAAGAATGCCAGCTGGGATGTGGTGTCCTCTGAAGGCAGTCTTGAATTCCTCCCAAGACACTTCACGATCAGCGGGGAGCATAGCACAGAAGTGGTCCCACCAAGTCCGAGCAGGGTCGCGAAGCTGCTGTGCGGCGAAGCGAGCCTTGGCCTCATCAGGGCAGTCTCCCGTGAGGAGGGGAAACTTGGTCTCGACGACGCGAAGCCACACGTCGGCGTCCAACGGATCCTCTGCCTTGGTGAACAAGGGCGGCTGCGTGCTCAGAAACTCCTGGTAAGTTGCCATTGCCAGAGGTCGCTGATGCTGGCCTCCACCATGTTGCTGAGGGTGGGGCTGGCGCTGCAAGAGCTGTCACAGAATCTCATTCTGCTGGGCCATCAGCTCCTGCACTGTGGAGCTGGAGGAGGTGGCGGGGGAACCTGCTCGTTATGTCCGCGACGCTGCCTAGCTGCCATCTGAAAACAGAGATTGTCGCCATTGTTATCCCAACTCGTAGTTTCGAACGACAAGATATCATCTCATATGGAAGGAAAAATGCCATAATCATAATATTAGGTTCGAAATGAAGATAACATGGTGACAAACATCCCACAGATTTCAAAGGTTCACATGGTTACATCAATTAGGGGAAGTACCCATAAGCCTAGTCCAAAATCTGATATTAACTAAGCTCGCATAGGTTTCTATCCGCCTAAAAAAAGTGCCGAAGTGACTGCTTAGCCCTGAGCGGTGGAAGCGACACATGATACGGGTGAAGGAGGCATCACGGAGGTAGTCCCATTGGCACCAGGGGCTGGTCCTAGCTCCTTGGGAGCCTCTTCTCCCTCGCTTCCGGCTTCATTGGCCTCCATCTCTAGGTGGTGCATGTCCAAGTGGTCATTTGCTTCTTCGAGTTCCCTCTGCACATCGTGAAGCTAGTTCTCCAAGACATCAATAGTGTTGTCTCGGATCTCCACCTGCTGCTCCAAGGTGGTGATGCGCTGGCTCGGCCTCTCCACCTGCAGATCCTTCTCTACCAACTCGGTGGATAGATCGACCACAAAATCTTCTCGACTGTCGAGAGTGAGCTTGGCAGTTTGAGCGGTGTTAGCAAGGAGTGTCATAGCATCGCTCTGAAGGGCCTGAAGGCGGTACAGCGCACTCATGCACTGAACGGTGACCCTCCCAACCAAGTCAGGATACATCGCCCACACATCCTTTACATGGCTCACGCGGTTACACCACATGGGATCATCCTTCTTCTCAGCAGGGAAGAGTCCCAAGGGGTGCATCACCATCTCCAGGGGATGGTAGCCACAGAAAGTCGTCAGAGTCTTCATGGCTGCCGCTTCAACGGTGTCGTCTGTCCTGAGTCCAATTGTCTCAGAATCAAGAGAACGCCAACCTGGCTGAAGGGGATGAGCCTCCAAGGTCAGCCAGACCCGACAACGAGGTACCCGATGCTCCTCATACAACTGCACCGTGTACAAAGGGGGCTTAGGGTAGCCGGCGGAGTTAAGCACTTCCCACAAGATGGAAGGAAAGCCATCGCGAGAAAGGAAGTCGGAACTGAAATGAGTGTCTCCTCCACTGGCGGGGGTGGGTGAATTCATATGTGGAAGGGAATCAAAGGTAAAGATTATGGTGGAAGGAAAAAGAAAAAGAGAGCTCGGATGGTTTTAAAGAAAGTGGGTTAGCTCAAGTTTTTAATTCCTCTTTGTGTTTATAATGCATGCATGCTGGAAGTAACGTTGCCTCTCCAAAAATAGGCTGCTTTTTTTAGGGCATCCTTAGAAATATAAGTACTGGCCCACGGGGCCTAATTAATTAGCCACCTATTTCTTCATCTATGCCTAAGGCCTTTCGTCCTAGGTCTAGCGGTCTAGTCCTGACGATCCGTAGCAGTTTCTATGCAAGTTTTAGATTTTAAAAATTGGTATTCATGATTTACTGTCCTTCTCTGTGGTGGAATTTGCTCCGATACCAGCTGTGGCGGAACCACCCGAATTATTCCAGCTTAAGTGCCTGAGTCACGCCTTAGGGGCCGTAACACACTTAAATCGGAATAACCCGTCAGTCCCTCAGATCTAGTCTGATGGAGCCACTTAACCAGGATCAAATTCCACAATCTCACTCGAAGGTGAGTCACAGAAGAATTACAATAAAACAGGAAACCTCAAATTAAGTGCTGAATTATTACATAGATCGGAGTTTTTGAGTAGCAAATAAGAGTTCACAAAATAAAGTGCAGCGGATAATCGAGGTCGTCGGTATCGAGGAAATGGGCAAGGCCTAGCCCACTACTCCTCGTGCTCCTCTCCTGCCGGAGCAACATCCCACTCGACCGTCCAACCCGGTGGCAGGGTGGTAGGCCAAGTCACACCATCAACCATTTCCTGAATGGTACCTGCAAAAATTATGCCACAAGCAAGGCTGAGTATACTAATACTCAGCTAGACTTAACCGGTGTGAGGAGTCTATTCCTCTACCTCTAGACTATGCAGCTATTTGGCTGAGGGGTTTGGTTTGCCAAAAGCACTAGCTGTTTCTAAAATCAATTTTTAGCTTTTCAAATTCTATCATCATTAACTTAGCTAGATTTGCTCCTTCTAAGCATACATGGTGACAAGCATTTAGTTCAATCAACAAGTTATCTCATGTAACCTCATTTCACTTCTTACTCGATGCAGTACAAGGGGTCAAGCAGTCTCATTAGCTGCGAGAAGCAGACGATTCGAATCGAGTTTTAACCTTGCAAGGTAAACCTAAACACACGGCATGTCAGGGTACTCCGACCCCACACATGACAACCGTCCCCATCGATTCCCCGTTCGCGTCCAGGCCTCACCGCCTTGGCATACAATGCTCCACTGACCCCGGCTGCCGCCGTGCAGTGACCGCACTTGTACCCACCATAGCTAGCATGGGAGACCCAGTCTCAGGTCGCGTGAGGGATAAAGTCCGCGCCCGACTTCACTCAGGTACTAGGTTTACCGGTTACCATTTTTCCCGGCATGTGCTTAGTATGTTCAAAAGCTTGACTCACGTATCCACACATTAATCCTTAATTCCTTTTCCCGTCTCATGGTCAAGGCATCCTCCCTGGATCCAAGTCCATAGACCAACATAGATCCTGTTATCAAGACGAATACAATCAATTCCTGACCTCGCGCGAGTGCTAGAAAAATCACTCGACTTCTACCAAGATCCTAATTAGCAAGCAGCTACTCGACCTAGCATACTAGTATTCATCTCAAAAAGGAATCCTAAGTTCATGCAACTAGGGGTTTCAAGCAACACCTACACTTAAGTGCACATTACAAGCCTACAAGCATTAAGTGTAGTAAAGTAGCATATAATAATACGGTTATGCATATAAACCGGGGCTTGCCTTCAATTGCTGAGGCTACGGGGAGATCCTCAATAGCAGCCTCGGAAGCTTGCTCCTGGTCCTCCTCCTGGACAGATCCTTGCTCGGGGATGAGCACGTACTCTCCGTCGGCAAGATTACAATCTAATGAATGCAATGCGTAAGATACATGCATGATATGATATGTGCTTTAGAAATTACAACTTTTGACGATGTATGATCTACTTGAGTTAGACAAGGTTAACTTTACTTATGTAAGACCCTTGGGTGGTATACTTGGTAAATTGGGTCAAACTTTAGCTAAGGTAAGTGGTAGGTTTATTTTTGGGGTTCCACTGGATTTCTTTTAAGCCTTAGTGAGAATTGATAAGTACTCAAGCTAGACTTATTGGAGTGAGGTTTATTTCTTCTTCCCTTTTCTTTTATTCTCTTTAATGTTTTGGAGTGGGTTTGAACTACAGGTTGCTTAAATAAAATTCTAAAATTTCTGTAAAAATTATAGTGGCTTGGTACTGGTGTATATTTCTTTGCCTCAAAATGTGGGGGTCAGAAGGTGAATAGTTTTCTCTGGACAAAATTATCAAATTTTAGGGCAGAAGGGGTGCTTTGAACTACAACTATTATTTAACAGTGGGTAATTCTCTAAAACTTATTTTTGCTGGATTTTAGGTGCTATAACATGACTTGATACAAATTTCTAGCTATTAATATCGTTTAGTTATTTTACTATGGTTTTCTCAAGTTTCTAGCCAAAGAGGTGCTTTCTACTACCACTATATTTGAAAAATATCAAACAACAGAGTTCTTATTTCTCTTAGCTTTTATTTTGCGCAAGAGCAATCATTCTGAAGTTTGGCATCTTTTTGCTTAAGGGAAGTGGTGGTATGCATTAATTGGATTAAGTGGACTTTCTCATAAATTATTAGCAATAGGCATGATTTTGCTCCTTTTTCATGGGTTTGCATTTTTCTCTGGTGGTTTATCTCATTATGGACTTAGCCAATTTTTGGTTGCCCATTATTGCATCATTAGGGGTTATTCATGATTTATTTGGAAAAATGCCTCATTATCATTTTATATTTATTTTCCTTACTTAAAATGTTGGGCTAAGGTGTTCATTATTTTTGCAGTGGGGCTCTGATGGTTGTAAGTCCACTGGATATTTATTATCCATTTTGGGTATAGTTTTGTAATTATAATAATTGATTTTCAGTTCAAATAATGCTAAATAAAACATTTTATTTTAAAACTGATCTGTACTAAAGGTCTCTTTATTTTTCCTAGGTTCTTTGTTACTTAAGCAAACTAGGAAAAATAATTCTAATCACTGTTCATTAATTTCTAATGCCTTTCTGATTTTTCCTAAGTTTTGGGCAAAATAGCTTTAAATGAATATCTATACTACATTCTTCAATACTGGGGTTCCTACTGTTTTTAAACAGTGCTTAAGTGAGGTTTGAACATCTACAAATTTTCTTAGGTTCAGCAGAGAAGTAAAATTAATTTTCCTTAATTAAACAAGGTTTGGTCAGTTTCTGTTTTTAATTTTAAACTCTAAAATTTAGAACAGAAAGCATAGGGTTTATCATTTTTAAATGATAGTTCATAATATTTGGGATCTAGCAAAATTAGTTTGACAACTTTTGATTAAGAATTCATCAAGTTATGGATTTTCTAAATTCTCTGGTTATTTAAAAAGATTAACAGAATTGATTAAATGGAAAACTACTTTGCACTGGGGTCCTCGGCGGGTGTTTTAAGTTTTCTTCGCGGATCAGTCCCTGGGCTACTATTTAAATGAGTCACTGACGTTACAGAAAACCCCCCGGGTTCTTCTAATCCTAACCCGAGGTCCTTCTCCTAACTCAAACAGTAACCGTGGCGGAAGAAAGGGCGGAGGGGCTTACCGGCGACGAGATTGCTCCGGTGAGGTGGTCGAGGACGTAGGGGAGGTCTCGGGGATCACAACGATGTGCGGGTCACCGTCGGGGATGGTCGGAGTCGGCCGGTCCACGTGCGCATGCGGGGATGCTCGTCGGCGGCGAGGAGTCCGGCCTGCTCACGGCGCGATAGTTCAATTGAACGGGTCAGAGAGCTTCACCAGGGAACAAAGAAGGGGTGTGCGCGAGGAATTGAAGAATGGCTCACCGGAGAGCTTGGTCCACGCGCGCAGGCGGCGACCGAAGTCCGGTGAAGTCGATCTCGGGATTCCGGTGAAGTCCTGCCAGGTCCGAGGGCTTGGAAAGCTTCACGGGCCACTGGCGGAGCTAGCCGAAGCACTGGCTCGACTTGGGGTGGCTGGAGTGGGCTGGCCACGGTGGCCGAAGCTCTGGCGGCAATGGCGGGCGGAAAAGAGCTCGCCGGAGCTAAGGAGGGGTGGCTGGCCGGTGATGGTGAGCGCGGGGTGAAGTGAGGCGCGCCCGGGGGGGCTTTATAGGCGCGGGCGGGCACGGCCGAGGGCGGGGCTCTGACAAGCGCTCGAGACGTGCGCGGCGAACGCCAGTGCGCGCTCTGGCGCCTGGCACAGCGTCGAGCACGAGGCAGCGCAGAGAGAGGTCGAGTTCAAGCGCGAATTAGCCCCAAATCTTTGAGATTATGGCCATGATCCCGTTGAGAGATCTCTTCCTCTCAGGTCCCTTTGTCGTTTGTGTGTGGAGGCTAGCAGGTTTTGCTGACTGCATTAAGAGATAGAGAGGGGAGAAATAATGTTTGTCTCACTGCCACGCACAGGGAGAAGATCTCTGGTTTGACGTGTCCAAGGCACGCGTCCCAATGCCATCTCCTGGCACACGACAGATGGGTTAGTTAGGCACATTTTTGTTAATGGGGCCATTAGGATTCGAGTTAGGGATCAAGGTGAACATGCTTGATCTTTGGCTCAAGGTCTGAAATTCAGAATTCTGAAATTCAGAATTCCCATTAAGTCCCCACATGAGAAGCTTGATTTGGGGTTTTATTTGAGTTATTTTGGCCAAGCTTTCTCAACCTTTCTTGTTGCTTAATGAATATACTTCAAGTTTTATGATTGGCCCAAGCCATGATTTTAAATTTTGCATACCCTTTTCCCTAGTTTCTTGAATTTTGCTCATGGGGCTCACTTAGGGTTTTTATTAGGGTTGCAACATTATTACCTTTTTGAAAGACCCATTTGTTTTGATCATGATACTTTTAAGTATATGCTTGGTGGATTCTTTACTCTTAAGTCAATTGATGCTCATGCTTAATTTGGTTCACATAAAATGATGGTCCTTGGTTTGGCATTTTGAGAGAAACCCTAGGTGACACTGGGGTGTCACACAATGTCAAACTTAATGCCCCTCCTAAAAGATTGTCTAACTTTGTTAAGGGCAAGGCACCCATGCCTCAGGATAACGAGGGTTACATTTTGTACCCTGCCGGTTATCCCGAGAGCAAAATTAGGAAAATTCATTCTAGGAAGTCTCACTCTGGCCCTAATCATGCTTTTATGTATAAGGGTGAGACATCTAGTTCTAGGCAATCAACCCATGCTAGATTGCCTAAAAAGAAAACTCCTATTGCATCAAATGATTCCAACATTGCATTTAAGACTTTTGATGCATCCTATGTTTTAACTAACAAATCCGGCAAGGTAGTTGCCAAGTATGTTGGGGGCAAGCACAAGGGGTCAAGGACTTGTGTTTGGGTACCCAAAGTTCTTGTATCTAATGCCAAAGGACCCAAAACCGTTTGGGTACCTAAAATCATGAACTAAACTTGTTTTGTAGGTTTATGCATCCGGGGGCTCAAGTTGGATCATTGATAGCGGGTGCACAAACCATATGACAGGGGATAAGAAGATGTTCTCCTCCTACGAGAAAAACCAAGATCCCCAACGAGCTATCACATTCGGGGATGGAAATCAAGGTTTGGTCAAAGGATTCGGTAAAATTGCTATATCTCCTGACCACTCCATTTCAAATGTTTTTCTTGTAGATTCTTTAGATTATAACTTGCTTTCCGTTTCACAATTATGTAAAATGGGCTACAACTGTCTTTTTACGGATGTAAGTGTTACTGTCTTTAGAAGAAGTGATGATTCAGTAGCATTTAAGGGAGTGTTAGAGGGTCAGTTATATTTGGTAGATTTTGATAGAGCTCAACTCGACACTTGCTTAATTGCTAAGACTAACATGGGCTGGCTCTGGCATCGCCGACTAGCACATGTTGGAATGAAGAATCTTCACAAGCTTCTAAAGGGAGAACACATTTTGGGACTAACAAATGTTCATTTTGAGAAAGACAGGATTTGTAGTGCATGTCAGGCAGGGAAGCAAGTTGGTGTTCATCATCCACACAAGAACATCATGACGACTGACAGGCCACTCGAGCTCCTACACATGGACCTTTTCGGCCCGATAGCTTACATAAGCATCGGCGGGAGTAAGTACTGTCTAGTTATTGTGGATGATTATTCTCGCTTCACTTGGGTATTCTTTTTGCAGGAAAAATATCAAACCTAAGAGACCTTAAAGGGATTCTTGAGACAGGCTCAAAACGAGTTCGGCTTAAGGATCAAAAAAATTAGAAGCGACAACGGGACGGAGTTCAAGAACTCTCAAATCGAAGGGTTCCTTGAGGAGGAGGGCATCAAGCATGAGTTCTCTTCTCCCTACACCCCACAACAAAATGGTGTAGTGGAGAGGAAGAATAGAACTCTTTTGGACATGGCAAGGACCATGCTTGATGAATACAAAACTTCGGATCGGTTTTGGGCGGAGGCGGTTAACACTGCTTGCTACGCCATCAACCGGTTGTATCTACACCGAATCCTCAAGAAGACTTCATACGAACTCCTAACCGGTAAAAAGCCCAATGTTTCATATTTTAGAGTCTTTGGTAGCAAATGCTTCATTCTTGTTAAAAGAGGTAGAAAATCCAAATTTGCTCGTAAGGCTGTAGAAGGCTTTTTACTAGGATATGATTCAAACACAAGGGCATATAGAATCTTTAACAAGTCCTCTGGGCTAGTTGAAGTTTCTTGTGACATTGTGTTTGATGAGACTAACGACTCTCAAGTAGAGCAAGTTGATCTTGATGAGATAGGTGATGAAGAGGCTCCATGCGTCGCGCTAAGGAACATGTCCATTGGGGATGTGTGTCCTAAGGAATCCGAAGAGTCTCCAAATGTACAAGATCAACCATCTTCCTCAATGCAAGCATCTCCACCAACTCAAGATGAGGATGAGGCTCAAAATGATGAAGGAGAAGATCAAGAAGTTGAGCCACCTCAAGAGGAGAGCAATGATCAAGGGGGAGATGCCCATGATCAAGATGAGGAAGATGAACAAGTTTCAAGACCGCCACACCCAAGAGTCCACCAAGCAATCCAACGAGATCACCCCGTGAACACCATCCTCAGCGACATTCAAAAGGGGGTAACTACTAGATCTCGTGTTGCTCATTTTTGTGAACATTATTCTTTTGTTTCCTCTATTGAGCCACACAGGGTAGAGGAAGCACTTCAAGATTCGGATTGGGTGGTGGCGATGCAAGAGGAGCTCAACAACTTCACTAGGAATGAGGTATGGCATTTAGTTCCACGTCCTAACCAAAATGTTGTAGGAACCAAGTGGGTCTTCTGCAACAAGCAAGATGAGCATGGTGTGGTGACAAGGAACAAAGCCCGACTTGTGGCCAAGGGATACTCACAAGTCGAAGGTTTGGATTTTGGTGAAACCTATGCACCCGTAGCTAGGCTTGAGTCAATTCGCATTTTACTTGCCTATGCTACTTACCATGGCTTTAAGCTTTACCAAATGGACGTGAAAAGTGCCTTCCTCAACGGACCAATCAAGGAAGAGGTCTATGTTGAGCAACCTCTCGGCTTTGAAGATAGCGAGTACCCTAATCACGTATATAAACTCTCTAAGGCGCTTTATGGGCTCAAGCAAGCCCCAAGAGCATGGTATGAATGCCTAAGAGATTTCCTTATCACTAATGGCTTCAAAGTCGGAAAGGCCGATCCTACTTTATTTACTAAAACTCTTGACAATGATTTGTTTGTATGCCAAATTTATGTTGATGATATTATTTTTGGGTCTACTAACGAATCTACATGTGAGGAATTTAGTAGGATCATGACACAAAAATTTGAGATGTCTATGATTGGGGAGTTGTAGTACTTCTTGGGATTTCAAGTGAAGCAACTCCAAGAGGGCACCTTCATTAGCGAAACAAAGTATATTCAAGACATTCTAAGCAAGTTTGGGATGAAGGATGCCAAGCCCATCAAGACACCCATGGGAACTAATGGGCATCTCGACCTCGACACGGGAGGTAAATTCGTAGATCAAAAGGTATACCGGTCGATGATAGGTTCTTTACTCTATTTATGTGCTTCACGACCGGATATTATGCTTTCCGTATGCATGTGTGCAAGATTCCAAGCCGACCCTAAGGAAGCTCAACTTATGGCCGTAAAACGAATCTTGAGATATTTGGTTTATACTCCTAAGTTTGGGATTTGGTACCCTCGGGGATCCACATTTGATTTAATTGGTTATTCGGATGCCGATTGGGTGGGGTGTAAAATTAATAGAAAGAGCACATCGGGAACTTGCCAGTTCTTGGGAAGGTCTCTGGTGTCTTGGGCTTCAAAGAAGCAAAATTCTGTAGCTCTTTCTACCGCCGAAGCCGAGTATATTGCCGCAGGCCATTGTTGCGCGCAATTACTTTGGATGAGGCAAACCCTTAGGGACTACGGTTACAAATTAACCAAAGTTCCTCTCCTATGTGATAATGAGAGTGCAATCTGCATGGCGGATAATCCCGTTGAGCATAGTCGCACTAAACACATAGCCATTCAGTATCATTTTCTAAGGGATCACCAACAAAAGGGGGATATCGAGATTGCATATATCAACACTAAAGAACAATTAGCCGATATCTTTACCAAGCCACTAGATGAACAAACTTTTAACAAACTTAGGCATGAGCTAAATATTCTTGATTCTAGGAATTTCTTTTGATGTCTTGCACATATAGCTCATTCATATACCTTTGATCATATCTCTTTTATATGCTATGACTAATGTGTTTTCATGAATATCTCAACCCAAGTCATAGATTGAAAGGGAATTGGAGTCTTCGGCGAAGACAAAGGCTTCCACTCCACTCCATTAAATTACTCATCCTTCGTCGTCGCTCCGAGCAACGCCACTCTCCAACTCTAGTATAATCTTCACTCATATTATGTTCGCCAAAGTGGGAGAAATTAGTAACTAAGGGCTTATATTTCACTCAAGTATCCGTTTTTGGCGATTCATGCCAAAGGGGGAGAAAGTATTAGCCCAAAGCAAAAGGACCGCACCACCACAAATTTTCAAAAATTTAAATTAAGAAAAGGTTTTTCAAAATGGAGATTTTTCAAATTGGTATCTTAAAACCCTCTTGAACACTAAGAGGAGGATTTTATTAAGGGGGAGTTTTGTTTAAGTCAAAGGAAAAGCATTTGAAATAGGGGGAGAGAATTTCAAATCTTGAAAATGCTTCTCAAAATCTTATTCATTTACCTTTGACTATTTGCAAAAGGACTTTGAAAAGAATTTACAAAAGTATTTGCAAAAACAAAACATGTGGTGCTAGCGTGGTCCAAAAAGTTAAAAGAAACAATCCATGCATATCTTAAGAGAATATTTATTGGTTCAATTCTAAGTAATCTTTGCACCTACATTATGCAAACTAGTTCAATTATGCACTTCTATACTTGCTTTGGTTTGTGTTGGCATCAATCACCAAAAAGGGGGAGATTGAGAGGGAATTAGGCTTACACCTTTTTCCTAATTGATTGGTTGAATTGACCAACACAAATAATTGGACTAACTAGTTTGCTCTAGTCTATAAGTTTTACAGGTGCCAAAGGTTCACAACAAGCCAATAAAAAGACCAAAGATGGGTTCAAATAAAGAGAGCAAAAGACAACCCAAAGGCACCCTGGTCTGGCGCACCGGACTGTGTCCGGTGCACCAGGGAACTCGAAGCTGAACTTGCCACCTTCGGGAAAATGGGAGGCCGCTCCGCTATAATTCACCGGACTGTCCGGTGAAGCACCGGACAGTGTCCGGTGTCACACTGGACTGTCCGGTGTGCCAGCGGAGCAACGGCTACTTCGCGCCAACGGTCGACTGCAAACGCATTCAATGCGCTACAGTGCGCGCCAGAGTCAGAGCACGCGCAGTTGGCGCACCGGACAGTCTACAGGACCTGTCCGGTGCACCACCGGACAGCCCAGAGGCCCCACCTGTCAGAGCTCCAACGGTCGAACCCCAACGACCGGCTGACGTGGCTGGCGCACCGGACAGTGTCCGGTGGCGCACCGGACTGTCCGGTGCGCCATGCGACAGTAGCCTTCCAACGGCCACATTTTGGTGGTTGGGGCTATAAATACCCCAACCACCCCACATTCAATGGCATCCAAGTTTTCCACCTTCAACACATTACAAGATCTATAGCATTCAATTCTAGACACAACCAAAGAGATCAAATCCTCTCCCAAGTCCGGAATCACTCCAAATCAAATAGTGACTAGAGAGAGCGACATTTGTGTTCATTTGAGCTCTTGCGTTTGGATTGCTTCTTTTCTTTCTCATTCTTCTTGTGATCAAACTCAATTGTAACCAAGACAGGAGACACCAATTGTGTGGTGGTCCTTGCGGGAACTTTGTGTTCCGTTTGATTGAGAAGAGAAGCTCACTCGGTCTAAGTGACCGTTTGAGAGAGGGAAAGGGTTGAAAGAGACCCGGTCTTTGTGACCACCTCAACAGGGAGTAGGTTTGCAAGAACCGAACCTCGGTAAAACAAATCCTCGTGTCTCGCTCTTTGTTTGCTCACGATTTGTTTTGCGCCCTCTCTCTCGGACTTGTTTATATTTCTAACGCTAACCCAACTTGTAGTTGTGCTTAAGTTTATAAATTTTAGATTCGCCCTATTCACCCCCCTCTAGGCGACTTTCACTTGGCTGTCTGGTATCAACGAAAGGAATTGAGGCTAACCCAAGCAAGATCGAAGTTGTCCTTCGGATGGAGCCACCAAACACGAAGAAAGGGGCTCAACGGCTGGCAGGAAGATTAGCATCATTAAACATATTCATATCCAGATCAGCGGAAAGAAATCTGCCATTTTTGAAATACTGAAGTCAGCCGAAGTCTTTCAATGGGGTCCGGCACAACAAAAAGCTTTTGAAGAGTTGAAACAATATTTGATTGATTTAACAATATTAACTCCACCCGCGCCAGGGGCTCCATTGATCTTATATGTGGCAGCTTCACATTCTGCAGTGAGTGCGGCACTGGTACAGGAAAAGCTAGATGGTCAGGCTAAAAAGCAAGCTCCAATATACTTCGTCTTGAAGTTCTAAGTCCATCAAAGAAAAATTACACCGAATTGGAGAAGGTATTATATGCTGGGTTAATGGCCTCTAGAAAGCTTCGGCATTATTTTCAAGCATACCACATAATTGTTCCTTCGTCACAACCTCTAAAGGACATCATGAGGAACAGAGAGGCTACTGGAAGGATTGGAAAATGGGCTGCAGAGCTTAATGAATTCACCATTGATTATGTGCATAGATCTTCAATTCAGTCCCAAGCGTTAGCAGACTTCAACGCTGATTGGACGCCAGGGGCTCAGGAAGAAGAGATAAATAAAGATGCCGAAGCTTGGACATTGTTCTGCGATGGTTCTTGGGGAACCTTCGGCGCAGGAGCAGCTGCTGTTCTAGTAGCACCTTCGAAAGTCAGAACATGTTATGCAGCCAAGCTAAACTTTAGTTGTACAAATAATATTGCTGAATACAAAGCACTCTTGTTGGGGCTTCGGAAGTTAAGGGCAATGGGAATAAGAAGGGCTATTCTGAAAACTGATTCTCAAGTCATTTCAGGCCATGTAGATAAAAGTAGCAATCCAAGAGATCCGAAACTTGAAAAATATCTGGATACAGTTTGAAGGTTGGAGGCTTCTTTCGAAGGTTTCTCTGTCAAGAACATTCCAAGAGGTGAAAATGAGCATGCAGATCTGTTAGCCAAATCAGCGGCTCAGGGGCTCCCTCTACCTTCAGAAGTATTTTTTGAAACAATAAAGGCACCTTCGGTTGAACTCATGGAAAGAGCAGTGCTCGCCATTTCTCCAGTACATAGTGAAGATTGGAGGACTGAAATCATATCTTTCCTCCAGGGTAACTGCCTCTCGGACGACAAAGTTTATAATAAAAGAATGGAAGCAAGAACAAGCCCGTATATCATAATAGAAGGGGAATTATACAAACATGGAGTTTGCTCCCCCCTTCTCAAGTGTTTATCCAGAACCGAAGGTATAGAACTAATGAAGGAGATACATGCAGGATTGTGTGGATCTCATATTGGGTCTAGGTCTTTGCTGGGAAAGGTTTTTAGACAGGGATTTTATTGCCGAAGGCAGCTTCGGATGCAGCAGATCTGGTCCAAAAGTGTGAAAATTGTCAAAAATGTGCAAGGGACCAAAAACAACCTTCGTCATTAACTCAGTTAATACAACCAACCTTGCCATTGCAATGATGGGGCCTGTACTTGTTAGGCCCACTTCCACCAGCACAAGGTAATCTGAAATATGTCGTGGTGGCCGTAGAATATTTTTCTAAGTGGATTGAAGCAAAGCCTTTGGCTACAATAACTTCGGTTACAGTCCAGAAATTCTTCTGGCAATATATCGTTTGTCGCTTCGGCGTGCCGAAGGCTATAACTGTGGACAATGGAACATAGTTTGATGCCGAAACTTTCAAAGGTTTCTGCGACCAGATTGGCACGAAGATTCATTTTGCATCAGTCAGGCATCTGGAGTCAAACGAGCTGGTCGAAAGAGCAAATGGTATTATAATGACGGGAATAATGAAGCTAATCTTCAATCAACCCAGAGGAAAGTGGCCAGATGAGTTGATCAAAGTGGTGTGGAGCCACAATACAACTATATCAAGGTCAACAGGTTTTACACCGTTCAAGTTATTGTTTGGTGACGAAGCTATAACCCCAGTAGAAGCTAAAGCAGGGTCAATTAGAACAGTAGCTTCAGTAGAGGACGAAGTTGATTATTCTGTGGCAAAAGATACTATATAAGGGACCAGACTCCAGGCTGTGGAGAATATCAATAAATATCAAGCCGAAACAATAAAATGGCGTGACAGAAAAGTTCGGCTGAAAAACATTAAGCCAGGGCATTTGGTACTTCGGAGAGTGGCCAATCCAGACACAGTAGGCAAGCTACAGCTGAAGTGGGAAGGACCCTTTCTGGTGGTATCTTTGTCAAGACCCGGTTCTTACAGCTTGAAGGATATGGACGGCAACGACATTCCTAGATCTTGGAATGCAGATGAGCTTCGACGATATTATGTGTAACTTGATGTAATCTTTTTCATTTTTCCTATGACACCCTTTTCGTTTCCAAAGGGGGAGAAAGGTTTTTAATGGGGCCATAGTTTGTAATTTTTCCTTTCTTATCCAGTTCTACGAGAGCAAAATCCCCCAAAAATATGTAAAATGTAAAATCTGAGCATGCACCATCGAGTGCAGAAAAGGAAAAAAAACAGGGAAAAGCTCGAAAGTCGTCCCTAAGGGGATGCAGAGCACGACAAAGCTACAAAAAGTCGTTCCTAAGGGAGCGCAGTGTATGTTTTCTGCTCAAAAGTCGTTCCTAATGGAATGCAGAGCCAAATACCGCCGAAATAGAAGGCGAAGAAGTTCAAAAGACGTTCCTAAGGGAATGCAGAACTTACACCAAAAAGTCAACAGTGATACCGCCGAAATAGAAGGCGAAGAAGTTCAAAAGACGTTCCTAAGGGGATGCAGAACTTACACCGAAAAATAAGCGGTGCAGCCAAAAAATAAACGGCAAAGAGATTTCAGTCATTCCTAAGGGAATGAGGAGTTTTGATGTGGCTTCGTAAGTGTGTGTCCGACATTCATTTGCACAATACATCACATCATTCATTGCATTCATATACATTCATTTAGACATACATAGGATCATCATCATCATATCATACAAATACAGACAGTTGCTTCGACTCTAATGATAAGGCTTCGGCGAAAGGAAAGGAAGCATATTTATGCTACGTTGTGTACGAAAAAAAGGGAAGGTGTTTTTTGCCTTCGGCTCAAAAAATACAAGTTTCGTCCACATCAAAGCAGTTCATACATGGACGGAAAGGTAAAAATATATTACAAGGTATGGACAAATTTACAGAGTAGTATCTGATACTTAAATTACAATATTCTTTACAAGGATAATTCAAGAGTTTCTCTAGAGTTTTTCATAGCAATGTCTTCAGCTTCATCACCATCCGCTAAGCTTCGGATCATCCGCCAAGCTTCGGATCATTGCTCTTCAGCTTCGTCATCCTGTACATAACAAAGCGTTATAAGGTAAATTCAAGTTTCAAGGTAAAGGTAAGCACAAGGTATGAATTTATCACCGGCTTAAGGTGACTTCGAGCTTTGTCACCAGCCAAGCTTCGTCCACCCTTCGCCCAAATTTGAGTTACAGATCTGTTCCCAATGCTTCGGGCCAGGCCGGGGATGTCGTTCAAATCCGCTGGTGACAAGCTGAAGTTCGGCCTATTTACAATATTCCTGTGCGTGCAACCATCCTTCATAAAAGCAACAGCTGTGCCACGAGAAGCTAGCAGAGCGCAGAAGTCACCATGCCCAGCTATGACTTCATCAAGAGCATCAACTTCGCCTTCAATATGATCAAAGATGCTTGGCAGGTCTTCAGCTAAAGGTTTAAATTTTTCAGAACTGGCTCCAACTGAGTTGAAGACCTACTTCAGTCGTTGCACGCATCGGTTGCCGAAGTTCAGACATTTATCTTGAAGTTCCTTCAATGACTTTTGCAAGTTCGAACTTTTTGCAACTTTAGCTTCAAGCTTTGCATCAAAATCCTTCTTCTCTTGTTCGAAGCTCTTTGATTTCATGGAGAGTTCACTGTTCAATCTAGCAATCTCGGCTTGGGCTTTTGCCAGCGAACCCTCCATTGTTTGAAGCACGAAATCCTTCTTCTCCAGAGCAGCTTCGTGATCTTTAATTTTGCCCTCTAAGCCCTCAATTATAATCTCATTTTTCTTGTCCTCGAGGTCTTGTTGCATCCTCAAGGTTTTACTTAGTAGTAGACTCTGAAAAAAATAGCCTTCATCAGAAGTAACCTTCATCTCGAAAACAATAAAAAGTTAAGGTAAGAACTTTACCTTAAAATTAGAATAAAATAAGCTACCGGCGATATGTTGCCACCGGTATCTGCTGAGGTCGGCCTCAAGCTTCGGAAAGCCAACACTCTTCGATAGAGTGCTGACAACCTTCGCTCCAGTCCGGTCCCGAAGGCATCCTAAGCTCTCTTCGTCAATGCCACCAAAGAGCAACGCTCATGGCTGGTAGCCGCAAGATATAGCATAATCTCTTAGCTCATATTTTTCAGTCTTGGATAACTCCTGACCAATCATGTTTCGAAAATTAAAGTCCCCTTCCTCCGAAATATCTTCGGTAATCTTCTTCTCTTTGTTAAACATCTTCTCCCCTTTTCCAGGCACTGTGGCCAGGTTTGCCTCGGCAGTTGCAACAGTTTCTTCCGTGGCCATATCCAAAATCATCTTATCAATATCAGAAAATACGCCCCCAAGATTTGTAGCTTCGGCCGCCGCAGCTTCGGCAGTTGTAGCTTCGGTGGGAGCAGCTTCGGCAGCTGGTGTTTTTGACGCTGAAGCCGACAGTGGCGTTTCTTCAATAGCATCAATAATAGTAATAATCCTTTGCCTTTTTTCAGCAGGCTTCTTGATTGCCGCAGGCTCCTCCTTCTGTAAAAGCTTCATTAGTTGTGGCCCTAGTGGACTTAGCTTGAGAGGTAAAGATTCGGTCATTACCTTTAAAATTTCCTCCACGTCAGCAGCAGGAGGCGTTGAAGGAATTTCTTCCTCTATATCAGTTGTTTTTGGCTTCGCAGCCGAAGCTTTTCTTTTCTTCGGAACAGCCACCTTCGGCTCAGAGCTAGATTTGTTCTTTTTCAAAGCTTTCTCATCTTATTCTATCATTCTAGCAGCTTGCCTCTTCATAACACTGACAATTCTTTTTCGCTTTGGCCCTTCGGCACCCTTGCTTAACCGTTCATAGTCAGGATATTCAAATTTCAGGGCATCCATTACTCGGTTTAGCCTTCGTTTCGGTCGGGTGCCGAAGGCCGTGGTAATCAATTGATCTTCTTTCTTAGTATAGTTGCCCAAAAGTTCATTGCGCATAGCTTCAATCATTTCCAACCATTCTTGGCAAGGCTCTTTGAAATGTTTCTTGAACTTGAAGTGATAGGGCAGTCGAACAAGTTCATTCTTTTTCTTTTCTCCTTTAAACTTCGGCATATTCCATTCCTTTAATGTCAGAAATACTCTATTGGCTAAGTATTCCTGCACCAAATCTCTAGTACCGATATGCTCAGACACAACTCGGAATTCGCCAACAGCTTCTCGGCATGGTGACCCTTGCAGCATGTCGCACAGGGGCCTAGTTAACCCGAAGGTTAGGTCAAGTGGGCTCTGAACTATCTTCTCCTTCTTCTCATCAACCTTAACATAAAACCACTCATTCTTCCAACCGGTTAGCCATTTGGTGCGATAGCTGACCACCGGAGTCTTCATATCTTTGCGGTAAGCAAAGTTGTAACAGCCAAAATTCTCGTGTAGCCCATCTTCTCTAGCCTTCGTCTGATAGTGAAGCTTCGGAGTTAGGGGTCAGCTGATGAAGATAAATTTTGAAATCTTCCAAAACATCCCCAATCATTTCATGCAAAGGAAACCTCAATCCTGCTTTGAAGAAACTTCTGAAAACTACCACCTCATCATTTTCTGGCTTCGAAGTAGTTTCTTCCCCGCCAAAACGAATCAGCTTCTTCTCGGCTTCCCCGAAGTAGCCAAGCTTTATCATCATGGGCATATCAGCTTTGGAGACAGTAAACTTTCCAAAGTCCAAGTGGCTGGGTTTGGATGGCATAATGATGTTATAATCTATCTCTTCTTTAGCAGCATCACCCTCTTCAATGTCAGCCTGTTCAGCTTCGACAGCAGATGCACCTTCGTCAGAGGCACCTTCTGTCACAACCAGTCCCGATTGCCCCATTACTTCGGAGATTGGGGCAGTCTCAGCAGCTTCGGCCTCCTCTCCGTCGCGCGTAACTCTAGCTGTTGAACGCACTATGGCCATTTGATACTGAATTTCTTACGGTTCTGATGAAGTTGATGACTTTTTGCAATTTTGCCGAAGCTCCCTCTTATGACGAAGCTAAACCAAGACGATGCTCTGATTGAGAATATGATGAATAAGCTTCGGCTATGGTCAAATTTTTCAGCAGCACAACAGTGCAATAGTAATAAATGTTGTGGTAACTTCACACCTACCTGTCTGTTTATATAGTGCTGCAGGTGGGAAGGTAAATCGTCAAGTCGCTCGCATACGCTGAACAGTCGCCCACAACCACTGAACGGTGGACCATAGTGCGCGAGAAGGTGAATCACCAGATCGCGCGTACCCGTCGTATGGTGGGACCACCTCGCACTCGGAATATTTAATCGTTTCTCGACAACGAGCTCAGGGAAGGTGTTTTTTGGACCTTCGGCATTCCGAAGCCTAAAATAATTTTTCACGGGTCGAGCTCGTTACGAAAAACGATCTGGCACACCGTGAAGGGGCTACTGTTGGGGGTCTACTT
This sequence comes from Zea mays, assembly GCF_902167145.1. NCBI lineage: Eukaryota > Viridiplantae > Streptophyta > Magnoliopsida > Poales > Poaceae > Zea > Zea mays. Next base: position 30,891,771 of record NC_050097.1, on the reverse strand, counting down.
CGTCGCCGAAGGTCCTGTAAGAAGAAACACCTTCGGAAGATCAACACAGAAGCAAAGCCGAAACTACCATCCGGGGAGCTTCAGCATAGTGACACGCCTTGAGACGAAGGTTGGCACCGACTTAAAGATGAAAAGACCGATTGGCCCATGATAATTTGTGTCATGATTGTAATAAGTTATAAAGGACATGAATGTAAATCCACACATGCTGCGTCCTATGCCTATAAATAGATGAACAGTATCCCTGTACTGTTCACGCTGACTTGTATTCACTCGCACGTCACACTTGGATTTTTACCTTCTGTCAAGCCGAAGGTATAAATGTAATTCAAAATTGTTTATATTCATTCATGATTAAATAACAGTAAATGTATATTATAACATCATTCTATTATTCATGTTGTCTCCCATGTTTCGTATGCTTCATCTTTCATCTAAGTATACTATGATCATGAAGGTATGTCCTTCATGACCTTCGTCCGGAGATCGTTATATCCTCAGGGAAATAATGTTGCAAAGGACGAAGGGTATTAACCTCTAACCCATTTTTTGTGTTGCCTTGTTCTTAATTCATAGCAATTGAGAACAAGTCCCCAACACAAACTTCTTAGGGTCGTCCACAAATTTGGAGACTCCCAAGCAACCTCTAACCGTCAAGGAACGCAAGGTTCCAAGAGTAACAAATCCGCACAAGGTTAAGTTTGCAATGAGCTCAAGAATGAAGAGAATAGGAGAATCAAGATGAAATCAACAGTGTGTTAGATCGACTTCACCTCACACCAAGGATCCTTCAAACGATTGAAGGGGATGCGATTTCGGGTGTGAGAGGTGAAATGAATGCCTTTGTTTGGAGGTTGGTCAGCCAAGAAATCATGGAAGGGCAGAAGTGAATGAAGAGAGAGAGTGGGGGTATTTAAAGGATCCCCAAAAGCTGGCAGCCGTTGGGAGAAGTGGACCAAAAACCGGTTGAACCGATTCTTAAACCGGTTGAACCGGTTTCCACCAGGGAGTTCTCGGTTCACTGAGCTACTCAGTCAGAGACTCGACCGGACTCAAAATCGGTTGAGCTGGGCTCAAATCCGATTGAACCGGTTTTCGAAAAACTATGCACACAACTTTTCTGACAGCTTTTGACTGGCAGACTGGTAGGACAGAGGTGGCAGAAGGAACAGTACAGGAACTGGTTGAACCAGTTTTAGGTCCATTTGAACCGGTTTTTTAAACTGAAGAGCAAGTTTTAAGAAAACCGAAGTGAACCAAGGTGGAACTTTTGTGGGGAGTAAGAGTGGTTTTTCCAAGGACATTCATGATCTAGAAAAGTATTCTCTTAGAGGATTTGATGGAATTTGAACTGAGCTCATTGCATTACTTACTTAGCTTATTGCGGATCCCTCTTAATTGAACGGCGATTTCTATAACTCAAGAATTATAAAAAGCAAACTGTCGTTGTTTCCAAGCACTTCGAGCACGCTATATGATGTAGAATTTTAACCCGCTATGCTTTTACATTTGTATACTCATAAGATCTGTGCTTCTCCTATCTGTAGAATAACTGTGTACATGCTAGGAGCAAGTTAGAATCTCTATTTGTTTTGTCATTTAATCACCAAAACCCTCAATTAGGGTTGATTGCACTTACAATCTCCCCCTTTTTGGTGATTGATGCCAAAACAAACTAGAGTAGAGATAAAAATTAAAAGTACTTGCGATATATAAATACTTGTGTATGCGTGGCTCGCCCTAAATATGTGCATGAGTTTTGTGATCTTCATATTGACTTGATATGTCAATTTTGCAACATATTTGGAGAGAGAGAATAGCCAACACAATACACAAACACTAATGGATGCAACAGAATTTATAAGAAAAAATGGCATTACTCTAACAAATCCATCATTGTATAGCATAAGATATGAAATGGTACTGGCTATTACAATAAAGGTCATCACATCATTAAAATGTTAATGGCTCTAGGCCATCACCGCATGCATCACAATAGTCAGGTGAATAAAGTTATTACAGACCAGATGTTCATTACAAAAATTAAAAGCCCCTGAGGGCTACCAAGCCAAGCTGCCAAGCTGACAAACCTTCTCCCCCTTTTTGGCAACTAGCACCAAAAATGGAGAGAACCATCAACCACAAATCACCACTGAGGAGGAGTAAGATCAAAGAATTGAGTCGCCAAGTTAGCCGCAAAGTTTTCTTCCCCAGGCTGAGCTGGGGGGATAGCTGCCCGATGGATCCTGGGGAGGAGGATATGAAGAGGGTTGACCCGGTTCCCCCTGGTGGGGAGGTGGGGCATACTGCTCATGATCATCAAAATATTCTTTCTCTTCTTCATCATCTTCAGCTGTCATGAAGGGCACCCCATAGGCCTGCTGGTGCCATTCATTGATTTCTGGTGGAGGAGGATGAAGAGGCACATCAGGCGAGCGGGGAGCAAATGGCATACCCATGGAAGAAGCTTGACGACAAAGGTTGTCGTCAGTCTCCCGCTGACGCCTCGCCAGCTCATGCACATTGGAAGATATGTTCCTGCACATGGAAAAGAAGGTTGCAATACCATGGGCCAGTCGAGCTCCCATCCCACAACCACGACCTCGACCACGACCATGTGGTGTGGGAGATCCGCTACCAGGAGAGGGACGCAAGAGACCGGCAGCAGCATGTCCACGAGAGCTGGAGGGGGCTTTCCTCAGACGCCCTGCTGGATTGTTTGGATCAATCCAGAAGGGGGTGTAAGAGAGATGTCTTGTTCCTTTCTCAAAGCGAAACTGAGTCACCACTTCAATCATCTTCATGATGAAGGGGGCGTGAAGACATCCCTTGAGAGGGAAGCAGGCAGCATGGATGATTTCTTGCAAAACCATATCAAATACATTGATACTTTCAGAACTATTTGGCTTCATAAATGAGAGCAATACTTTGCTATCTCCCAGGATATTCATTTGATTACCCCCTTTGGGGATTAGAGTCATTCTGCAGAGAGAATTTATGTATTTGTAGAACTTGTGCAGATTGGCAGACTCCCAATATTTATCAGTCTCAGAGATATGAAGATCCCTGGCTTCATCCTTGGTGGGAGGACGAAAGTCATGAATCTTAACTTTGTCGCCTGAAATATCTCCATCAGAAAATCCCATGATGTGAGCAAACCTCCTGTAGCTCACCTTATACCAGCTGCCTTTAATATAGAAATTGAGATAAGGAAAGTTGTAAGGACTTTCCTCATCAGCCAGCTTGATCCAAAGGGTAGAATAGAATTGAGCAATAACTTCATCATTCCAATTGTATTGGAATGTCATTATATTCTTCATCCTCTTCCTCTCATAGGCCCTCAATGCCTGTGTCGTCTCTGGATCACCAATGGCTTCACATCCTTCCCAGTTAATATATCGCTGATGCAGGATTGGCTGGTGCTTCTTGGGAAGAATCACAGAATTATAGAAATCAACATGTTGGAGGGTCCAGAACCGATTACCATCGATCCTAGCATCACGAATACGTAATGTAGGATTTTGGAAGCGGATGTCCTGGAGAAGGGCAGAACCTCCGCTGGCAGTGAAATCAGTGACTGTCTCATTGGCAGATCGACGGGCCTCCGCCCTGTGAAGAACCAACCCCCGGATAATGGGTGCGTTTGCAGAAGGGAGATCAACTTCATCATCTTTGCCTCTGTCATCATCGCTGGTTGCCTCCCAGGCTTGTGGATTTGCCGCGGGTCGAGACCGATCGGGGGATTTCGGGCCGTTCGACCGCGAGCACCATGAGACCCTAAGGCCTCACCACCTTGCGTCACATTGCCAGATCCACGCCCACGCTTGGATCTGGACCGAGGAGGAGTTTCTTCACGAATTTCTTGAGCGTTGTCATCGGAGTCGGACTCAACTACAGACGGATTCCTACGACGCACCATCCTTAAGATAAAAAGAGGAACATATGGTGAGAAAGGTAATCGATGTTCAAGGATTTTTAACGAACATGTTTGAGTAAAGACACGTATGATATTGAGCATGCACTTCAACCGTTCATGTGAGCGGTTTAACTACAACGAACAATACCAAACTACTTAACTCAAACAATGTTCGAGACAAATGAAAACAGTTTAAGTGTGCCAAGCACCTAAACTACACAGTATCCTTGAAAAGATACACAAGATAATCAAGAACGGTGTTGGATCGAGTCAAAAATGGGGAAATAAGATAATACCTCGATCTGTCGATTCAACCACAAAAATCCCAACGAAGAGGAAGGAGTTGATGGAGGAGGCCGAGGGGAACAAGTCTCCAACAAACTCCACAAGGATTTGATGGCTCGAGAGGGATTTGGAGTGTGGTGTGTGAGAGAGAGAGAGATGGAGAGAGAAAACGTGAAGGCGTCGGTGGCTGTAACAAATGAAAGGGTAAAGAGAGAAAGAGGGAAGGGGAGGAGAGAAAAGAGGAGGAGGCGACTGGTCAAGCTGACCAAAACCGGTTCAACCGGTTCTGAAACCGGTTCAACCGGTTTTGCTGCAGCGTGCACAGTAAAACACGCAGAAAACGACGTTGACTACGCAGAAAACCTGCCACACTGACAGCACAGTCTGCGAGACTGACGGCGCAGACTGCGGAGCTGACAGACAGCGCGGACACCGACGCGACGAAAGCCGGTTCAACCGGTTTTTATACCGGTTCAACCGGTTCTCACCAGAGAAAATCCAGTTGAGTGGCCTACTCAGCCGGTTTACTCAACCAGTTTTTAGATATAGCCCGGTAAGGCCTAAAATACAATCAATATTTATGACATGAGTAATTTTGACAATAAAAACAAGATTTCTCATGTCATTTTGTGCATAAACAATTTTATATCAATCAATCATGAGTCAAATTTTAGTTCTTAAGACACATTTCAAGAATCCAAGATATTTAGTTCACTTCTTAGAAAACAAAACCTAGTCTCATCAAGGGGTTTGGTGAAGATATCGGCTAGTTGATTTTCAGTACTAACATGAAATAATTTGATATCTCCTTTGGCTTCATGGTCTCTCAAGAAATGAAGTCTAATATCAATATGTTTGGTTCTAGAGTGTTGCACAGGATTGTTTGCAAGTTTAATGGAACTCTCATTGTCACATAGTAGTGGAATTTTATTAAACTCACAACCAAAGTCTCTAAGGGTTTGCTTCATCCATAGCAACTGTGCACAACATGCACCAGCTGCTATGTACTCAGCTTCTGCAGTGGAAAGTGCAACACAATTTTGTTTCTTGGAACTCCATGACACTAAGGACCGCCCAAGGAATTGGCAAGTCCCAGTAGTGCTTTTTCGATCTACTTTGCAACCGGCATAGTCTGAGTCAGAGTAGCCAAGTAAATCGAAAAGGGAGCCTTTAGGATACCATAATCCTAGGTTTTGGGTGGACTAAGTATCTTAAGATTCTCTTAACGGCAACAAGATGACAATCTTTAGGATTAGCTTGAAAACGTGCACACATGCAAACACTTAACATGATATCAGGTCTAGATGCACATAAGTAAAGCAGAGACCCTATCATTGATCTATATAATTTTTGGTCTACCGGTTTACCTTCTTCATTTAGGTCGAGATGTCCATTTGATGACATTGGAGTCTTGGCGTGCTTTGCCTTATCCATGCCAAATTTCTTGAGCATGTCTTGTGTATACTTGGTTTGGCATAGAAATGTACCTTCCTTGAGTTGTTTGACTTGAAATCCCAGGAAGTATTTGAGCTCGCCCATCATAGACATCTCAAACCTGTTCGTCATCACCTTGCTAAATTCTTCACAAAATTTTTCATTAGTACTACCAAATATAATGTCATCGACATATATTTGGCACACAAATAACTCATTATCAACTTTGCGAGTGAATAATGTAGAGTCAGCTTTTCCTATTGTAAATCCATTCTTAATTAAAAAATCTTTAAGACAATCATACCAAGCTCTAGGGGCTTGTTTAAGCCTGTAGAGCACTTTGTGAAGTAGATAAACATGGTTGGGCTTTCTTGGATCTTCAAAGCCCGATGGTTGCTCCACATAGACCCTCTCTTGCAGTGGTCCGTTTAGGAAAACACTTTTGACATCCATTTGATACAATTTGAAATCATGGTTAGTAGCATAAGCAATTAATATTCTTATGGACTCTAACCTTGCTACTGGTGCATAGGTTTCTCCAAAGTCAAGTCCTTCCACTTGAGTGAAACCATGAGCAACCAGTCGTGCCTTGTTTCTTGTAACCAGACCGTTTTCATCTTGTTTGTTGCGGAAGACCCATTTAGTTCCAATGACGTTTTGCTTGGGTCTTGCTACTAAGGACCAGACTTCATTTCTTGTGAAGTTGTTAAGCTCTTCTTGCATAGCAATGATCCAATCTAGATCACTTAGTGCTTCCTCTACCTTAAGTGGTTCAAGAGAGGAGACAAACGAGTAAAATTCACAAAAATTTGCTAAACGAGATCGAGTTGTTACCCCTCTCCTGATGCTACCCAAGATGTTGTCCACAGGATGATCTCTCTGAATGCCCTGGTGCACTTGAGGGTGAGGCACCAGAGAATGTCTTTGAATTTGATCATCTTGTTCAATGGCTTCTTCTTCTTCACTAGCAACTTCTTCTTGCTCATTTTCCACAATAGTTGGCATATCTTGCGGTAGAAGCTCTTCTTCAAGGATTGGATGTCTTGAGGTTGATGGGTTTGCTTGGATGGAAGGATTTTCACCAACCACTCTAGCACTCCCATCAACAACCCTATTTGTCATCCAAATTCTCCCTTCATCATCGTCCTTTTCTTGTGGCTTCACCTCACCTATTGCAAGCTTCTTGATGGCTTCATTAGGTGGGATTTCATTTCCTGCAATATCTTTAGAAACATGCCCTTGTGAGCTATTAGATTCATTAAATGTCACGTCTATCGCTATTTCAACAAGACCGGTGGTATTGTTGAAAACACGATATCCATGCGCATTTGATGCATAACCAAGCAAGAAACCCTCGTCCACTCTAGGAGCAAACTTCGAGCTCTTGACTTTCTTGTTAAGAATGTAGCATTTACACCCAAAAACTCTAAAGTAATCAACCTTAGGTTTATTATCGGTGAGAAGCTCGTAGGCTGTCTTCTTGTAAATCTTGTGAAGGTAAAGGCGGTTGATTGCATGACAGGCGGTGTTGACCGCCTGTGCCCAAAAATTGTCAGGTGTCTTGTACTCATCCAACATGGTTCTAGCGGCTTCGATTAGTGTTCGGGTCTTCCTTTCCACAACACCATTTTGTTGTGGAGTGTAGGGGACCGAGAACTCATGTTTGATTCCTTCTTCGCCTAAGAATTCTTCAACTCATGTATTCTTGAACTCTATCCCATTATCACTTCTCACCTTTTTGATTTTTAACTCAAACTCATTTTGAGCTCTTCTCATAAATTTCTTCAAAGTCTCTTGTGTTTCACCTTTGTCACTCAAAAAGAAAACCCAGGTGAAGCGAGAAAAATCATCAACAATAACTAAACCATACTTACTGCCACCAATACTAATGTAGGCCACAGGTCCAAAGAGGTCCAAATGAAGAAGCTCCAAAGGCCTCTTGGTTGTGACCACGTTCTTTGATTGATGTGGAATGCCATGTTGCTTCCCCGCTTGACATGCGCTGCATACCTTGTTTTTCTCAAACATACCATTTGTTAGTCCACTAATGTGATTATCCTTTTGAAGTTTGGCCAAGTTCCTCATGCCAACATGAGCTAGCCGACGATGCCAAAGCCAACCCTTGTCGGATTTTGCCACTAAACAAGTCTCAGGCGTCACTCTACTAGTTGTGAAATCAACAAGATAGAGTTTGCCCTTCAAGCGACCTGTAAAAGCAACAGAGGAATCCTCCCTTCTAAGAATCTTCACATCAACATCAGTAAATATGCAATTATATCCCATTCCACAAAGTTGTGAAACGAACATCAAGTTATAGCTTAATGAATCAGCTAACAAAACATTTGAAAGTGATTGGTGTCCAGAGATAGGAATGTTACCAACACCAATCACTTCACTCTTGCCACTATCTCCAAACACAATTTCTTGTGCTTCTTGAGTTAGTTGCAAGGAGTGAAACATGTCTTTCTCCCCGGTCATGTGATTCGTACATCCACTGTCAAGCACCCAGCTTGACCCACCGGAGGAGTAGACCTGCAAAACAAGTTAAAGCTATGTTTTTAGGTACCCAAATTGAATTGGGTCCTGTAGTGTTAGTTATCGCTTTGGGTACCCACACGCTCCTTTTCATAACCTTTCTCTTAGTGTAGGCACCCACATATTTTACAACCAATTTTCCTGAATCCCAAGTCAACATATAATCATAAAGGTAAGAATGTGAAATGGGAGCTCTAAACTTTTCTCCACTTGTGGAAGACCACATCCTTCATCTGGTTCTTTGTGTAACTCAAGTTTACCTTTGCTTGAGTTGACTTGTCATTGGAGGAGTGAATCCTCCCCAAGGCATCATATAGGTTGGTTCCCTCTATGAACTTGGGGGATCTTCACCCCTTATGCTATATGCTAGGGTTTACCTTATGTGAGTTGTACCCAAGCCCCTTTCTCCCATTGTTGGGCTTCAAGGACTTGTACTTGGGTTCAACTTTCTTTAACCCATCATTGCTAGCACTTCTTCAATATTTCTTTGACCTTAACCTGTGGGATTTTCTTCCTTGCATGGTTAGTCAAACAACAAGAAGCATGATATTTTGTACAATGTTTACAAATATCATTATTTGAGGAGCTAGCCTTAGTCTTTTCTATTAAAGATGAAGTGTTAAAGTTCTTGCAGTTTTCAAGTTGCACTTGAAGTTCTTGATTTTGAACTGTTAAGCATGACAAGCTTGATTCAAGTGCATCCTTTTCATTTGCAAGACTAACTATAGAGGTTTTTACATTAGTCATTTCTTTTTCTTTATCCTCTATAGTTATTTTGGCTAAAGATATTTCCTTAGTCAAAACATCAAGCATCTCATCTTTATTGGAAAGCAATTCTTGAAGCTCTAGGTTTCTCTCCTTTTCAAGGATGAGCAAGTCTTCTTGAGCATCAAGAGTTGCTTTTCTTTTATCTAGCTTCTCCATTAGTTTAGTAATTACATTGTATCCATTTAAACCAAATTCTTTAATCATCTTATTTTTCATAGCAAGTTGTTCTTCATCATCATTAATAAAGTCATCATTAAACAAATGTACCTTGTCTCCTTTTGCCATGAGGCAAGTTGGAGTGTAGGAGTCATCGTGGAGGTTGGTGAAGAGTTGCGAGCTTGAAGTAGATTGGATGGCGATGTTTGCCACCTCTTCCTCTTCTTTGGAGCTAGAACTTTCTTCATCGGAGTTCCATTATTCACCAATGTGGGCTTGGCCATATTTCTTCTTCTTGAAATATCCCTTGTTCTTGCCCCCCTTCTTGAACTTATACTTTTTGTACTCCTTCTTGGCCTCTTGTTCCTTTTTGTTTGGATAATCCGCTATGAAATGACCGGTTTGGCCACATTCATAACATGCCCTCTTCTTCCCTTTTCGTTGATACTTATCATTTTTCCTTACAAACTTCTTGAAGGTTTTGATGAACATAGTCGTGTCTTCATCACTTGAACTATCTTCATCACTTGATGTTTCGACCACTTTCTTTGTCTTGTGATCTTTGTTCTTCTTGGAGGCATCTTGTTCATTTGAGATCAAGGCATGATTATCTCTTGTCTTTATTGGGGCTTCTTCGGACTCATGTTGTTGAATCTTAGCAAATAGTTGGTGAGGTGTCATTTTCTCATAGTCATCACGGTCCCTTATCATTCTTGCTAGACTTTTATCCTTTTCTTTGTATGCTCTCATAAATAGTCTAGTAACCTTGGAGTCACTCCAATCTTCACTTCCAAGCACTCTTATTTTGTTGACCAACACCATTAGTCGGTCAAACAGTGATTGAAGTGACTCACCCTTAGTCCAATCATATCGGGCAAGCTCACTCTCCAAAGCTTCAATTCTATGTCTCTTAGCTTTGGGGTCTCCTTCATGTGACATTTTGAGAATGTTCCAAATGTCACGAGCATCCTCTCTTCCTTGGACTTTCTGGTACTCTTCCGGACAAAGGCTTCCTTTTATTATGCTCACGGCTTGAGCATTGCGGTGCACTTCTTGCATCATTCCCGGAGTCATCTCTTCTCCTTGGGCGGGCTTATGCATACCTATATTGACAATCTCCCAAAGACTAGGATGTACACTGATTAAATGCGACTTCATCTTATCGGCCCACTCGTCATAGTTCAACTCACTAAGAGTTGGTAACTTTCCAAGTGGGGCGGAAGAGAAGTTGGTAATAAAATTTCTAGAATAATCAAATTGAACTTTATTGAACTTGTTACCTTTACTTTTTGTGGATGATCCTTCGGTGGTGATACTTACCTTGCTCATCACCCTTGACACCAAAAGTTCTACCAAGTCATCATTGTATTCAAATTTTCCCTTTCCTTTATCTTCTTCGGCCTTTCTTCTTGATTCTTCTTCTTTGGCCCTTTTCTTAGCATCTTCCTCTTTCATTTTAAGGAACATCTTCTCGGCAATCTTCATGGCGAGGTCGAGGATCTTGGGGTCCACTTCCTCATCGGAAGATGTGATGGGGATTTCCTCGAGGAGAGGATCCACATGGTCCCTTTGAGTAGACATGATCGTTTCCTCACGCGGTTAAGTGTAAAACGAGGTACGAAGCTCTGATACCAATTGAAAGTAGCCTAGAGGGGGGTGAATAGGCTACACCTGAAATTTTCCACTAAAAACTTCGAAATAGTGTCAAATTCAATTTGCACTGGTGCAAACCGGTTCAGTTGATTTTGTTTACAACTGAACAAGTTTGAACCTGCTCAACTTAGATTAGATAAACAGTTAAACAAATGTGACGAAGTAGTGAGAGATTTTGCTAAAGACTTTGCCCTAGAGAAAATCCACTCGAATAGATGACAAATCGGTATGAATTGTTTTCACACGATTTGCACACAATATAATCGAATATGAACTAACCAACAAATTAAAGTGCTTATCAAGAACACACAAGAACACATGATTTAACCCGAGGTTCGATAACCACCACAAAGGTGTCCTACTCCTCGTTGAGGAGCCCACAAAGGGCCAGGTCTTTTCCAACCCTAATCCTCCACAAGCCGACCACTAAGGTCAAGGCAATCTCTTCTCAAATTTGCTCAAAGAGCGGGTGATACAAACTTCTTAGGGTCGTCCACAAATTTGGAGACTCCCAAGCAACCTCTAACCGTCAAGGAACGCAAGGTTCCAAGAGTAACAAATCCGCACAAGGTTAAGTTTGCAATGAGCTCAAGAATAAAGAGAATAGGAGAATCAAGATGAAATCAACAGTGTGTTAGATCGACTTCACCTCACACCAAGGATCCTTCAAACGATTGAAGGGGATGCGATTTCGGGTGTGAGAGGTGAAATGAATGCCTTTGTTTGGAGGTTGGTCAGCCAAGAAATCGTGGAAGGGCAGAAGTGAATGAAGAGAGAGAGAGTGGGGGGTATTTAAAGGACCCCCCAAAAGCTGGCAGCCGTTGGGAGAAGTGGACCAAAAATCGGTTGAACCGGTTCTTAAACCGGTTGAACCGGTTTCCACTAGGGAGTTCTCGGTTCACTGAGCTACTCAGCCGGAGACTCGACCGGACTCAAAATCGGTTGAGCCGGGCTCAAATCCGGTTGAACCAGTTTTCGAAAAACTCTGCACATGACTTTTCTGACAGCTTTTGACTGGCAGACTGGTAGGACAGAGATGGCAGAAGGAACAATACAGAAACCGGTTGAACCGGTTTTAGGTCCGGTTGAACCGGTTTTTGAAACTAAAGAGTAAGTTTTAAGAAAACCGAAGTGAACCAAGGTGGAACTTTTGTGGGGAGTAAGAGTGGTTTTTCCAAGGACATTCATGATCTAGAAAAGTATTCTCTTAGAGGATTTGATGGAATTTGAACTGAGCTCATTGCATTACTTACTTAGCTTATTATGGATCCCTCTTAATTGAACGACGATTTCTATAACTCAAGAATTATAAAAAGAAAACTGTCGTTGTTTCCAAGCACTTGGAGCACGCTATATGATGTAGAATTTTAATCCGCTATGCTTTTACATTTGCATACTCATAAGATATGTGCTTCTCCTGTCTGTAGAATAATTGTGTACATGCTAGGAGCAAACTTGTTAGAATCTCTGTTTGTTTTGTCATTTAATCACCAAAACCCTCAATTAGGGGTGATTGCACTTACACTCACAGGTACTCACGTCTTCCTCCTCTTAGTGCTAGGGTTCTTCGTGCTAGGGTTCTTGGGTCGATACGGAAATCTAGTTCTTGTGCATTCAGTTGCCGGTTCCATGCCTTTCGGAGAAAGAGATCCAAATCTACATACTGCCAACAGAAATTTGGCGGTAGTTAGTCGTGCTTGTGTTTGTCGCAGTGTGCTATTATGGTCCTATTTATTGCTCGGTTCAGATGCAAACTTAGTGGACGATTTGGGGATTACAAAACAAGCATTTTTCTGATTAGACTAACTAGTTATATGCTCTTGTGTGGTTTCCAGAATCAGCATGGATGAAAATAGTTGTACGCTACCCTTAGTGAAGAGAACCTTTTCAGGGGAGATGCCCTTATTTTTTCTGATTGACTTGCACTCCAAGACATGTTTTTTAGATGTGTTTACTAACTGTAGAAATTTCTCAACTTGCTTTGTGATGAATTAATTCTTAGCTTGTGAAAGTTGGGAACTTCTGTGAGTGCTTATTATTGAGTTAGCACACCAAATTTATTTTTGTAAGCGACAAGGTTGTGCAGTTGGTTCTCATATTTCACTATCAAACTGCATTACCAGTTCTCTTAGACTCTTACCGGTACATATACTTTGTAGGTTTTGTTATCACGTGCTTAATGTTTACCATAAACCCTACTGATAGGATAATTCCTCCATTGGCCACTCGATCTATCCACACTGCAATCTCCTGCTTGTTAGTCCCATGTCCACTGGCCATCAGGACTAATGTAAGTCAGCATCGCCTAAGCCTCTCATTTTTCTTTACAATAAAATGATTAAGAGTAGAACTTATTTCTCAACACATTGAAGTGACTTCGCTTTAGAAGGATAGTTGGTGGGGTGAGACACCCTCTTGGGCCAACATTATCCTGTTTTATTTGATCTCTGTGAAGCCGGATCTATTTCAATGTATAGATGTAAAGAAACATTGCAATTCTGTAGCGGTTCTTTGTACTAGAACTAAATCTTAGAGTTAGTTGGCTTAGTAGGTATACCTATATTTTGCAGAATCTGTTTATTTAGTTTACTCTTGGTTTGTAGAATCTGTTTAGATTTGCATATTAGTTCACAACTTGCAGAATTTCTACAGCTAGGCTAGTTAAGCTGCAACAAATTCAGTTCACAACTTGTTTATTGATAAGCTTTCAGCTGGATGGTTTTTTCTTTGTTATCTGGTAGTAATTTCTAGATCAAGCCAAGACTTCTGCAATCTACTCTTGAGGGCCTATTTGGCCAAGAATCTTGTACTTGATCACCTAACTGAGTACAACTGCAGGTAGTTTCTTAAACCTGATTCTAGCTACTAGTTTCATATTGTGGCACTGGAATGTTTAAGAACATATGTTGATGGCCACTGTATTTTAGTTACTACTTCAAGACCAATTGTATTTTAGTTACAATTGTGTTTTCAACATTGTAGAAATTTGTAGCTAAAATTATCCACACCATATCTATGAACTGGCATCGTTTATGAAAATATTACTGATTAAAATCTTTCACTTTCATAATGCTTTGCAGGAGTGGTCCCTCTAGAGTTGTCTGTGCAGTTATAACCTCCATTTACCCCTTTTGTCCTAGAAGAGTTGCTAAGGCGCGATATAAGACCTTGATCATAGACTAAGAGAGGATTTGACTCTAATCACTATCCATTTTATTTATGGAGTCCCATGAGAACGTACAATATTTGCACATAGCTTTATTAGTTTATTAAAGTTAAATATTATGTGTGCTGAGTATGTATCAACTCTTGCTGGAAGTGTCTTGCAATTTCCAAGGATGTATAAATGACTAGATGGGCTAAGTATGTGTCTTTTCATGCGTGCGAAGTATATATATATATATATATATATATATATATATATATATATATATATATATATATATATATATATATATATATATATATTGTTGCTTTAGAACATGTATGTACAATGGAGGTTGTGTGAACTTGAGATGATCGTTGATCCATGTTTAACCGAATGCATCAGATGAGGCAAGGAACTAAGCTAGTATGGAAATTATCGACCAAGAGGATAGACTGTGCAGCCCCGGATCCACTTGATCCCCGAGTGAACAAATCAGCCTCGGGATTAGAACCCCAACAACCGAACTAGCCTTAGGGAATGGGGTGGGAAAGTTTCTTTCTCCATGGGAATGTAAACGGGAAAAATTCTTCCCCGACGGATGCACGAAGACGAGGAAGTATTTCTCATCCCCGTTTCCCGCAAGGACCCGTTAAATTTACACATGATGATGTTTTTGTGTATTGGTTAATGATAAAAATAAATAATTACCCTTGTCAAAGATCACTCATTATAAAAATATATTCATTTTGATGTACACATAATGATTTTTTACATCTGACAATGTGTATAAGCGATAATGTTTTGCATTAATAACAAACGATGTATGTCCTAATTGTAAATTAAACGGAGAATGAAGAAAAATGTCCATGCAAACGTTCGTGTGGATCACCGTGGGAAAGATTTCTGTCGCGGGAGTAGAATGGGGAGCTATTCCCCGACAGGGAATTTCAGAACAATTTAACAAAAACTGGGATTCATTTTTTAAAAACGACAAAAAAAGGAGCATCTCATATGCAACAGTAGGCCTGTTAGCCTGTACTGACTGTACTACTGTAGGGACTTAAAGGCATTGCACACTGCAAAAAAGAATTTTGGAGTTTAAATCTAGTTTTAACTGACGAACCCTCTACTTAGGATGGTCCTAACGGAAAAGCCAGGATATCACGCACACGTACATCCGATTGGCGCTACAGTTAGCTTCTGCCGGCATCTCCGGATCGACGTCTATCAATTCCCAGCTGTCATTCGTGCTGCCGCCGCCGCAGCAATCCGGTACTTCGTGTCGCTCCTCCTCAACGTTCTCATATTTCACTGTCAAACTGCATTACCAGTTATCTTAGACTCTTACTGGTACATATGCTTTGTAGGTTTTGTTATCACATGCTTAATGTTTAGCACAAACCCTACTGATAGGATAAGTCCTCCATTGGCCACTCGATCTATCCACTGCAATCTCATGCTTGTTAGTTCCATGTCCACCGGACATCAGGACCAATCCTAAGCATCTCATTTTTCTTTACAATAAAATGATTAAGAGTAAAACTTATTTCTCAACACATTGAAGTGACTTCGCTTTAGATGGATAGTTGGTGGGGTGAGACAAGTTTCTTTCTCTATGGAAATGTAAACAGAAAAATTCTTCCCCGACGGATAAACAGAGACGGGGAAGTATTCCTCATCCTCGTTCCCCACAAGGACCTGTTAAACTGACTGCAACGGTGCACTCTACGCCCTCCCCCTATTACTATTCATGCGCTAGGGGCAACAGTTGCTCTCTACCACCTGCAACGGCCATCTCTACCGAGCCCCCTAGCGAGCGGACCTCTTCTCTCTCCCTCCAGAACTGGCGTGTCACTGTTCACGCGCTCTAACACTATTTGGTACTACAGCTGTGGGCCCGCGATGAATTGTTAGTAGATGAAAAATTGATAGTGGATAAAAAGTAGGTATAGAAAATGATATTTTATGGTTGTAGTGGGTATAGGAGAAGTATTTAGGGGGAACCGCTGCGGGAGATGAAAAAGCAGGGGATGAACTGTTGATGATGTGACACAAAAAAGTGATATAGGGAAAAAATTTAGGGGAAACCGTTGCAGATAGTCTTAAACTTACATATGATGATGTTTTATGTAATAGTTAATGATAAAAATAAACAATTATATTTGTCAAAGATCACTCATTATAAAAATATGTTTATTTTGATGTGCACATAATGATTTTTTTACATGTATAACCGATAATATTTTGCATTAATAACAAAGGATCTATGTACTAATTGTAAATTAAACTGCGATGGAGAAAAATGTCCATGCAAGCGTTCGTGTGGATCACCGTGGGAAAAATTTCCGTCACGGGAGTAGAATGGGGAGCTATTCCCCGACAGGGAATTTCAGAACAATTTAACAAAAATTGGGATTTATTTTTAAAAACGACAAAAAAAAGAGAGCATCTCATATGCAAGAGTAGGCCTGTTAGCCTGTACTAACTATACTACTGTAGGGACTAAAAGGCATTGCACACTGCAAAAAAAAAGAATTTTTGAGTTTAAATCTAGTTTTACCTGATGAACCCTCTACCCCGGTGGAAGTCTATACAAAGGATCCTAACGGAAAAGCCAGGATATCACGCGGCGTGCTTCCGTGGAAAAAGCCCTCCGATTGGCGCTACAGTTAGCTTCTGCCGGCATCTCCGGATCGACGTCTATCAATTCCCAGCCATCATCCGTGCTGCCGCCGCCGCCGCAATCCGGTACTTCGTGTCGCTGCTCCTCAACCTCAACGTTCTCATGCTCTTTTGAACTATGAAGATGCGCAGAACTTCCCTCTTCATCATCTGATGGATTCGTGTTGGAATGCTCTTCCCTGGCCTCCTCATCAACCTCTCTCTCGGCGCCTCCGGTCACGTTCACTTCAAAACCAACACTCTCCCCATCTTCCTCATCTTCGTCCGTGGTATCGAAGTCCAACAAGTTGTCCTCCTCGGCCAACAGGAGGCCCGCCATGACGAAAAGCCATAAGAACACGAGCGCGGCCAGGTAACAGTCGAGCACGCGGTAGATGACAAGGATCTTGACGCTGGACGCCACGTACACCACCATGGCACCACGGCGCCACTTGTTGACAGCTCCCTCGGCTGCTCTCTCCCCGTCGTCCGGCGTCAGCTGAACTTGACTGCCAACTTTGAGTACAGCCAAGTTGCAGAGGGTCAAGATCGCTAGTGTTGTAGGGTGCGGGCCGAGAGTGACGTGAAGGAGGAAAGCGTCGACGCAGTACGTGATGAGGACCAGAACCCAGAGGAACCGCCAAGACTCGCGCACTTCGAGCTCCTCGTCCCGGCTTGTCTCGCCGGCGGCATCGCTGTCATAAGTGGTGGTGGTGTCGGAGTCGTCGGCATCGTCCGGCAGGTCAATCCAGTCAGAGATCAGCATCGCCAAGCCGCACGTTGCCGCGAAGCACACAGCGCAGAGTTGCGTTCCACTGGCGGTGTTGGAGCTGAAGAGCAGGTGCATGGTGAACAGGAGGTAGAACCCTGTCCCGACGAGACATACGACGTCCTTCAACACGAGGCCGCCCGCCGCGCCCTCGCCTCTGTTGCACGACGGTGACCTGATCCCATCGGCCACGCCTCTCAAGTATCCCAGCACCGACGGGGCCCAGGCCCTAGCCTCACCGCACGCCGCGTCGAACAGCACGGCCGCGGCCAGACGGGCGACGAGCGCGATCAGGCGGAGCACGAACCTCGCGGCGCACGCGGCGTCCTTGCTCTCGTTCCACTTGGCCTCCGCCCTCCTCCTCGCGCTGTCCGCCCAGCCGGCGACGGCGGCGCGGGCGTGGCGCGCGCAATCTTCGGCTCCAGCGTACACGGGCGCGGTCGCCGGGTGGTCTCGCGCCGCGTCCCTCAGACGCCGCAGGTCGGCCTCCAGGTCGCCGCGCGCGACCGACACCTGCTGCCGCGCGTAGGCGTCGACGCTGACGAGAGCGCTGCCGACGCGGTCTGGCCATACCGCGTGGGCGAAGCAGATGAGGGAGACGCCGAACACGGCGTAGTAGGACAGCAGCGTGGAGACGTAGGCGGATACGGCGATGCAGACGGCGGCCGCGGGGACGAGGGTGGAGATCGTCGGGAAGGCAGCCGTGGCGCCGCCGCCCGCACGGTCGTGGGCCGCCGGCACGACGTCGATGGCCATGGCGGGGTGGTTGTTTGTTCCGTGTTGCGTGCGAGATTGCGAGCAAGGCGTGGCGAGGTGCGGTTGCATCGGTATATGACGGGGCCGGGGGCAGGGTTTTCGGCGAGATAACGCAGGACGGCAGGACTCACTCTACAAGAACAAAGAAACACCGTAGATCGAGGGCGGATCGACTCCCCTGCAGGACTGCAGGCTCGTTGCACGTGTTATGTATACGGAGTCAATTTCGTCGTGACATGTTATATGCTACTCTACAAGTTTAGTTATGATTACCTTTGAAAATATATGCCAGCAAACATAAAGTTCAGGTACCGTTTGGTTCGCCAAATATAACGTAAATGATAATGGTAACGATTCATATTCAAATATCGACGGTAACAAATTTAAATAAGACAATATATATTTGTAGTGTGATATCGATTACGGTTGGACTTAAACAAACATGATTTAACATTATCGGTTACGCATTACATTACCAATATGTGAAACAGACGGCACCTCAGTCATTGATTTTACAATTTGCTTTCCGGTAAAAATTTTAAGTGACCACAGCACTTGTGCTTCAAGGGTGAAAACTATAACACATTTGTTCGCTTCAAATTAAAGTCTTCGCTTCAAATTAAAGTTAGTTGTGCTGCAACTGCAATTTATAAAGATAAACCACTGTATAAGTAGTAGAAATCAATATGGATTAAAATCAATCAGACATACTATAAGATAGTAGGTCAGGCTACGAGTGTACTCAAAGATTTCCCAATGAGTGCTAAAGAAGATAATTCCAGAGAGAAAAGCCACATGTCAGATGAATGATATTTTGTGACACGCAAGTACTTTATTTTGTGGGAAGTGAATCAAACTTACAATTTATTCAATCTGAGATGTTTTCTATCTATGATAAAAAATGTTTTATTTTCAAACTATATATTTTTAGATGAACTTATTTATTCTCATTTTATCCATATGCAAGACGAACCACCACTAATTTTAATTTATATGTATATGTTGTGCACTAGTTTATTATAACTATTTTTATTAACATATTATATTATTTGCACACACTTCATTTAATTTATACTAGTATATAAATCTATCAGATTAAACTTTGCAAATAAAACCCATCCAACTAAATCACCCCACACCCATAAGCTTCACTAAATCCACCAAACAAATTATACCTAGATGAAACACACCACCCAAACCAACAGTTCAGATCGTTGTATAACTTTCACTCTCCACTCAAACCTATTGAACAATATTGTTTAGATCATCAGACATCCCTCCCCTGCCCCCGGCCCCCTCCCCCTCACTCGCGCCGCCATCGCCGCTGCCGTCAACCTCTCCTCTCCCGTCGTCGTTACCGTCGTCAACCTCTCCTCTCGCGCCATCGTCGTCACCATTTCCCCCTCTCTTGGATCATAGCATGTAGCCCATGCTAATGCTACTATCTCGAGGAGAAGAGTAGATGGGTCGGCGACGACGACAACAATGGCGGGAGGGGAGGGGTTGACCACAGGGTGGCGATTGCATGAGCGACGGTAACAAATTTAAATAAGACAATATATATTTGTAGTGTGATATCGATTACGGTTGGACTTAAACAAACATGATTTAACATTATCGGTTACGCATTACATTACCAATATGTGAAACAGACGGCACCTCAGTCATTGATTTTACAATTTGCTTTCCGGTAAAAATTTTAAGTGACCACAGCACTTGTGCTTCAAGGGTGAAAACTATAACACATTTGTTCGCTTCAAATTAAAGTCTTCGCTTCAAATTAAAGTTAGTTATGCTGCAACTGCAATTTATAAAGATAAACCACTGTATAAGTAGTAGAAATCAATATGGATTAAAATCAATCAGACATACTATAAGATAGTAGGTCAGGCTACGAGTGTACTCAAAGATTTCCCAATGAGTGCTAAAGAAGATAATTCCAGAGAGAAAAGCCACATGTCAGATGAATGATATTTTGTGACACGCAAGTACTTTATTTTGTGGGAAGTGAATCAAACTTACAATTTATTCAATCTGAGATGTTTTCTATCTATGATAAAAAATGTTTTATTTTCAAACTATATATTTTTAGATGAACTTATTTATTCTCATTTTATCCATATGCAAGACGAACCACCACTAATTTTAATTTATATGTATATGTTGTGCACTAGTTTATTATAACTATTTTTATTAACATATTATATTATTTGCACACACTTCATTTAATTTATACTAGTATATAAATCTATCAGATTAAACTTTGCAAATAAAACCCATCCAACTAAATCACCCCACACCCATAAGCTTCACTAAATCCACCAAACAAATTATACCTAGATGAAACACACCACCCAAACCAACAGTTCAGATCGTTGTATAACTTTCACTCTCCACTCAAACCTATTGAACAATATTGTTTAGATCATCAGACATCCCTCCCCTGCCCCCGGCCCCCTCCCCCTCACTCGCGCCGCCATCGCCGCTGCCGTCAACCTCTCCTCTCCCGTCGTCGTTACCGTCGTCAACCTCTCCTCTCGCGCCATCGTCGTCACCATTTCCCCCTCTCTTGGATCATAGCATGTAGCCCATGCTAATGCTACTATCTCGAGGAGAAGAGTAGATGGGTCGGCGACGACGGCAACAATGGCGGGAGGGGAGGGGTTGACCACAGGGTGGCGATTGCATGAGCGACGGTAACAAATTTAAATAAGACAATATATATTTGTAGTGTGATATCGATTACGGTTGGACTTAAACAAACATGATTTAACATTATCGGTTACGCATTACATTACCAATATGTGAAACAGACGGCACCTCAGTCATTGATTTTACAATTTGCTTTCCGGTAAAAATTTTAAGTGACCACAGCACTTGTGCTTCAAGGGTGAAAACTATAGCACATTTGTTCGCTTCAAATTAAAGTCTTCGCTTCAAATTAAAGTTAGTTGTGCTGCAACTGCAATTTATAAAGATAAACCACTGTATAAGTAGTAGAAATCAATATGGATTAAAATCAATCAGACATACTATAAGATAGTAGGTCAGGCTACGAGTGTACTCAAAGATTTCCCAATGAGTGCTAAAGAAGATAATTCCAGAGAGAAAAGCCACATGTCAGATGAATGATATTTTGTGACACGCAAGTACTTTATTTTGTGGGAAGTGAATCAAACTTACAATTTATTCAATCTGAGATGTTTTCTATCTATGATAAAAAATGTTTTATTTTCAAACTATATATTTTTAGATGAACTTATTTATTCTCATTTTATCCATATGCAAGACGAACCACCACTAATTTTAATTTATATGTATATGTTGTGCACTAGTTTATTATAACTATTTTTATTAACATATTATATTATTTGCACACACTTCATTTAATTTATACTAGTATATAAATCTATCAGATTAAACTTTGCAAATAAAACCCATCCAACTAAATCACCCCACACCCATAAGCTTCACTAAATCCACCAAACAAATTATACCTAGATGAAACACACCACCCAAACCAACAGTTCAGATCGTTGTATAACTTTCACTCTCCACTCAAACCTATTGAACAATATTGTTTAGATCATCAGACATCCCTCCCCTGCCCCCGTCGCCCCCGGCCCCCTCCCCCTCACTCGCGCCGCCATCGCCGCTGCCGTCAACCTCTCCTCTCCCGTCGTCGTTACCGTCGTCAACCTCTCCTCTCGCGCCATCGTCGTCACCATTTCCCCCTCTCTTGGATCATAGCATGTAGCCCATGCTAATGCTACTATCTCGAGGAGAAGAGTAGATGGGTCGGCGACGACGGCAACAATGGCGGGAGGGGAGGGGTTGACCACAGGGTGGCGATTGCATGAGTGAGGGGAGGCAGGGCCGTGCCGAGAAAATTCGGTGCCCTGTACTTGCATTAAAAAAAGAATCATGACGGGTCTAGAAATTTGAGATTGGATATTCAGAAATTCAAAATATTAAAAGAATTAGGGCTCCAACGCTTCTTTGTGCCATGCATTATTGATGAAATAATATGGATTTGCAAAATCATGGATATTTAAATGTATACCCACGATCCCAACTAGGCCGACCCCTGGAATCATGCGACTTTAGAAACTTAAATATTTCCACAACCCCGTCTTTTAGTTTGGAATGGAGTTTTGAAGAAGCTTCAACTCAACATCTTATGCTTTTTGGAACCGAAATCATATTTTCTAAATCGATTCGTAGAAGACATGGTCGATAGTTGGATATTAGAATACTAAACTAAATGGTGTGCATGCATAAAAAATAAATAGAATAAAATCATTTAATTTATAAGGTTGTCAAATAATTATTAGAGAAGTCTAATTGATTTATATTTCATTATATAAATAAAACATAATAATGAACCAAATTGGAAAAAGATTTAAAAATTACCCTTCTTTCTTGAGTCAAGTGGTTGCATGATGGCTCATCTCATGCACGTAGAGGCAGTGACCCAACACGCAGCACGTGGTCACCACTGTCCACTCGCCAACAGCTTGCGGCAGTCAGCCAACAAGTAGGAATTAGTGGCGGGGCTAATGTTGTGAGCAAAACTCACGCACGAATTATATGGATGTAGCTTAGATAATTGGGGGGCCCTTCGGATTGAGGGGCACTATTCCACCGTACCGTGGCATTCCCTCTGGCACGGGCCTTAAGGGAAGGGGGCGACCACGACGACGCGATGGGAGAGCTGGAGAGGAGAGGCACTACAGTAAAAGAGGAAACGTCCGACGGCCACGTTATGTCCGACGGTTCCCTAGGCAACCGTCGGACATAAGGTTATGTCCGACGGCCAAGGGTCGTTGTCGGAAATAATAATAAACAGCCGACGGCTGTCAGACGGGCCGTCAGATATAAACTTATGTCCGACGGTTGTCAGATGGGCCGTTGGACATAAGCTTATGTCCGGCGGCCTCCTAGGGAGCCATCGGAAATAAGGAATTTTAACCGACGCCCCGAGCCCACATCGTTTCATTCTACCGCGCGCGTCTCTCTCCCGCAGCCCATGCAGCCAAGCCGCCGTCGCTGCCACCGTAGAGTTCCCGCCGCTGTGACTCCGTCGCCGTCGCCGCCGCCGCAAGGTTGCTCCTGTAAGTGTATAACAACATGGAAGAGATGAGTCAGTTTCTCCTGTAAGTGTAAACTTAATTTTAGTCATTGCCGCTACAATTATTGTTGTTATACTAAAATGTTTGTTTCCTTGTACTAACAGTGAATTTGATTCTCAAAATTGCATCTCTGGCTGTGAACGTGACCAGATTCGTCGAGAGGGAAAAGATGGGGGACCTAATTTCTTGTGTTGGTTTCAAGATTATGTAGATAAAAATGACAATATACACCCGGACCTTCGACAATTATCCCTAGGAGCAGTAACTGCCAGACGTTATGGTCGGTATGATGTCAATGGTTTTAGATTCCGTTCTACAAGGTTCGAAGATGATCATCCTCTAGCAGCCACGACAAATTCCGGAGTTGTAACTAGAGCTGTCGATGATGAAGGGAAGGTGACTAATTATTATGGAGTCATTAATGATATACTCGAGTACACGTTTTTTGGAGATAAACAACTCAAAGTGGTGTTCTTTGATTGTGATTGGTTTTCTCCAAATACAATGCGAGAAAACCAATATGGCATGGTGGAAGTCAAACACAACGATAGATTAAAAGGCCATGACACTATAATCCTTGCCCACCAATGCAAGCAGGTGTATTATATGACATATCCATCTAAGAAAAAGGGTTTGGTTGATTGGAGGGTAGTGTACAAAGTTAATCCTCGTGAACGACTATATCCTCCTGGTGATGCTGGTTATGTTGAAAGTCAAATCGAGCAGGAAGTGGGGGCTGCTGAGATTTTCCAAGACGAAGAACTTACCAGCACGTTTAATGTACAAACTGAAATGTTGGAAGAATCTTTATTAGGCGCTCAAAACGATGTAGAGGTTCCTCCAAAAAGAAAACGAGTGACTGAAAGGGAAATGTGCCCTTGGCAATTTCTAGTATGTTTTGGTGATTAAGTGCCCAACACATTTAATTAAGTTCATTTGTGTTAAATGAAGAGAGAAGTACAAAACAAAGACAAGGTATGTTTCTAGACTTAGCACATTGGTTTTTGTATACTAATATACTTGTCTAAGTGCTAGAAACAGAGAAAAGAGAAGAAGAAAAGGACTTGGCTCAAGCAGCCAACTCTCAGCTCAGTCTGGCACACCGGACTGTCCGGTGGTGCACCGGACAGTGTCCGGTGCGCCAGGCTGGCTTCCAGTGAACTGGCCGCTCTCGGGAGATTTTGGCGGCGTACGGCTATAATTCACCGGACTGTCCGGTGGTGCACCGGACTGTCCGGTGAGCCAACGGTCGGCCGCGCAATCCGCGGGCGACGCGTGGCCCGCGCCAACAGTCGGCTGGGGCACCGGACTGTCCGGTGTGCACCGGACAATGTCCGGTGCGCCAACCAGCCCGGAGTTGCAACGGTCGGCTGGGACAGAATAGGAAGGAGATCGTGCACCAGACATGAATAGTGGTTGTCCGGTGGTGCACCGGACTGTCCGGTGCGTCACCCGACAGAAGGCAAGAATTGCCTTCCTTGTTGGCCTCCAACGGCTCCTAGCTGCCTTGGGGCTATAAAAGAGACCCCTAAGCGCATGGAGGAGCTACCCAAGCATTCACTAAGCAATTCTAAGTCTCCACACTCCGTCTCCACGCATTTGATTGATCGTGTTAGTGATTTGAGCTCCATTCTAGCTGTGAACTCTTTGTGCTTCTTTTGAGCTCAAGTCTTGGCTTGTGTGCGTGTGTTGTGCTGCGGATTTGTGTGTGTTGCTCCCAACCTTACTCTTGTGTTTACATTGTGATCTTTGTTGTAAGGGCGAGAGGCTCCAACTTGTGGAGATTCCTCGCAAACAGGAAAAGATATAAGCAAAGAAAAGACGTGGTATTCAAGTTGATCATTGGATCACTTGAAAGGGGTTGAGTGCAACCCTCGTCCATTGGGATGCCACAACGTGGAGGTAGGCAAGTGTTATACTTGGCCGAACCATGGGATAAACCACTGTGTCTCTTGTGTTGTCTTTCTTTGTGATTATTGTGATTCGCAAGAACTCACTCTATAGCCACTTGGTTCTTTTGAGCACTAACATCTTTATAACCAAGTTTTGTGGCTATTAGTTGTTGAATTTTACAGGATCACCTATTCACACCCCCTCTAGGTGCTCTTAATTGGTATCAGAGCCGTTCTCTTCACGTAAGGGACTAATCGCCCGAAGAGATGGATCCTAAGGGAAAGGGGATGGTGGTCAACGACAGGGAGAAGGAGTCCTTCCTCAACGAGCCTAGAGACGATAAGCCCACTGACTCTGGCTCGAGTCACAAGAAGAAGGACGGGAAGAAGAAGAGGCGCATCAAGAAGATCGTCTACTACGACAGCGACGAGTCTTCTTCTTCACCAAGAGACGACGACGACGAGAAAAAGAAACCGGTTAGTTCAAATTATTCATTTGATTATTCTCGTATTCCTTTTAACTCCAATGCTCATTTGCTTTCAATTCCTCTTGGTAAACCTCCACACTTTGATGGAGATGACTACTCTTTTTGGAGTCACAAAATGCGTAGTCATTTATTTTCTCTCCATCCTAGTATTTGGAAGATAGTCGAAAATGGAATGCAATTTGATGGTATGGATAACCCTGTATTTATTAACGAGCAAATTCATAAGAATGCACAAGCTACCACTGTTTTGCTAGCTGTGTTGTGTAGGGATGAATACAACAAGGTGAGCGGCTTGGACAACGCCAAGCAAATTTGGGATACCCTCAAGATCTCTCATGAGGGTAATGATGCCACCATGATCACCAAGATGGAGTTGGTGGAAGGCGAGTTGGGAAGGTTCGCAATGATCAGGGGAGAAGAGCCAACACAAACATACAATAGGCTCAAGACCCTGGTCAACAAGATTAGGAGTTATGGGAGCACAAGATGGACGGACCACGACGTCGTCCAACTTATGCTAAGATCATTCACGGTAATTGACCCCCATCTTGTTAACCTAATTCGTGAGAATCCCAGGTACACCAAGATGACGCCCGAAGAGATTCTTGGAAAGTTTGTGAGCGGGCGCATGATGGTGAAGCAGGCCCGATATGTGGACGACGCTCTAAACGGTCCACTCCCCGTCCACGAGCCTCAAACTATTGCCCTCAAGGCAACCAGCAGCAGGGAGACGCTACCAAGCAAGGTGGCACAAATTGAGGCGGCCGGGCTAAACGAAGATGAGATGGCTCTCATAATCAAGCGCTTCAAGACGGCATTGAAAGGACGCAAGGAGTACCCCAACAAGAGTAAAGCAAGGGGAAAGCGCTCCTGCTTCAAATGTGGTAAGACAGGTCATTTTATTGCTCAATGTCCCAATAATGAAAATGACCAGGGAGAAGAAAGACATAGGAAGAGGGAGAAGAAGAAGGCCTACAAGAAGGCGAAGGGCGAGGCGCACCTTGGCAAAGAATGGGATTCAGACTGCTCTTCTTCCGACTCCGACGACGAAGGACTTGCTGCCTCAGCCTTCAACAAGTCCTCTCTCTTCCCCAACGAACGCCACACTTGCCTCATGGCAAAGGAGAAAAAGGTAAGCGTTCGAGAAACCCCTAAGTATACTACTTCAAGCGATGATGATTCTAGAGATGATGAAGTAGACTATTCTAGCTTATTCAAAGGCTTAGATAGAGCAAAGGTAGAAAATAAATGAATTGATTGATGCTTTAAATGAAAAAGATAGACTTCTAGAGAGGCAAGAAGACATTTTGTATGAGGAACATGACAAATTTGTTAGTGTTCAAAAATCTCTTGCCTTAGAAATTAAGAGGAATGAATTACTATCTTCTGAGTTATCTACTTGCAATGAATCTATCTCTAGTTTAAATACTTTGAATGATGATTTAAGTGCTAAGCTAGAAGTAGCTAATAGATCAAGCTCATGTGTTGAACATGTTGTTATTTGCAATAGATGCAAGGATTTTGATATCAATGCTTGTGATGAACATCTTGCTTATATTACTAAATTAAATGATGAGGTGGCAAGTCTTAATGCTCAACTTAAGACTTGCAAGGTTGATTTTGATAAACTAAAATTTGCTAGGGATGCCTACACGATTGGTAGACACCCCTCAATTAAGGATGGACTTGGCTTTCGAAAGGAAGCCAGGAACTTAACAAGCCAAAGGGCTCTCATTTCCAACAAGGAGAAAGGGAAGGCCCCTATGGCTAGTAGCGTTCAAAAGAATCATGCTTTCATGTATAATAGGAAAATTGTTAGTCATAATAGGAGATATGATTATGATGCTTATGATTCACATGTTATGCTTGCTTCAAGTTCTAATTTTAATGGTAGGCCTAGGAGAAATTTTGTGTCTCTTGCTCCTAGGAAAATGTGTAATAAACCTACTACTGTCTTTCATGCTTGCAACACTACGTTTGTACTTTCATGTAAAAATGAAAAAGTGGTTGCTAAAAAATTGGGACTCAAATGCAAAGAAGACAAGGCTTGCATTTGGGTACCAAAAGCTGTTGTAACTAACCTTGTAGGACCCAACAAGAGTTGGGTACCTAAAACCCAAGCGTAAATTGTCTTGCAGGTTTATGCATCCGGGGGCTCAAGCTGGATTATCGACAGCGGATGCACAAACCATATGACGGGGGAGAAGAAGATGTTCACCTCCTATGTCAAGAACAAGGATTCCCATGATACGATTATCTTTAGAGATGGGAACCAAGGCAAGGTCAAAGGCTTGGGCAAGATAGCCATCACAAATGAGCACTCTATCTCTAATGTATTTTTAGTAGAGTCGCTAGGCTATAATCTCCTGTCTGTTAGTCAATTGTGCCACATGGGCTACAATTGTTTATTTACAAATGTTGATGTATATGTCTTTAGAAGGAGTGATGGTTCATTAGCGTTTAAGGGTGTACTAGATGGCAAACTCTACTTAGTTGATTTTTCGAAAGAGGAGGTCGATCTAGATGTATGCTTAATCGCTAAGACTAGTATGGGCTGGCTGTGGCATCGCCGTCTAGCACATGTTGGGATGAAGAACCTTCACAAACTTCTAAAGGGAGAGCATGTGTTGGGACTAACCAGTGTCTACTTCAAAAAAGATAGACCTTGTGCAGCTTGTCAGGCAGGGAAACAGGTGGGAAGCACTCATCACAACAAGAATGTGATGACAACATCAAGACCACAGGAGCTACTACATATGGACCTCTTTAGACCTGTTGCCTACCTAAGCATCGGGGAAGTAAGTATGGTCTTGTTATTGTTGATGATTTTTCCCGCTTCACTTGGGTGTTCTTTTTACAGGATAATTCAGAAACCCAAGGGACCCTTAAGCGCTTTCTAAGGTGGGCTCAAAACGAATTTGAGCTCAAGGTGAAAAAGATAAGAAGCGACAATGGGTCCGAGTTCAAGAATCTGCAAGTGGAGGAGTACCTTGAGGAGGAAGGCATCAAGCACGAGTTCTCCGCTCCCTACACACCACCACAAAATAGTGTAGTAGAGAGGAAGAACAGGAAGCTTATCGACATGGCGAGGACGATGCTTGGAGAGTTCAAGATGCCTGGGCGGTTTTGGACGGAAGCTGTGAACACAGCTTGCCACGCCATAAATCGGCTCTACCTTCATCGCCTCCTCAAGAAGACTTCGTATGAACTTCTTACCGGTAACAAACCCAACGTCTCATACTTTCGTGTATTTGGGAGCAAATGTTACATTCTAGTGAAGAAAGGTAGAAATTCTAAATTTGCTCCCAAAGTTGTAGAAGGGTTTTTACTAGGTTATGACTCAAATACAAAGGTGTATAGAGTCTTCAACAAATCATTGGGTTTGGTTGAAGTTTCTAGCGACGTTGTATTTGATGAGACTAATGGCTCTCCAAGAGAGCAAGTTGATCTTGATGACATAGATGAAGATGATGTTCCGACAGCCGCAATACGCACCATGGCGATTGGAGATGTGCGACCACAGGAACAACAAGAACAAGATCAACCTTCTTCCTCAACGATGGTGCACCCCCAACTCAAGATGATGAACAGGTTCATCAAGAAGAGGCGTGTGATCAAGGGGGAGCACAAGAAGAACAAGTTATGGAGGAAGAAGCACCAACAACCCCTCCAACTCAAGTCCGGGCGACAATTCGAAGGAATCATCCCGTCGATCAGATTCTGGGTGACATAAGCAAGGGAGTAACTACTCGCTCATGATTAGCTAATTTTTGTGAGCATTACTCGTTTGTCTCTTCTATTGAGCCTTTAAGGGTAGAAGAGGCCTTGCAAGATCCGGACTGGGTGTTGGCCATGCAGGAAGAGCTCAACAACTTCAAGCGAAATGAAGTTTGGAGCCTGGTGCCACGTCTAAAGCAAAACATTGTGGGAACCAAGTAGGTGTTCCGCAACAAGCAAGACGAGCACGGGGTGGTGACAAGAAACAAGGCTCGACTTGTGGAAAAAGGTTATGCCCAAGTCGCAGGTTTGGATTTTGAGGAGACTTTTGCTCCTGTGGCTAGGCTAGAGTCTATTCGCATTTTGTTAGCCTATGCCGCTCACCACTCTTTCAGGTTGTTTCAAATGGATGTGAAGAGCGCTTTCCTCAACGGGCCAATACAGGAGGAGGTGTACGTGGAACAACCCCTTGGCTTTGAGGATGACAGGTATCCCGACCATGTTTTTAAGCTCTCTAAGGCGCTCTATGGACTTAAGCAAGCCCCAAGAGCATGGTATGAATGCCTTAGAGATTTCTTTATTGCTAATGCTTTCAAGGTTGGGAAAGCCGATCCCACGCTTTTCACTAAGACTTGTGACGGTGACCTTTTTGTGTGCCAAATTTATGTCGATGACATAATATTTGGTTCTACTAATCAAAAGTCTTGTGAGGAGTTTAGCAAGGTGATGACACATAAATTTGAGATGTCAATGATGGGCGAGTTGAACTACTTCCTTGGGTTCCAAGTGAAGCAACTCAAGGACGAAACCTTCATCTCCCAAACGAAGTACACTCAAGATCTTCTCAAGCGGTTTGGGATGAAGGACGCCAAGCCCGCGAAGACGCCAATGGGAACCGATGGACATGTCGACCTCAACAAAGGAGGTAAGTCCGTTGATCAAAAGGCATACCTATCTATGATAGGATCCTTGCTTTATTTATGTGCTAGTAGACCGGATATTATGCTTAGCGTATGCATGTGTGCTAGATTTCAATCCGATCCAAGGGAGTGTCACCTTGTGGCCGTTAAGCGAATTCTTAGATATTTAGTTGCTACACCTTGCTTCAGGATCTGGTATCCAAAGGGGTCTACCTTTGACTTAATTGGATATTCAGACTCCAATTATGCTGGATGCAAGGTTGATAGGAAGAGTACATCAGGGACGTGCCAATTCCTAGGAAGGTCCCTCGTGTCTTGGAGTTCTAAGAAACAAACCTCTGTTGCCCTATCCACCGCTGAGGCCGAGTACGTTGCCGCAGGACAGTGTTGCGCGCAACTACTTTGGATGAGGCAAACCCTCCGGGACTTTGGCTACAATCTGAGCAAAGTCCCACTCCTATGTGACAATGAGAGTGCAATCTGCATGGCGGATAATCCTGTTGAACACAGCCGCACTAAGCACATAGACGTCTGGCATCACTTTCTGAGAGACCACCAGCAAAAGGGATATATCGAAGTGTTCTACATTAGCACCAAGCCTTTAGATGAGAAAACCTTTTGCAGGTTGCGTAGTGAGCTAAATGTCTTAGATTCGCGTAACTTGGATTGATTTATAGCATACATGTGTTTTATACCCTTGATCAAGTTACTTTATGCATTTATGAGATTTATTGTTTATTTATGGTGCTCAAGTTGTGCAAGGGATCCCCGGACCTTACAAGTCCATGTGTGAATGATGCACATATTTAGGGAGAGAAGTGCTACAACTTGACCTTTTGAGACTAACCTGTGTGTTTAAGTGTACTTGATGTAGTCTCAAAGGTGAATTGAAAGGGAAAGGTGAACTTGGACCATGCAAAGACTTCCACTGCACTCCGGTACTAGTGTACTCACCTCCAAGTTCATTCTTATGCTCCTATTGGCTTTTTGCTCTTAATTGACATTTTTGGTGAGGCAATGGGGTTAAAGGGCCGATAATGATCCTGTTTTGGTGCTTAATGCCAAAGGGGGAGAAATTAAGGCCAAAGCAAATGGATCAGCTACCACTTGAGAATTTTGAAGATAGTTGAGTTGGAACTTTTGATTTGTCAAAATACTCTTATTGTCAAAATTTGGTCTCTTGTGGGTAGGGGTGGATATCGAGCTGGCTCGGCTCGGCTCGTTATGTTAACGAGCTGAAGATCCAACTCAGCTCGACTCGTTTGCCAACTCGAGTTGGCTCGTTTAGCTCGTGAACCAGCTCGATAATACCATGTCTAGTGTCTACGAATGGATATAAAAACATGTAGCAAAAGAAAAGAAGGAGATCTATTTAGAAAAAAAGAATAGAGTTTGCAACTTAAGATTCCACACTCAACAAAGAACAAGATTAACTATAGTAGAGTACAAGATTAACTATTTTGGATCCGAGATTATTGTAATTTGACTAATTACTCCAACTCATTTGGCTCGCGAGTCAGCTCGCGAGCCAGCTCGAGCTGGCTCGTTATCGTAACGAGTTGAAATACAAGCTCAACTCGTTACAAATTATAAACGAGTCGAGTCGAGCGAGTTAACGAGCTACGAGTTTTTCGTCCAGCCCTACTTGTGGGGAGAATTTATGATTATGGGAAAAAGGGGGAGTTTTTGGATCTTGATCATTTTCACTCTTGAATTATCTCTCCTAATTTCCAAACAAGTGAGTTTGACTTAGAGATAGAAAAATGAATTTGATTTGCAAAAACAAACCAAGTGGTGGCAAAGAATGATCCAAATATGCCAAATTTAAGCTAAAAACAATTTGGGCTTCAATTTGAATCGATGTTGCATGTTTTGCATTGCTTTTTGATGTGTTGGCATAAATCACCAAAAAGGGGGAGATTGAAAGGGAAATGTGCCCTTGGGCAATTTCTAGTATGTTTTGGTGATTAAGTGCCCAACACATTTAATTAAGTTCATTTGTACTAAATGAAGAGAGAAGTGCAAAACAAATACAGGGTATGTTTCTAGACTTAGCATATTGGTTTTTGTATCCTAATATACTTGTCTAAGTGCTAGAAACAGAGAAAAGAGAAGAAGAAAAGGACTTGGCTTGAGCAGCCAACTCTCAGCTTAGTCTGGCACACCGGACTGTCCGGTGGTGCACCGGACAGTGTCCGGTGCGCTAGGCTGGCTTCCGGTGAACTGGCCGCTCTTGGGAGATTTTGGCGGCGTACAACTATAATTCACTGGACTGTCCGGTGAGCCAACGACCGTCAGCGCAACGATCGGCCGCGCAATCCGCGGGCGACGCGTGGCCCGCGCCAACGGTCGTCTGGGGCACCAGACTGTCCGGTTTGCACCGGACAGTGTCCGGTGCGCCAACCAGACCGGAGTTGCAACGGTCGGCTGGGCCAGAATAGGAAGGAGATCGCGCACCGGACATGAACAGTGGCTGTCCGGTGGTGCACCGGACTGTCCGGTGCGCCACCCGACAGAAGGCAAGAATTGCCTTCCTTGTTGGCCTCCAACGGCTCCTAGCTGTCTTGGGGCTATAAAATAGACCCCTAAGAGCATGGAGGAGCTACCCAAGCATTCACTAAGCAATTTTAAGTCTCCACACTCCGTCTCCACGCATTTGATCGATCGTGTTAGTGATTTGAGCTCCGTTCTAGCTGTGAACTCTCTGTGCTTCTTTTGAGCTCAAGTCTTGGCTTGTGTGCGTGTGTTGTGCTGCGTATTTGTGTGTGTTGCTCCCAACCTTACTCTTGTGTTTACATTGTGATCTTTGTTGTAAGGGCGAGAGGCTCCAACTTGTGGAGATTCCTCGCAAACAGGAAAAGTGAAAGGGAAATATGCCCTTGGGCCATTTCTAAGTATTTTGGTGATTAAGTGTCAACACAAGTGGACTTATGTAAAGTGATGGACAAAGTGCAAATCAAGAGTAAAGGTATGTTTCTATGACTTAGTACATTGTTTTAGAGACTAATGTATTGTGTCTAAGTGCTGGAAACAGGAGAAATCAAGTTGGAAAGATATGGCTTTGTTCAGCCAAAGACAGCTCGGTCTGGGTGCACCGGACTGTCCGGTGCGCCAGGCCGGAGTCTGTCAACTGGCTGCTCTCGGGAAGCAATTAACGGCGTACGGCTATAAATCACCGGACTGTCCGATGGTGCACCGGACTGTCCGGTGAGCCAACAGTCGGCCGGGCCAACGGTCGGCCGAGGAATCCGTGCGTGACGCGTGGCAAGAGCCAACAGTCAGAAGGGGCACCGGACTGTCCGGTGTGCACCGGACAGTGTCCGGTGCGCCAACGACTCCAAAGCGCCAACGGTCGGCTTCGCCAAATAAGGAAAGAGATCCGCACCGGACAGTGTCCGGTGGTGCACCGGACTGTCCGGTGCGCCAGGCGACAGAAGGCAAGAATTGCCTTCTTGAATTGCTCTCAACGGCTCCTAGTTGCCTTGGGGCTATAAAAGGGACCCCTAGGCGCATGGAGGAGAACATCAAGCATTCCTTGAGCATTGTTGATCACTCACACTTCATTCTTGCGCACTTGTTCGACATTCCTAGTGATTTGAGCTCTGTTCTAGTGAGAACCTCGAGATATTGTCTTGAGCTCAAGTCTTGATCTTGTGTGTGCGTATTTGCTGTGGTTTTGAGTGTGTTGCTTCCCTCCCTTACTCTTGTGCTTCATATTGATTCTTGTTGTAAGGGCGAGAGACTCCAATTTGTGGAGATTCCTCACAAACAGGAAAAGAGTAAAGAAAAGAAAAACACCGTGGTATTCAAGTTGATCATTGGATCACTTGAGAGGAGTTGAGTGCAACTCTCGTCCGTTGGGACGCCACAACGTGGAGTAGGCAAGTTTTGTACTTGGCCGAACCACAGGATAAATCCTCGTGTCTCTTGTGCTTGTCTTTATTGTGTCTATTGTGATTCACAAAAGCTCTCTACTCACTTGATTTCAGTGTTCTAACTCTTAATCAAGTTTGTGGTGTTAAGTTTTAAGTTTTACAGGATCACCTATTCACCCCCCCTCTAGGTGCTCTCAATTGGTATCAGAGCCATTCTCTTCAAGAAAGGGACTAATCGCCCGAAGAGATGACTCCTAGGGGCAAGGGGATGGTGGTCAATGATAAGGAGAAGGAGTCCTTCGTCAATGATCCAAAAGATGACAAGCCTACTGACTCGGGCTCAAGCCACAAAAGAAAAGACGGGAAGAAGAAGAAAACAAGGCGCATCAAGGAGATCGTCTACTACGACGACAGCGACGAGTCCTCTTCTTCCCAAAAGGACGACGACAACTATGAGAAAAAGAAAACGGTCAATTCAAACTTTTCTTTTGATTATTCTAGAATTCCGCAAAATACAAATGCTCATTTACTCTCCATTCCACTTGGTAAACCTCCTCACTTTGATGGAGAGGACTACGGATTTTGGAGTCACAAAATGCGTAGTCACTTGTTCTCTCTCCATCCAAGCATATGGGAGATAGTAGAGAGTGGAATGCAATTTGACAGTACTGATAGTCCCACATTTATCAATGAGCAAATTCACAAAAATGCACAAGCTACTACTGTTCTTCTAGCATCTTTGTGCAGGGATGAATACCATAAGGTGAGCGGCTTGGATAACGCCAAGAAAATTTGGGACACCCTCAAGATCTCTCATGAGGGAAATGACGTTACCATGCTCACCAAGATGGAGTTATTGGAGGGTGAACTTGGGAGATTCGCAATGATCAGGGGCGAGGAGCCAACTCAAACGTACAATCGGCTCAAGACCCTCGTCAACAAAATAAGAAGCTATGGAAGCACGCGATGGACGGACCACGACGTCGTCCGCCTAATGCTAAGGTCTTTTACTGTCCTTGATCCGCATCTTGTGAACAATATTCGTGAAAATCCTAGGTACACCAAGATGACGCCCGAGGAGATACTTGGAAAGTTCGTGAGCGGGCGGATGATGATCAAGGAGGCTAGATATGTTGATGATGCTTTGAATGGTCCTATCCACGAGCCTCAAACCGTTGCTCTCAAAGCAACGAGGAGCAAGGAGGCGCTACCTAGCAAGGTGGCACAAGTTGAGGCGGCGGGACTCAATGAGGAAGAGATGGCCCTCATCATCAAGCGCTTCAAGACGGCGCTAAGGGGTCGCAAGGAGCATCCCAGCAAGACCAAGACAAAGGGGAAGCGCTCATGCTTCAAATGTGGTAAGATTGGTCATTTTATCGCTAATTGTCCCGATAATGATAGTGACCAGGAACAAGGGAACAAGAGGGAAAAGAAGAAGGCTTACAAGAAAGCTAAGGGCGAGGCACACCTTGGAAAGGAGTGGGACTCGGATTGTTCGTCGTCCGACTCCGACAACGAAGGACTCGCCGCCACCGCCTTCAACATAGCGTTCCTCTTCCCCAATGAGCATCACACCTGCCTCATGGCAAAGGAGAAGGTAAACTCTCGAAAATCCACTTATGCTTCTTCTAGTGAGGATGAGTCTAGTGATGATGATGAAATAGACTATGCTAGTTTATTCAAGGGCCTAGATAGAACTAAGATTGATAAAATAAATGAATTGATTGATGCTTTGAATGATAAGAATAGATTGTTAGAAAAGCAAGAGGATCTCTTATATGATGAGCATGATAAGTTTGTAGAGGCACAAAACTCCCTTGCGTTAGAAATTAAAAGAAATGAAATGCTCTCTTGTGAATTGTCTACATGCCATGACTCTATTTCTAGCTTAAAGAGCATAAATGATGATTTGAATGCTAAGTTAGAAATAGCCAATAAATCAACATCTTGTGTGGAACATGTGGCAATTTGCAATAGGTGTAATGATTTTAATATTAATGCTTGTAGTGAACACCTAGTTTCAATTTCTAAATTGAATGATGAAGTGGCTAGTCTTAATGACCAACTTAAGACTAGCAAAAATGATTTTGATAAACTAAAATTTGCAAGGGATGCCTACACGGTTGGTAGACACCCCTCAATTAAGGATGGTCTTGGCTTCAAGAGGGAAGTCAAGAACTTAACAAGCCATAAGGCTTCCATCTCCATCAAGGAGAAAGGGAAGGCCCCTATGGCAAATAGTGTTCAAAAGAACCATGCTTTCTTATACCATGATAGGAGATATTCTAGGAATGTTCACCATGATAGGAGTTGCAATGATGTTGTTTCACATGCTTATGATTCAAATGCAATGTTTGCTTCTAGTTCTTCTATGCATCATAGGAATTTGGCTAGGAAAATGCTATGCCTAGAAGAAATATTGTTCATGTTCCTAGGAAAGTAATGAATGAACCTTCTACAATTTATTATGCTTGCAATGCTTCCTTTGCTATTTGTAGAAAGGATAAGAAGGTAATTGCTAGGAAATTAGGGGCCAAATGTAAGGGAGACAAGACTTGCATTTGGGTCCCTAAGACTATTGTAACTAACCTTGTAGGACCCAACATGAGTTGGGTACCTAAGACCCAAGCCTAAATTTGCCTTGCAGGTTTATGCATCCGGGGGCTCAAGCTGGATTGTCGACAGCGGATGCACCAAACCACATGACAGGGGAAAAGAGGATGTTCTCTTCCTACGTCAAGAACAAGGATCCCCAAGATTCAATCATATTCGGTGATGGGAACCAAGGCAAGGTGAAAGGGTTAGGAAAAATTGCTATTTCATCCGAGCACTCTATTTCGAATGTGTTCTTAGTTAAGTCGCTTGGATATAACTTGTTGTCTGTGAGTCAACTGTGTAATATGGGATATAACTGTTTATTCACAAATGTAGATGTGTCTGTCTTTAGAAGAAGTGACGGTTCATTAGCTTTTAAGGGTGTACTAGACGACAAACTTTATTTAGTTGATTTTGCAAAAGAGGAGGCCGGTCTAGATGCATGCTTAATTGCTAAGACTAGCATGGGCTGGCTGTGGCATCGCCGTTTGGCACATGTGGGGATGAAGAACCTTCACAAGCTTCTAAAGGGAGAACACGTGATAGGTCTAACTAATGTAACTTTCGAAAAAGATAGACCTTGTGCAGCTTGTCCAGCAGGTAAACAGGTGGGAAGCTCTCATCATGCCAAAAATGTGATGACAACATCAAGACCCCTGGAGTTACTTCATATGGACCTCTTCAGACCCGTCGCCTATCTAAGTATAGGAGGAAGTAAGTATGGTCTTGTTATAGTTGATGATTTTTCCCGCTTCACTTCGGTATTCTTTTTGCAGGATAAATCTGAAACCTAAGGGACCCTCAAGCGCTTCCTAAGGAGAGCTCAAAATGAGTTTGAGCTCAAGGTGAAGAAGATAAGAAGCGACAATGGGTCTGAGTTCAAGAACCTTCAAGTGGAGGAGTATCTTAAGGAGGAAGGAATCAAGCACGAGTTCTCTGCTCCCTACACACCACAACAAAATGGTGTGGTAGAGAGGAAGAACAAGACGCTACTAGACATGGCAAGGACGATGCTTGGTGAATTCAAGACGCTCGAACGGTTCTAGACGGAAGCCGTGAGCACGGCTTGCCACGCCATAAACCGGGTCTATCTTCATCGCCTCCTCAAGAAGACTTCATATGAGCTACTAACCGGTAACAAACCCAATGTATCGTACTTCCGTGTATTTGGGAGCAAATGTTATATTCTAGTGAAGAAAGGTAGAAATTCTAAGTTTGCTCCCAAAGTTGTTGAAGGGTTTTTGTTAGGTTATGACTCAAATACAAAGGCGTATAGGGTCTTCAACAAATCATCGGGTTTGGTTGAAGTCTCTAGCGACGTTGTATTTGATGAGACTAATGGCTCTCCAAGAGAGCAAGTTGTTGATCTTGATGATGTAGATGAAGAAGACATTCCAACGGCCGCAATATGCACCATGGCGATTGGAGATGTGAGGCCACTGGAACAAAAGGAGCAAGATCAACCTTCTTCCTCAACAATGGTGCATCCCCCAACTCAAGACGATGAACAGGTTCATCAAGAAGAGGCGTGTGATCAAGGGGGAGCACAAGATGTTCATGTGATAGAGGAAGAAGCGCAACCAGCACCTCCAACCCAAGTTCGAGCGACGATTCAAAGGAATCATCCCGTCGACCAAATATTGGGTGACATAAGCAAGGGAGTAACTACTCGTTCTAGATTAGTTAATTTTTGTGAGCATTACTCCTTTGTCTCTTCTATTGAGCCTTTCAGGGTAGAAGAGGCCTTGCTAGATCCGGACTGGGTGTTGGCCATGCAAGAGGAGCTCAACAACTTCAAGAGAAATGAAGTTTGGACACTAGTGCCTCGTCCCAAGCAAAACGTTGTGGGAACCAAGTGGGTGTTCCGCAACAAACAAGACGAGCACGGAGTGGTGACAAGGAACAAGGCACGACTTGTGGCAAAAGGTTACGCCCAAGTCGCAGGTTTGGACTTTGAGGAGACTTTTGCTCCTGTGGCTAGGCTAGAGTCAATTTGCATATTGTTAGCCTATGCTACTCACCATTCTTTCAGGTTGTTCCAAATGGATGTGAAGAGCGCTTTCCTCAACGGGCCAATCAAGGAGGAGGTGTACGTGGAGCAACCCCCTGGCTTCGAGGATGAACGGTACCCCGACCACGTGTGTAAGCTCTCTAAGGCGCTCTATGGACTTAAGAAAGCCCCAAGAGCATGGTATGAATGTCTTAGAGACTTTTTAATTGCTAATGCTTTTAAGGTTGGGAAAGCCGATCCAACTCTTTTTACTAAGACTTGTGATGGTGATCTTTTTGTGTGCCAAATTTATGTCGATGACATAATATTTGGTTCTACTAACCAAAAGTCTTATGAAGAGTTTAGCAGGGTGATGACTCAAAAGTTTGAGATGTCGATGATGGGCGAGCTAAGCTATTTCCTTGGGTTCCAAGTGAAGCAACTCAAGGATGGGACTTTCATCTCCCAAACGAAGTACACGCAAGACTTGATCAAGCGGTTTGGGATGAAGGACGCCAAGCCCGCAAAGACTCCAATGGGAACCGACGGACACACCGACCTCAACAAAGGAGGTAAGTCCGTTGATCAAAAGGCATACCGGTCTATGATAGGGTCTTTACTTTATTTATGTGCTAGTAGACCGGATATTAGTCCGATCC
Organism: Zea mays; assembly: GCF_902167145.1. Classification (NCBI taxonomy): domain Eukaryota; kingdom Viridiplantae; phylum Streptophyta; class Magnoliopsida; order Poales; family Poaceae; genus Zea; species Zea mays. The sequence goes on along the minus strand of NC_050097.1, from coordinate 30,852,422 downwards.
AAGGGAGTGTCACTTAGTGGCCGTGAAGCGAATTCTTAGATATTTAATCGCTACGCCTTGCTTCGGGATCTGGTATCCAAAGGGGTCTACCTTTGACTTAATTGGATACTCAGACTCCGACTATGCTGGATGTAAGGTCGATAGGAAGAGTACATCGGGGACGTGCCAATTCTTAGGAAGGTCCCTGGTGTCATGGAGCTCTAAGAAACAAACCTCCATTGCCCTATCAACCGCTGAGGCCGAGTATGTTGCCGCAGGACAGTGTTGCGCGCAACTACTTTGGATGAGGCAAACCCTCAGGGACTTTGGCTACAATATGAGCAAAGTCCCACTCCTATGTGATAATGAGAGTGCTATCCGCATGGCGGATAATCCTGTTGAACACAGCCGCACAAAGCACATTGACATCCGGCATCACTTTTTGAGAGACCACCAGCAAAAGGGAGATATCGAAGTGTTTCATGTTAGCACCGAGAACCAGCTAGCCGATATCTTTACCAAGCCTCTAGATGAGTCGACCTTTTGCAAGTTGCGTAGTGAGCTAAATGTCTTAGATTCGCGGAACCTGGATTGATTTATAGCATACACATGTTTTATGCCTTGATCATGTTCCTTAATGCATTTTGTTGTTTATTTTTGGTGCTCAAGTTGTACAAGCACTCCCCGGACCTCACAAGTCCATTTGCAAGTGATGCACACATTTAGGGGGAGATGTGCTACAACTTAACCCTTTGAGACTAACTGTGTGCTTGAGTTTGCTTATTTTAGTCTCAAAGGAGGTTTGAAAGGTAAATGGTGGACTTGGACCATGCAAGACTTCCACTGCACTCCGATGAAAGAGTAAATGATTCCAAGTTCATCTTTGTACTCTTACTGCCTTTTTACTCTTAGTTGAAGATTTAGGTGAGGCAATGGGGTTAAAGGGGCCAAAATTGATCCCGTTTTGGTGCTTGATGCCAAAGGGGGAGAAAATAAGGCCAAAGCAAGAAATGGATCAGCTACCACTTGAGAATTTTGAAAATATCAAAATACTCTTGTTTGTCTCTTATTGTCAAAAGTTGGTCTCTTGTGGGGAGAAGGCTTGATTATGGGAAAACGGGGGAGTTTTTGAATTCTTGATCAATTTCTTATGAAATATCTCTCTTTATGTTTCAACAAGTGTGTTTGACTTAGAGATAGGAAATTGAGTTTGATTTGCAAAAACAAACCAAGTGGTTGCAAAGAATGATCCATATATGCCAAATTTGAATCAAAACAATTTTGAGTTCTCATTTGTAGTGATGTTGCACTTCTTTTAGTTGTTTTTTGTTGTGTTGGCATAAATCACCAAAAAGGGGGAGATTGAAAGGGAAATGTGCCATTGGGCCATTTCTAAGTATTTTGGTGATTAAGTGTCAACACAAGTGGACTTATGTAAAGTGATGGACAAAGTGCAAATCAAGAGTAAAGGTATGTTTCTATGACTTAGTACATTGTTTTAGAGACTAATGTATTGTGTCTAAGTGCTGGAAACAGGAGAAATCAAGTTGGAAAGAGATGGCTTTGTTCAGCCAAAGACAGCTCGGTCTGGGTGCACCGGACTGTCCGGTGGTACACCAGATAGTGTCCGGTGCGCCAGGCCAGAGTCTGTCAACTGGCTGCTCTCGGGAAGCAATTAACGGCGTACGACTATAAATCACCGGACTGTCCGGTGGTGCACCGGACTGTCCGGTGAGCCAACAGTCGGCCGGGCCAACGGTCGGCCGAGGAATCCGCGCGTGACGCGTGGCAAGAGCCAACGGTCAGAAGGGGCACCGGACTGTCCGGTGTGCACCGGACAGTGTCCGGTGCGCCAACGGCTCCAAAGCGCCAACGGTCGGCTTCGCCAAATAAGGAAAGAGATCCGCACCGGACAGTGTCCGGTGGTGCACCGGACTGTCCGGTGCGCCAGGCGACAGAAGGCAAGAATTGCCTTCTTGAATTGCTCCCAACGGCTCCTAGCTGCCTTGGGGCTATAAAAGGGACCCCTAGGCGCATGGAGGAGAACACCAAGCATTCCTTGAGCATTGTTGATCACTCACACTTCATTCTTGCGCACTTGTTCGACATTCCTAGTGATTTGAGCTCTGTTCTAGTGAGAACCTCGAGATATTGTCTTGAGCTCAAGTCTTGATCTTGTGTGTGCGTATTTGTTGTGGTTTTGAGTGTGTTGCTTCCCTCCCTTACTCTTGTGCTTCATATTGATTCTTGTTGTAAGGGCGAGAGACTCCAATTTGTGGAGATTCCTCGCAAACGGGAAAAGAGTAAAGAAAAGAAAAACACCGTGGTATTCAAGTTGATCATTGGATCACTTGAGAGGAGTTGAGTGCAACTCTCGTCCGTTGGGACGCCACAAAGTGGAGTAGGCAAGTTTTGTACTTGGCCGAACCACGGGATAAATCCTCGTGTCTCTTGTGCTTGTCTTTATTGTGTCTATTGTGATTCACAAGAGCTCTCTACTCACTTGATTTCAGTGTTCTAACTCTTAATCAAGTTTGTGGTGTTAAGTTTTAAGTTTTACAGGATAACCTATTCACCCCCCTCTAGGTGCTCTCAAAAAGATATAAGCAAAGAAAAGCCGTGGTATTCAAGTTGATCATTGGATCACTTGAAAGGGGTTGAGTGCAACCCTCGTCCATTGGGACGCCACAACGTGGAGGTAGGCAAGTGTTATACTTGGCCGAACCACAGGATAAACCACTGTGTCTCTTGTGTTGTCTTTCTTTGTGATTATTGTGATTCGCAAGAATTCACTCTATAGCCACTTGGTTCTTTTGAGCACTAACATCTTTATAACCAAGTTTTGTGGCTATTAGTTGTTGAATTTTACAGGATCACCTATTCACCCCCCCCCCTCTAGGTGCTCTCAGTGACGAGAAAGAAGAAAGCTACTTGGTGTCCATTAAATCGACGAAAGCAACTAGATCCTAATTTTGATTACGATTACGATTGACGAGTATGGATCATGATTTTATTGAATATATTATTATTTTATTGTCGATTTATGTACTAACTTGTTTTTGTTAAAATAGGATGTCAAAGAAAATGAGGTCTTTTGCTCGTAGTTTGCTTGGGACGAGGAGTAGCTCGAGGAGCAGCTCGAGGGGTGAGGATTCAGTTTTTCAGGGCACAGGTTCTACCATGAGCAGACGGAGAGCGCTGGCAGAACATTTGCCTCCACACGATGTAAGTTAGTTGTTAAATTACATTATTTGAGTTACTTAATATTGTATGGTGTAAGTTATTTGTTTCATAGGATGCTAAAATTGAGGAACCAGTGGTAGAGGATCATGCAAGAGATGATGCCGAAGATGATGGTGGAGATGATGTGGTAGATGATGCTGGAGACGATGCTGGTGGGTATTCTGCAGGCGGGGATTCTGGGGCTGGTGGAGATTCCGCAGCTGGGTCTGGAAATTCTCGAGTTAGGAGAACGAGGAAGCTGCATTTTGTTGGACCACCTCCAGAGCTTCCACCCGAATCTCGGGTTTTGATAAAGCCTAATGGAAAGTGAGTGACATATCTTTGCTTAAATGTTAGTGAAAGTTATGTTTTAATTTCTACATTGTTTTCTGTTTGCAGGACTTGGATCGACGACTCGTTCACGGACACAGGACACTACAGGCAGGTGAACATGGTCCTTGGTAATCTTGTTCGTCTGCACTGGCCTGGTCTTGTGACTTTGCCAAGTGGCGAGTCTATCCCCGCCACCACTTGGGAGCATTATCGCTTTGGTGTCTGTAGAACGTTTGGCAACACACATGCACTAGTTTGGGATGCATTCTAGGTATGAATTGTTTATACTAATTTAGTTATCCCATATATGGTTGCTTTTATGATAACACTAATTTTTTGCAGAAATGGTACAAGTTGCCGGACGATGGATCATATGATATGAACGCTCGTCACGTGTTTGAGTATAACGCGAACGATGTCGTTGCAGATGCAATGTACTATGCACGAATTCAGGCTATAAAGGCATGGTACAGACCAAATGCTGATGATCGACCGATGCCAAATACCAAGGCCGAGTGGTCATCAATTTACCTGACGGAGGAGCAATACCTTGAGGTAAACAGGTTGTTGCATCTCATATCGCATGAATCCATGTATTTGCTTTATTGAAAAAATTTCATGTAGGTGTCGGTGTCGTGGATGGCCACCCAATCAGACGGTTATTGGGCCTTGTGCAGATGGTGGGCTTCCCCTGAGTTTCATGCCATTTCCGAAAGGAACAGAGGAAACCGTGGGACTGAGTCGTTCCACAACTACGGCGGCGATGGTCATGTGCGCTTGGCTAAGCGAATGGTAAGTCACAGTATGTTGTAACTTTGAATTACATAGAAATGTGTCATTCTAACTTGTATGTATAGGAAGTCAAATCCGGTCGTACGCCCACGGATGTGGAGGTGTATATGCAAGGACATAGGGGTTCTAATCCTCAGAATCCTGATATTTTATGCACTCAGACGGCCACCGACCGTCTAGTGAGTTTTTGGTACTCTATTATGTGTTTGATATTGTTTGCAAGGGCATAGGGGTTATGCACTTATATTTGATATTGTTTGCCTCCAGGCTTCGTATGGGCAGGAGATGGTTCAGCGCCATGGACAGAAGTACGATTGGAGGAGCCAACCAATCGACCCTCAGGCAGCATATGCTAGCGCAGGAGGACAAGCCCATGGACGGTGGGATTATTTGATTTGGATTTCAAAATTATCCTCATATTCTTGCGATACAAGTCCATGATTTACTATACTAAGTGCATGGTTCACTCTTGTAGGTTGGGTATTTTTGATTCTACGATTGATTCTAGGGAGCTGAGGCATCGTGGACGACATTCCACATCGTCGTCTTCATAGTTGTCCCGTTCACGATCATCCGCCCAAGAGATAGAGCTTGCAGTGTTGCGTCAACAGGCAGAGTATCATCAATCAATTTTGAGAGAACAATTGGAGTACCAGAGGCAACAATCTGAGTACCAGAGACAACAAGCTGAGTACCAGAAGAAGAAGGACGATTATTATGCAAACCTCCAGGCCCAAAATCAAGCTCTTCTCTCGATAAGTTGAAGTAACATTTTGTACCTTATTTTTCAAAACAAATGAAGTGTATCTTATTTTCTCAACAATGACTTGTATATAATTTGTAGCAACTAGCCCAACAAGCGGGCGTCCCGATGCCCACATATGGGATACCGCCTCTGGACTTTACACTGCCGATGCCAATGATGGCGCCTCCTCCTCTGCCTCCGTCACAATTCCCTACGGTATGGACACATATGCGTGGGTGACATGTTCATAGATGTCTTATATGTTTAAATGAAAAACTGAGTGGTTACTATTTCATGTGCGTGTGTTATAGGGATTTCAGACACCACCCGCTTCAGTTGCCGCACCAGGAGATGGGTCTGGTCAAGACGACGCATCGCAATCTTGGGTGAACAACCTTTTCAGCACGCATAGTCCAGCCGGAGGAAGTGGCTATCACTCGAACCATCCAGGCGATGGATATGAGTGATAGTTCATCAAATGTGTTTAAATTAGAACTATTACTGTTCATGTGAAAGACTATCCGTCAAACAATGCCAGTTTTTATTTTGGACCCATATGTTGATGTAAAACACTTGTTTGGAACCATTTGGAACTATATGTCGTTATGTTAAATTTGTGATTGTGAATATTTATGTGAGTATCTTTGTGATTGTGAATGTGAATACTTATGTGAATGTGTATATTTGTGATTGTGAATGTGTATATCTGCATGAAATCTATTTTTTTGTAAATGACAGATTTAAAAAAACAGAATTATGTGTAATTTCTGGAATTTGTTATGTCCGACGGCCAGGCAGAAGCCGTCGAACATAATGGCTGTTTATGTCTGACGGCCTGACGTCAGCCGTCGGACATAACAGCTGTGGGGCCCACCAGTCGACCGGTAAAACGGTTGACATCTCTTATGTCCGACGGGCGGATTTGGCCGTCGGAGATTACTTATGTCCGACGGCAGCCGTCGGACATAACACTATTTCCGACCCCTTATCTTCGACGGCTAAAAACCGTCGGACATAAGCTACTGTCGTCGGACATAAGCTACGTCCGACGGTGTAAAGCTTATGTTTGACGGCTTTGGCCGTCGGAAGTTGATTCGTTTACTGTAGTGAGGGGGAGGGGGAGGATGGGGTCAGCGAGATCGTGGAGAGGGAGACAGGGAGAAATGAGTGATGATTCAAATAATATTATTTATTAGATTTGATTAAGTAAAGGAGAGGGATTATTCGGTGATTTAAACCGTTGGTTTTGATGGTGTGCTAGGTCTAAGTGCAATTTGTTTGATGATTTAATGAAGATTATGCGTGTGGGAGTGATTTGGTTGAGTAGGTTTTTGCAAAGTTTTAAACTGGTGGATTATATAGTGGTATAGATGATACAAGTTATGTAGAGCTAAACAATTTTAAGTCTGATCAAATATATATAAAAATTTAAACATTCATATGAGATTAAATAAATATTATTAGAGACATAAATATTGATATTTTAAAAATGGTTAATCTATTTACCACTATATAATCCACCATTTTAAACTTTGCAAAACTCACCCAACCAAATCACCTCACACTCATAACCTTCACTAAATCTATAAAATAAATTATACTCAGATTTAACACACCATCAAACAAACGGTTTAGATGGATAATAATTTATCCTTACTCACTCAAATTCAATAACAATATTGTTTAGATCATCCCCATCTCTCCCCACGACCCGCCGCCCCAACCTACCTCTCCCCCGCGTCCTCTCTCTCTCACTCGTGTTGTCATCGCCACGGCTATCAACCCCTTCTCTCGTGCCACACGTGTCCCTGTCATCCTCTCCCTCTTACTCGTGTTGCCGGCGCCGTGGCTGTTAACCCTTCTCTCGCGTCAACGCTATCACCGTCGACCCCTCTTCGGCATTTAACACGTGCTATATGCTAGTATAGGCACTGTTCAGCGGCCATGCAACAAGCCCACTAAATAGTATGGTGTCCAGCACAGCAGCCATGGCAGCAACATCCTTCTACCAGCCACCCAGGGGTCAAGCATAGCAACCTCCGCAGGACCAACTGGCTCCTCAGTGATCATCACACGTCTATGTAGATCTACGTTAATTAGCCTCGGTAGTAAATTGTTCACTTTAGATGCCTAATCTAGAAAGATTAAAGAAAGCAATAGATGATATAAGGACTATCTAATAGATGACGATTTTGTAAAATACAACAAAAATGCTAAGTTTATGAAGTTTAACGATAATAGTGATAAATTTCGAATTTTATCTGAAGTCATATGTTTTTCACAGACGTTTGTTCTTGTGTTTCTCTTGACAACTGAGAATACGGCTATCCACGATGGCAGTGCGTTTTCAGTTGAGCGGCCAAGGCCCATGGGTGAGCAGCAGGCCGTGAACTTTTTCGTGGAGACCGAGCATGGAGAGCGATGTGGAACGACACCAACGATACGAATTGCGAACCAAATGACGCAGCGAGGACTGAGTACCCAAACTAGAGGATGGGAGCTGAAGCCATCCTGCATATTCAAACTTCCCTACCCCTTCATTTATTCTATTAATTTATATATGGCCATCAAATTTGAAAACTGTTGCAGTTTCTTAAGGCCATCCTGCACATGTTTGGGCTGGGCGGGCGGTGCCTCCACCACTGTCCTGATCCTACCCCCTTTATATAACAAAGGTGACGTTCTGTCTCAAAGACACGATCACTTCTGTCTCAAAGACACGATCACACGAGAAACAATCAATCTACTGCATATTAGAGTTTTAGACATGAGAGTCCTCGACTCCTCGGTGCTGCACAATCTCAGACTTCTCTATTCCTAAACCAGCGTGATGACTATGACAAAGAGGATAGTGTCTTCGAAACCAACCTGCACGGATTGTGGCAAATTGGGGTTTTAGCAGCGATCACGTGACTACTCGTCGAATTGACCTGCACTACCACATCTATGCACTTCAACATCACTGTGATTCTGTGAACTCCATAGAAGTATGTCATGTTAATCTAATGTACATTGTCTTTGTGGATGCTAGCATTAATGACCGTCATGTACTTGCTAAACAAAGTTCATAGTAAGGCAGTTCCTAAGACCCTTTTATGAACTATGGACAAGAAGGAAACCTAGTCTAAGGCAACTTCATGTTTGAGGTTGTCTAGCAGAAGCAAGATTATACAATTCACATGAAAAAAAAAACTTGATGCAAGGACCTTTAGTGGTTCTTCATTGGCTATCTGGAAAGTCCAAGGAGTACATATTTTACTATTGTAAACATCGTGCACTAATCGTTGAGTAAAAAAAAGAATCGGTTCATTCAAAATGGTGAGACCACCGGTGAGAGTGATAATCCAAAAAAGTGGACATCAATGAAATTCAATCTAGTACTGTCGGGGACCATAATTAGGGGTACCCCCAAGACTTCTAAACTCGACTGATAACCACCATCAACACAAGCTGTAAAGGCCTGATGGGCGCAATTCAGGTCAAGGCTCCGTCCACTCAAGGGACACGATCTCGCCTCGTCCGAGCCCAGCCTCGGGCAGGAACAGTGGACCCAGGCGGATTCACGCCTCGCCCGAGGGCCTCCTCAAGCAACGGGCGCACCTTCGATTCGTCCGAGGCCCAGCTCGGGCAGGCTTCGCGGTGAAGCAACCTTGGCCGGATCGCCACGCCAACCGACCATATCGCATGAGCATTCAATGCAAGGATCACCTGACACCTTATCCTGACGCGCGTTCCTCAGTCGACAGGGCCGAAATGACCGCAGTCATTTCGCCCCTCCACTGACTGACCTGACAGGAAAACTGAAAGGGAATTAGGCTTACACCTAGTTCCTAAATAATTTTGGTGGTTGAATTGCCCAACACAAATCTTTGGACTAACTAGTTTGCCCAAGTGTATAGATTATACAGGTAAAAAAAAAGGTTCACACTCAGCCAATAAAAAGACCAAGTTTTGGATTCAATAACAGAGCAAAGGGGCAACCGAGGGCACCCCTGGTCTGGCGCACCGGACTGTCCGGTGTGCCACCGGACAGTGAACAGTACCTGTCCGGTGCACCAGGGGACTCAGACTCAAACTCTTCACTCTCGGGATTTCTCGGAAGCCGGCGCGCTATAATTCACCGGACTGTCCGGTGTGCACCGGACATGTCCGGTGCTCCAAGGAAGCTCGACCTCCTAAACTCGCCAGCCTCGGGTTCGCGCGGCAGCCGCTCCGCTATAATTCACCGGATTGTCCGGTGTGCACCGGACTGTCCGGTGTGCCAGCGGAGCAACGGCTCCCTGCGGCGCCAACGGCTCCCTGCGGTGCATTAAATGCGCGCGCAGCGCGCGCAGAAGTCAGAATCGCCCATACCGGTGCACCGGACATCAAACAGTACATGTCCGGTGTGCACCGGACACCCAGGCGGGCCCACAAGTCAGAAGCTCCAACGGTCAGAATCCAACGGCAGTGATGACGTGGCAGGGGCACCGGACTGTCCGGTGTGCACCGGACTGTCCGGTGCGCCATCGAGCAGAAGCCTCCAGCCAACGGTCAAGTTTGGTGGTTGGGGCTATAAATACCCCAACCACCCCACCATTCATTGCATCCAAGTTTTCCACTTCTCAACTACTACAAGAGCTCTAGCATTCAATTCTAGACACACTAAAGAGATCAAATCCTCTCCAATTCCACACAAAGCCCTAGTGACTAGTGAGAGTGATTTGCCGTGTTCATTTGAGCTCTTGCGCTTGGATTGCTTCTTTTCTTTCTCACTTGTTCTTAAGATCACAACTCCATTGTAATCAAGGCAAGAGGCACCAATTGTGTGGTGGCCCTTGCGGGGAAGTTTTGTTCCCGGCTTTGATTAGAGAAGAGAAGCTCACTCGGTCCGAGGGACCGTTTGAGAGAGGGAAGGGTTGAAAGAGATCCGGCCTTTGTGGCCTCCTCAACGGGGAGTAGGTTTGCAAGAACCGAACCTCGGTAAAACAAATCTCCGTGTCTCACTTGCTTATTCGCTTGGGATTTGTTTTGCGCCCTCTCTCGCGGACTCGTTTATATTTCTAACGCTAACCCGACTTGTAGTTGTGTTTATATTTGTAAATTTCAGTTTCGCCCTATTCACCCCCCCTCTAGGCGACTATCAATTGGTATCAAAGCCCGGTGCTTCATTAGAGCCTAACCGCTCGAAGTGATGTCGGGAGATCACGCCAAGAAGGAGATGGAGACCTGCGAAAAGCCCACTACAAGCCAAGGGAGCACTTCATCGGAAGAGTCCCGCACCAAAAGGAGGGAGAAGAAGAAGAGCTCCTCCAACAAAGGGAAGGAGAAGAAATCTTCTTCTCATCACAAAGAGAAGAAGGAAAAATCTTCTTCCCACAAGTCGCATCGGAAAGGCGACAAGCACAAGAGGATGAGGAAGGTGGTCTACTACGAGACCGACACTTCATCAACATCGACCTCCGACTCCGATGCGCCCTCCGTCACTTCTAAGCGCCAAGAGCGCAAGAAGTATAGTAAGATCCCCCTACGCTACCCTCGCATTTCCAAACATACACCTTTACTTTCCGTCCCACTAGGCAAACCACCAACTTTTGATGGTGAAGATTACGCTAGGTGGAGCGATTTAATGCGATTTCATCTAATCTCGCTCCACAAAAGCATATGGGATGTTGTTGAGTTTGGTGCGCAGGTACCATCAATAGGGGATGAGAACTATGATGAGGATGAGGTAGCCCAAATCGAGCACTTCAACTCACAAGCCACAACAATCCTCCTCGCCTCACTAAGTAAAGAGGAATATAACAAAGTACAAGGGTTGAAGAACGCCAAGGAGGTTTGGGATGTACTCAAAACCGCGCACGAAGGAGATGAGCTCACCAAGATCACCAAGCGGGAAACGATCGAGGGGGAGCTCGGTCGGTTCCGGCTTAACAAAGGGGAGGAGCCACAACACATGTACAACCGGCTCAAGACTTTGGTAAACCAAGTGCGCAACCTCGGGAGCAAGAAATGGGACGACCACGAAGTGGTAAATGTTATTTTAAGATCTCTCATTTTTCTAAATCCCACTCAAGTTCAATTGATTCGTGGTAATCCTAGATATACTAAAATGACCCCCGAGGAAGTTATCGGGCATTTTGTAAGTTTTGAGTGCATGATAGAAGGCTCGAGAAAAATCAACGAGCTTGGCGAGCCATCCGAAGCTCAACCCGTTGCATTCAAGGCAACGGAAGAAAAGAAGGAGGAGTCTACACCAAGCCGACAACCAATAGACGCCTCCAAGCTTGACAATGAGGAGATGGCGCTCGTCATCAAGAGCTTCCGCCAAATCCTCAAACAAAGGAGGGGGAAAGACTACAAGTCCCGCTCCAAGAAGGTTTGCTACAAATGTGGTAAGCTCGGTCATTTTATTGCTAAATGTCCTATGTCTAGTGACAGTGACCGAGGCGACGACAAGAAGGGGAGAAGAAAGGAGAAGAAAAGGTACTACAAGAAGAAGGGCGGCGATGCCCATGTTTGTCGGGAATGGGATTCCGACGAAAGCTCTAGCGACTCCTCCGACGACGAGGACGCCGCCAACATCGCCGTCACCAAGGGACTCCTCTTCCCAAACGTCGGCCACAAGTGCCTCATGGCAAAGGACGGCAAAAAGAAGAAGGTTAAATCTAACTCCTCCACTAAATATGAATCTTCTAGTGATGATAATGCTAGTGATGAGGAGGATAATTTGCGTTCCCTTTTTGCCAACCTTAACATAGCTCAAAAAGAAAAGTTAAATGAATTAGTTAGTGCTATTCATGAAAAGGATGACCTTTTGGACTCCCAAGAGGATTGTCTAATTAAAGAAAACAAGAAACATGTTAAGGTTAAAAAGGCTTATGCTCTAGAAGTAGAAAAATGTGAAAAATTGTCTAGTGAGCTAAGCACTTGCCGTGAGATGATTGACAACCTTAGAAATGAAAATGCTATTTTAAATGCTAAGGTTGATTCACATGTTTGTAATGTTTCAATTCCCAATCTTAGAGATGATAACATTGACTTGCTTGCTAAGATTGATGAATTGAATGCATCTCTTGCTAGCCTTAGATTACAGAATGAAAATTTAATTGCTAAGGCTAAAAATTTTGATGTTTGCAATGCTACTATTTCCGACCTTAGAACTAAGAATGAAATGTTGCATGCTAAGGTTGTAGAACTTAAATCTTGCAAACCCTCTACATCTAATCTTGAGCATGTTTCTATTTGCACTAGATGTAGAGATATTGATGTTAATACTATTCTTGATCATATGGCTTTAATTAAACAACAAAATGATCATATAGCAAAATTAGATGCTAAAATTGCCGAGCACAATCTAGAAAATGAGAAATTTAAATTTGCTCGCAGCATGCTTTATAATGGGAGACGCCCTGGCATTAAGGATGGCATTGGCTTCCAAAGGGGAGACAATGTCAAACTTAATGCTCCTCCAAAGAACTTATCTAACTTTGTTAAGGGCAAGGCTCCCATGCCTCAGGATAACGAGGGTTACATTTTGTACCCTGCCGGCTATCCTGAGAGCAAAATTAGAAAGATTCATTCTAGGAAGTCTCACTCTGGCCCTAATCATGCTTATATGTATAAGGGTGAGACATCTAGCTCTAGGCAACCAACCCATGCTAAGTTGCCTAAGAAGAAAATTCCTAATGCATCAAATGATCATGCCATTTCATTTAAAACTTTTGATGCATCTTATGTGCTTACTAGCAAATCCGGCAAGGTAGTTGCCAAATTTATTGGGGGCAAACACAAGGGTTCCAAGACTTGTGTTTGGGTACCCAAAGTTCTTGTATCTAATGCCAAAGGACCCAAAACAGTTTGGGTACCTAAAGTCAAGAACTAAATTTGTTTTGTAGGTTTATGCATCCGGGGGCTCAAGTTGGATACTCGACAGCGGGTGCACAAACCACATGACCGGGGAGAAAAGGATGTTCTCCTCATATGAGAAAAACCAAGATCCCCAACGAGCTATCACATTCGGGGATGGAAATCAAGGTTTGGTCAAAGGATTGGGTAAAATTGCTATATCTCCTGACCATTCTATTTCCAATGTTTTTCTCGTTGATTCTTTAGATTACAACTTGCTTTCTGTTTCCCAATTATGTCAAATGGGCTACAACTGTCTATTCACTGATGTAGGTGTCACTGTCTTTAGAAGAAGTGATGATTCAATAGCATTTAAGGGAATGTTAGAGGGTCAGCTATACTTGGTAGATTTTGATAGAGCTGAACTCGACACTTGCTTAATTGCTAAGACTAACATGGGTTGGCTCTGGCATCGCCGACTAGCCCATGTTGGGATGAAGAATCTTCATAAGCTTCTAAAGGGAGAACACATTTTAGGATTAACAAATGTTCATTTTGAGAAAGACAGGATTTGTAGCGCATGCCAGGCAGGGAAGCAAGTTGGAGTCCATCATCCACACAAGAACGTCATGACAACCGACAGGCCGCTTGAGCTACTCCACATGGATCTATTCGGCCCGATTGCTTACATAAGCATCGGCGGGAGTAAGTATTGTCTTGTAATTGTGGATGATTATTCTCGCTTCACTTGGGTATTCTTTTTACAGGAAAAATCTCAAACCCAAGAGACTTTAAAAGGATTCTTGAGACGGGCTCAAAATGAGTTCGGCTTAAGGATCAAGAAAATAAGAAGCGACAATGGGACGGAGTTCAAGAACTCTCAAATTGAAGGCTTCCTTGAGGAGGAGGGCATCAAGCATGAGTTCTCTTCTCCCTACACACCTCAACAAAATGGTGTAGTGGAGAGGAAGAATCGAACTCTATTGGACATGGCAAGAACCATGCTTGATGAGTACAAGACACCAGACCGGTTTTGGGCCGAAGCGGTCAACACCGCCTGCTACGCCATCAACCGGTTATATCTTCACCGAATCCTCAAGAAGACATCATATGAACTCCTAACCGGTAAAAAGCCCAACATTTCATATTTTAGAGTTTTTGGTAGCAAATGCTTTATTCTTGTTAAAAGAGGAAGAAAATCTAAATTTGCTCCTAAAACTGTAGAAGGCTTTTTACTTGGTTATGACTCAAACACAAGGGCATATAGGGTCTTTAACAAGTCCACTGGACTAGTTGAAGTCTCATGTGACGTTGTGTTTGATGAAACTAACGGCTCTCAAGTAGAGCAAGTTGATCTTGATGAAGTAGGTGAAGAACAGGCTCCATGCATAGCGCTTAGGAACATGTCCATTGGGGATGTGTGTCCTAGGGAATCCGAAGAGCCTCCAAATGCACAAGATCAACCATCCTCCTCCATGCAAGCATCTCCACCAACTCAAAATGAGGATGAGGCTCAAAATGATGAAGAGCAAAATCAAGAAGACGAGCCACCTCAAGATGATAGCAATGATCAAGGGGGAGATACAAATGATCAAGAAAAGGAGGATGAGGAAGAACCAAGACCGCCACACCCAAGAGTCCACCAAGCAATCCAACGAGATCACCCCGTCGACACCATCCTCGGCGACATTCATAAGGGGGTAACTACTCGATCTCGGGTTGCTCATTTTTGTGAACATTACTCTTTTGTTTCCTCTATTGAGCCACACAGGGTAGAGGAAGCTCTCCAAGATTCGGATTGGGTGGTGGCGATGCAAGAGGAGCTCAACAATTTCACGAGGAATGAGGTATGGCATTTAGTTCCACGTCCTAACCAAAATGTTGTAGGAACCAAATGGGTCTTCCGCAACAAGCAAGATGAGCATGGTGTGGTGACAAGGAACAAAGCTCGACTCGTAGCCAAAGGGTATTCACAAGTCGAAGGTTTGGATTTCGGTGAAACCTATGCACCCGTAGCTAGGCTTGAGTCAATTCGCATATTATTGGCCTATGCTACTTACCATGGCTTTAAGCTCTATCAAATGGACGTGAAAAGTGCCTTCCTCAATGGACCGATCAAGGAAGAGGTCTATGTTGAGCAACCTCCCGGCTTTGAAGACAGTGAGTATCCTAATCATGTCTATAGGCTCTCTAAGGCGCTTTATGGGCTCAAGCAAGCCCCAAGAGCATGGTATGAATGCCTTAGAGATTTCCTTATTGCTAATGGCTTCAAAGTCGGCAAGGCCGATCCTACACTCTTTACTAAAACTCTTGAAAATGACTTGTTTGTATGCCAAATTTATGTTGATGATATTATATTTGGGTCTACTAACGAGTCTACATGTGAAGAGTTTAGTAGGATCATGACACAGAAATTCGAGATGTCGATGATGGGGGAGTTGAAGTATTTTCTAGGATTCCAAGTCAAGCAACTCCAAGAGGGCACCTTCATTAGCCAAACGAAGTACACTCAAGACATTCTTGCTAAGTTTGGGATGAAGGATGCCAAACCCATCAAGACACCCATGGGAACTAATGGGCATCTCGACCTCGACACGGGAGGCAAGTCCGTGGATCAAAAGGTATACCGGTCGATGATTGGTTCATTACTTTATTTATGTGCATCTCGACCGGACATTATGCTTTCCGTTTGCATGTGTGCAAGATTCCAATCCGACCCTAAGGAATCACACCTTACGGCCGTAAAACGAATCTTGAGATATTTGGCTTATACACCTAAGTTTGGGCTTTGGTACCCTCGGGGATCCACGTTTGATTTGATTGGTTATTCGGATGCCGATTGGGCGGGGTGCAAAATTAATAGGAAGAGCACATCGGGGACTTGCCAGTTCTTGGGAAGATCCTTGGTGTCTTGGGCTTCAAAGAAGCAAAATTCGGTCGCTCTTTCCACCGCCGAAGCCGAGTACATTGCCGCAGGTCATTGTTGCGCGCAATTGCTTTGGATGAGGCAAACCCTGCGGGACTACGGTTACAAATTAACCAAAGTCCCTTTGCTATGTGATAATGAGAGTGCAATCAAAATGGCCGACAATCCCGTCGAGCATAGCCGCACTAAGCACATAGCCATTCGGTATCATTTTCTTAGGGATCACCAACAAAAGGGGGATATCGAGATTTCTTACATTAGTACTAAAGATCAATTAGCCGATATCTTTACCAAGCCTCTTGATGAACAATCTTTTACCAGACTTAGGCATGAGCTCAATATTCTTGATTCTAGAAATTTCTTTTGCTAGCTTGCACACATAGCTCACTTGAATACCTTTGATCATATTTCTTTTATATGCTATGACTAATGTGTTTTCAAGTCTATTTCAAACCAAGTCATAGGTATATTGAAAGGGAATTGGAGTCTTCGGCGAAGACAAAGGCTTCCACTCCGTAACTCATGCTTCGCCATCACTCCGAGCAACTCTCTCTTCTTTGGGGGAGAAATGAGCATCAAGGAAAAGGACTTCATCCTTGGGGGAGAGAGTAAAAGCTCAAACGCAAAAGGACCGGATTTCGTCTTTGGTATAATCTTAACTCATTCATTTATGACCAAAGAGGAGGAACTTACTCCGAGGGCTCTAAAGATTCCGTTTTTGGCGATTCATGCCAAAAAGGGGGAGAAATGAGCCCAAAGCAAAAGGACCGCACCACCACCACCAAATTCAAAACTTAGTGCTTTCCAAGAGTATTTATCATTTGGTATCCTATTGTGTTCAAAAGGGGGAGAAAGTAGTATTTCAAAAATGGTATATCAAAACCCTCTTGAACACTAAGAGGTGGATCTCTTTTAGGGGGAGTTTTGTTTAGTCAAAGGAAAAGCATTTGAAACAGGGGGAGAAAATTTCAAATCTTGAAAATGCTTTGCAAACTCTTATTCATTTACCTTTGACTATTTGCAAAAGATCTTTGAAATGGATTTACAAAAGGAATTTGCAAAACAAAACATGTGGTGCATACGTGGTCCAAAATGTTATATAAGAAAGAACCATTCCATACATATCTTGTAAGTAGTTATATTGGCTCAATTCCAAGCAACCTTTACACTTACATTATGCAAACTAGTTCAATTATGCACATCTCTATTTGCTTTGGTTTGTGTTGGCATCAATCACCAAAAAGGGGGAGATTGAAAGGGAATTAGGCTTACACCTAGTTCCTAAATAATTTTGGTGGTTGAATTGCCCAACACAAATCTTTGGACTAACTAGTTTGCCCAAGTGTATAGATTATACAGGTAAAAAAAAAGGTTCACACTCAGCCAATAAAAAGACCAAGTTTTGGATTCAATAACAGAGCAAAGGGGCAACCGAGGGCACCCCTGGTCTGGCGCACCGGACTGTCTGGTGTGCCACCGGACAGTGAACAGTACCTGTCCGGTGCACCAGGGGACTCAGACTCAAACTCTTCACTCTCGGGATTTCTCGGAAGCCGGCGCGCTATAATTCACCGGACTGTCCGGTGTGCACCGGACATGTCCGGTGCTCCAAGGAAGCTCGGCCTCCTAAACTCGCCAGCCTCGGGTTCGCGCGGCAGCCGCTCCGCTATAATTCACCGGACTGTCCGGTGTGCACCGGACTGTCCGGTGTGCCAGCGGAGCAACGGCTCCCTGCGGCGCCAACGGCTCCCTGCGGTGCATTAAATGCGCGCGCAGCGCGCGCAGAAGTCAGAATCGCCCATACCGGTGCACCGGACATCAAACAGTACATGTCCGGTGTGCACCGGACACCCAGGCGGGCCCACAAGTCAGAAGCTCCAACGGTCAGAATCCAACGGCAGTGATGACGTGGCAGGGGCACCGGACTGTCCGGTGTGCACCGGACTGTCCGGTGCGCCATCGAGCAGAAGCCTCCAGCCAACGGTCAAGTTTGGTGGTTGGGGCTATAAATACCCCAACCACCCCACCATTCATTGCATCCAAGTTTTCCACTTCTCAACTACTACAAGAGCTCTAGCATTCAATTCTAGACACACTAAAGAGATCAAATCCTCTCCAATTCCACACAAAGCCCTAGTGACTAGTGAGAGTGATTTGCCGTGTTCATTTGAGCTCTTGCGCTTGGATTGCTTCTTTTCTTTCTCACTTGTTCTTAAGATCACAACTCCATTGTAATCAAGGCAAGAGGCACCAATTGTGTGGTGGCCCTTGCGGGGAAGTTTTGTTCCCGGCTTTGATTAGAGAAGAGAAGCTCACTCGGTCCGAGGGACCGTTTGAGAGAGGGAAGGGTTGAAAGAGATCCGGCCTTTGTGGCCTCCTCAACGGGGAGTAGGTTTGCAAGAACCGAACCTCGGTAAAACAAATCTCCGTGTCTCACTTGCTTATTCGCTTGGGATTTGTTTTGCGCCCTCTCTCGCGGACTCGTTTATATTTCTAACGCTAACCCGGCTTGTAGTTGTGTTTATATTTGTAAATTTCAGTTTCGCCCTATTCACCCCCCTCTAGGCGACTATCAAAAACAGCGCCGTCTGCCCTGCTCCGATTGCTGTGCCACTCGCCAGGGTGAGGCTGACAGCAGCCAAGTCCAGCCTCACGCGCCATAGGAAGCTCCGCCTCGCCCGACCCCAGGGCTCGGACTCAACCTCGATCCCGGAAGACGGTCTCCGCCTCGCCCGACCCCAAGGCTCGGACTCAACCTCGACCCCGAAAGACGGTCTCCGCCTCGCCCTACCCCAGGGCTCGGACTCAACCTTGACCCCGGAAGACGGTCTCCGCCTCGCCCGACCCCGGGGCTCGGACTCAGCCTCAACCTCGGAGGAGTCACCGCCTCGCCCGACCTTGGGCTCGGACCGACCACGTTACAAAGGGGTACATCATTAGCCTACCCCTAGCTAGCTCAGGCTACGGGGAACAAGACCGGCATCCCATCTAGCTCGCCCCGGTAAACAAGTAATGATTGCACCCCGCGTGCTCCCATGACGACGGCGGTTCTCAGCCCCCTACGGAAGCAAGGAGACGTCAGCAAGGACCCGACAGCTATGCTTCTACAGGGCTCAAACGCTCCTCCGACGACCACGACATCACATGAATAGGGCACTAACACCTCTCCAACAGCCACGTCGGCATGTACATAGGGCTCTGGCTCCTCTCTGCTAGACACGTTAGCATATTGCTACACCCCCCATTGTACACATGGGCCCTCTCCTTACATCTATAAAAGGAAGGTCCAGGGCCCTCGTACGAGAGGGTGTCCGCGCGGGAGGACGGGCTGACGGACAGGCTCTCTCTCTCTCCCTCGCGAACGCTTGTAACCCCCTACTGCAAGTGCATCCGCCCTGGGCGCAGGACAACACGAGTCGCGGTTCCCTCCCCCCTTGTGTTCCGTCTCGCGCCGACCCATCTGGGCTGGGACACGCAGCGACAATTTACTCGTCGGTCCAGGGACCCCCCAGGGTCGAAACGCCGACAGTTGGCGCGCTAGGTAGGGGCCTGCTGCGTGTTGACGAACAACTTCCCATCAAGCTCCAGATGGGTAGTCTCCAGCAACCTCTCCAGCCCGGGACGCTGCTCCGTTTCGGGAGTCTCGAGTTCATGTCCCTCGACGGCAGCTACGACATGGTACTCCTTCCTCCGCCGCGCGACAACGACAACGACGACCGTCAGCCCGCCCGACGGCGGCGGAATCGACGACGTCTTCCCCGCGTGGCGGAAAAGCAGCATCCGGGTCTGTCCCGTCACCTTCCCCACCGCAGGAGGAGGAGGCGGGGCAACCATGGCCAAGCAGGAGGCGGCACCTCGTTGGCTGTCGAGCGAGTCGATGACACCGGCGCCCAGCGGGGGACACGTCGGGCGTTGACCTCGCGTCTGAGACGAAGACGAGCGTCGTTTCCCCGCAACACGCCAACCCCAAGCGGACGGATGATGCCAGCACGCTCGCGAAGGACTTGCTGAGCGTTAGCCTCGTACCTGAGATAACGGTGCAGACCGTCCCCGACGTGACTTCGTCACCATCCATCGATCAAGAGGTACCGTCCGTTTTCCACCCTGCGCCTTTTAGATTCAGCTTCGACCCACCAAGCGACCCCGCTTCGGTGGACGCTTTCATAAAGGCATATCCTAACCTTCCGAGGTACCATATGTGGTCAACCTGGGACCGACTGATGGCCGTCTCGACCTACGGGCCCCCGGGTTACGAGGAAGATGATGAGCCCGACTCTGGTTGGGATTTCTCCGGGCTCAGTAACCCCAGTGCCATGCGAGACTTCATGGCCGCATGTGACTACTGCCTCTCCGATTACTCCGATGTTGGCCACAGCCTCGACAACGAGGACTGTGGCCCAAGTCACGAATGTTTCCACGTCGATCTAGGGGGTCTCGACGAAGGCAACCACCTTGGTATGCCGGAGGACGGCGATCCCCCTAGGCCTGCGCCTCGCGTTGACATCCTTCGGGAGCTAGCTGTGGTCCCAGTCCCTGCGGGGGGTCAGGACGCACAGCTTGAGCAAATCCGCGCGATGCAGGCCAGGCTCGATGAGGAAGCAGGACAACTTGTGCAGCTCCGGCAAAACATCGGGCAGGAGTGGGTAGGCTGAGAACCAGCCGGAGAAACGCGCCATCTGGCCCAAGACGTCCAGCACCGCATCGCCGACAATGCCAGAGCAAGGCTGCCCCCGGCTTCTAGTGGGGTCGGCCAGAACCTGGCTGCAGCAGCAATACTACTCCGAGCAATGCCGGAGCCATCCACCACCGAGGGGCGGCGTATCCAGGGAGAGCTCAAGAATCTCCTGGAGGATGCCGCGGTCCGACGGGCCGAAAGCTCTGCCTCCCGAAGGTAGGGGTACCCCCCGGAGCATCGCGCCGCGACTTCTCGATTCATGCGGGAAGCCTCGGTCCACACCTGGCGCACGCGGGACGCAACGCCTACAGCCCTAGGACGCCTCAGCAACGAGCACCACCGCCGCGACCGTCGAGCCCACCTCGACGAGAAGGTGCGCCGAGGCTACCACCCCAAGCGTGGGGGACGCTACGACAGCGGGGAGGATCGGAGCCCCTCGCCCGAACCACCCGGTCCGCAAGCTTTCAGCCGGGCCATACGACGGGCACCGTTCCCGACCCGATTCCGAACCCCGACTACCATCACCAAGTACTCGGGGGAAACAAGGCCGGAACTGTGGCTCGCGGACTACCGGTTGGCCTGCCAGCTGGGTGGAACGGACAATGACAACCTCATCATTCGCAACCTCCCCGTGTTCCTCTCTGACGCCGCCCGAGCCTGGCTGGAGCATCTGCCTCCTGCGCAGATCTCCAACTGGGACGACCTGGTCAAAGCCTTCACCGGCAACTTCCGGGGTACATACGTGCGCCTTGGGAACTCCTCGGATCTCGGAAGCTGCCGCCAGCAGCCAGGAGAATCCCTGCGGGACTACATCCGGCGATTTTCGAAGCAGCGCACCGAGCTGCCCAACATCACCGACTCAGATGTCATCGGCGCGTTCCTCGCCGGCACCACATGTCGCGACCTGGTGAGCAAGCTGGGTCGCAAGACTCCCACCAGGGCGAGCGAGCTGATGGACATCGCCACCAAGTTCGCCTCTGGTCAGGAGGCGGTCGAGGCCATCTTCCGGAAGGACAAGCAGCCTCAGGGGCGCCAGCAGGAAGACGTCCCCGAGGCGTCCGCTCAGCGCGGCGCGAAGAAGAAGGGCAAGAAGAAGTCGCAAGCGAAACGCGACGCCGCCGACGCAGATCTTGTCGCCGCCGCCGAGCACAGGAACCCTCGGAAGCCTCCCGGAGGGGCCAACCTGTTTGACAAGATGCTCAAGGAGTCGTGCCCCTATCATCAGGGTCCCGTCAAGCACACCCTTGAGGAGTGCGTCATGCTTCGGCGCTAATTCCATAAGGCCGGGCCCCGGCGGAAGGTGGCAAAGGCCGTGACAACGACAAGAGGGAGGGCCACAAGGCAGAGGAGTTCCCTGAGGTCCACGACTGCTTCATGATCTACGATGGGCAAGTGGCGAACGCCTCGGCTCGGCACCGCAAGCAAGAGCGCCTGGAGGTCTGCTCGGTGAAGGTGACGGCGCCAGTCTACCTAGACTGGTCCGACAAGCCCATCACTTTCGACCAAGGCGACCACCCCGACCGCGTGCCGAGCCCGGGGAAGTACCCGCTCGTTGTCGATCCCGTCATCGGCAACGTCAGGCTTACCAAGGTCCTCATGGACGGAGGCAGCAGCCTCAACATCATCTATGCCGAGACCCTCGGGCTCTTGCGGATCGATCTGTCCACGATCTGAGCCGGTGCGGCGCCCTTTCACGGGATCATCCTCGGGAAACGTGTCCAACCCCTTGGGCAACTCGATCTG
This sequence comes from Zea mays, assembly GCF_902167145.1. Lineage (NCBI taxonomy): Eukaryota > Viridiplantae > Streptophyta > Magnoliopsida > Poales > Poaceae > Zea > Zea mays. The sequence goes on along the minus strand of NC_050097.1, from coordinate 30,830,180 downwards.
CCCGTCTGCTTTGGGACTCCCTCCAACTTCCGAAAGGAAACCCTCACGTTCGAGGTGGTCGGGTTCCGAGGAACCTACCACGCAGTGCTGGGGAGACCATGCTACGCCAAGTTCATGGCCGTCCCCAACTACACCTACCTCAAGCTCAAGATGTCGGGCCCCAACGGGGTCATCACCGTCGGATCCACGTACCGACACGCGTACGAATGCGACGTGGAGTGCGTGGAGTACGCTGAGGCCCTCGCCGAATCTGAGGCCCTCATCGCCGACCTGGAGAGCCTCTCCAAGGATGTGCCAGATGCGAAGCGCCACACCGGCAACTTCGAGCCAGCAGAGGCGGTTAAGTCCGTCCTTCTCGACCTCAGCAACGACGCCTCCAAGCAGGTCCGGATCGGCTCCGAGCTCGACCCCAAATAGGAAGCAGTGCTCGTCGACTTTCTCCGCGCGAACGCCGAGGTTTTTGCGTGGAGTCCCTCGGACATGCCTGGCATACCGAGGGATGTCGCCGAGCACTCGCTGGATATCCGAGCTGGAGCCCAACCCGTGAAGCAGCCTCTGTGCCGATTCGACGAAGAAAAGCGCAGAGCCATAGGCAAGGAGATCCACAAGCAGATGGATGCAGGGTTCATCAAAGAGGTATTCCATCCCGAATGGCTAGCCATCCAAAAGAAATGTAGGAAATGGAGGATGTGTGTAGACTACACTGGTCTAAACAAAGCATGTCCGAAGGTTCCCTACCCTCTGCCTCGCATCGATCAAATCGTGGATTCCACTGCTGGGTGCGAAACCCTGTCATTCCTCGATGCCTACTCAGGGTATCACCAAATCAGTATGAAAGAGTCCGACCAGCTCGCGACTTCTTTCATCACACCTTTTGGCATGTACTGCTATATTACTATGCCATTTGGTCTGAGGAATGCAGGCGCGACATACCAAAGGTGCATGAACCACGCGTTCGGAGAGCACATTGGCCGAACGGTCGAGGATTACGTCGATGACATCGTAGTCAAGACGAGGAAAGCCTCCAACCTTCTCACTGACCTTGAAACGACATTCAAGTGACTGAAGGCGAAAGGTGTAAAACTCAATCCCGAGAAGTGTGTCTTCGGAGTCCCCCGAGGCATGCTCCTGGGGTTCATCATCTCCGAGCGGGGCATCGAGGCCAACCCAGAGAAAATCACGGCCATTACCAACATGGGGCCCATCAAGGACTTGAAAGGAGTACAGAGGGTCATGGAATGCCTTGTGGCTCTGAGCCGCTTCATCTCGCGCCTCGGCGAAAGAGGCCTACCCCTGTACCGCCTCTTAAGGAAGACCGAGCGCTTCACCTGGACCCCCGAGGCCGAGGAAGCCCTCGGGAACTTAAAGGCGCTCCTTACAAGCACGCCCATCTTGGTGCCCCCCGATGCCGGAGAAGCCCTCTTGATCTACGTAGCCGCAACCACTCAGGTGGTCAGCGCCGCGATCGTAGTCAAGAGACGAGAAGAAGGGCATGCATTGCCCATCCAGAGGCCGGTCTACTTCATCAGTGAAGTACTGTCCGAGACCAAAATCCGCTACCCGCAAATTCAGAAGCTATTGTACGCGGTAATTCTGACGCGGCGAAAGTTGCGACACTACTTCGAGTCTCATCCGGTGACTGTGGTGTCATCCTTCCCCCTAGGGGAGATCATCCAGTGCTGAGAGGCCTCGGGTAGGATTGCAAAGTGGGCGGTGGAGATCATGGGCGAGACAATCTCGTTCGCTCCTTGGAAGGCCATCAAGTCCCAAGTCCTGGCGGACTTTGTGGCTGAATGGGTCGACACCCAGCTTCCAGCAGCTCTGATCCAACCGGAACTCTGGACCATGTTTTTCGACGGGTCGCTGATGAAAACAGGAGCGGGCACGGGCCTGCTCTTCATCTCACCCCTCGGGAAGCACCTCCGCTACGTGTTGCGCCTCCATTTCCCGACGTCAAACAACGTGGCCGAGTACGAGGCTCTAGTTAACGGGTTGCGCATCGCCATCGAGCTAGGGGTTCGGCGCCTCGACGCTCGTGGCGACTCGTAGCTTGTCGTCGACCAAGTCATGAAGAACTCCGATTGCCATGACCCGAAGATGGAAGCCTACTGCGACGAGGTTCGGCGCCTGGAAGACAAGTTCTACGAGCTCGAGCTCAACCACGTCGCTCGACGATACAACGAGACTGCGGACGAGCTGGCTAAAATAGCCTCGGGGCAGACAACGGTTCCCCCGGACGTCTTCTCCCGAGACCTACATCAACCCTCCGTCAAGACCGACGACATGCCCGAGCCCGAGGAGGCCTCGACCCAGCCCAAGGCACCCTCGGCCGCCGAGGGTGAGGCACTGCGCGTCGAGGAAGAGCGGAATGGGGTAACGCTTAATCGAAACTGGCAGACCTCGTACCTGCAATATCTCCACCAAGGAGAGCTACCCCTCGACAGAGCCAAAGCTCGGCGACTAGCGCGGCGCACCAAGTCGTTCGTCTTGCTGGGTGACGAGAAGGAGCTCTACCACCGCAGCCCCTCAGGCATCCTCCAGCGATGCATATCCATCACTGAAGGTCAGGAGCTATTGCAAGAAATACACTCGGGGGCTTGCGGTCATCACGTAGCACCTCGAGCCCTCGTTGAAACGCCTTCCGACAAAGTTTCTACTGGCCAACCGCGATGACCGACACCACTAGGATTGTACGCACCTGCCAAGGGTGTCAATTCTACGCAAGGCAGACACACCTGCCCACTCAGGCTCTGCAAACAATACCCATCACCTAGTCGTTTGCTGTGTGGGGTCTGGACCTTGTCGGTCCCTTGCAGAAGGCACCATGGGGCTTCACGCACCTGCTGGTCGCTATCGACAAATTCTCCAAGTGGATTGAGGTCCGACCCCTAAACAGCATCAGGTCCGAACAGGCGGTGGCGTTCTTCACCAACATCATCCATCGCTTTGGGGTCCCGAACTCCATCGTCACCGACAACGGCACCTAGTTCACTGGCAGGAAGTTCCTGGACTTCTACGAGGACCACCACATCCGGGTGGACTGGGCCGCCGTAGCTCAACCCATGACGAATGGGCAGGTAGAGCGTGCCAACGACATGATTCTGCAGGGACTCAAGCCGAGGATCTACAACAACCTCAACAAGTTCGGCAGGCGATGGATGAAGGAACTCCCCTCGGTGGTCTAGAGTCTGAGGACGACGCTAAGCCGAGCCACGGGCTTCACGCCGTTCTTTCTAGTCTATGGGGCCGAGGCTATCTTGCCCACAGACTTAGAATACGGTTCCCCAAAGGCAAGGGCGTACGACAACCGAAACAACCAGACCAGCCGAGAAGACTCCCTGGACCAGCTGGAAGAGGCTCGAGACATGGCCTTACTACACTTGGCACGGTATCAGCAGTCTCTGCGACGCTACCACGCTCGAGGGGTTCGGTCCCGAGACCTCCAGGTGGGGGACTTGGTGCTTCGGCTACGACAAGACGCCCGAGGGCGTCATAAGCTCACACCTCCCTGGGAAGGGCCGTTCGTCATCGCCAAGATTTTGAAGCCCGGAACATACAAGCTGGCCAACAGTCAAGGCGAGGTCTACAGCAACGCTTGGAACATTCGACAGCTACGTCGCTTTTACCCTTAAGATGTTTTCAAGTCGTTCATATACCTCGTTGAAAGGGAATTAGGCTTACACCTAGTTCCTAAATGATTTTGGTGGTTGAATTGCCCAACACAAATAAATTGGACTAACTAGTTTGCTCTAGTGTATAAGTTATATAGGTGCCAAAGGTTCACACTTAGCCAATAAAAAGACCAGGTATTGGGTTCAACAAAAGAGCAAAGGGACAACCGAAGGCACCTCTGGTCTGGCGCACCGGACTGTCCGGTGCACCACCGGACAGTGTCCGGTGCACCAGAGGACTTCAACTCAAACTCGTCACCTTCGGGAAAATCCAGAGGCGTCTCCGCTATAATTCACCGGACTGTCCGGTGTACACCGGACAGTGTCCGGTGCTCCAAGGAAGGGCGTCTCAGGAACTCGCCAGCTTCGGGAAATCGCATCGGCTGCTCCGCTATAATTCACCGGACATGTCCGGTGTACACCGGACTGTCCGTGTAACTGCGGGGCAACGGCTACTTCGCGCCAACGGTCACCTGCAACAGCAATTTATGCGCGCCAGAGCGTGCAGAAGTCAGGCACGCCCATGCTGGCGCACCGGACACTCTACAATGCATGTCCGGTGCGCCACCGGACATCCAGGCGGGCCCAGAAGACAAAGCTCCAATGGTCGGAACCCAACGGCTTTGGTGACGTGGCTGGCGCACCGGACTGTCCGGTGCACCATACGACAGTCAGCTCCACCAAACGGCTAGTTTGGTGGTTGGGGCTATAAATACCCCCAACCACCCACCATTCATTGCATCCAAGTTTTCACACTTCCAACCACTTACAAGAGCCAGACATTCAATTCTAGACACACTCAAGAGATCAAATCCTCTCCCAAATTCCACACAACGCCCTAGTGCTTAGAGAGAGAGATTTGCTTGTGTTCTTTCGAGCTCTTGCGCTTGGATTGCTTTCTTCTTTCTTGATTCTTTATTGCGATCAAACTCACTTGTAATTGAGGCAAGAGACACCAATCTTGTGGTGGTCCTTGTGGGAACTTTGTGTTCCAAGTGATTGAGAAGTGAAAGCTCACTCGGTCCGAGGGACAGTTTGAGAGAGGGAAAGGGTTGAAAGAGACCCGGTCTTTGTGACCACCTCAACGGGGAGTAGGTTTGCGAGAACCGAACCTCGGTAAAACAAATCCGCGTGTCACACTCTTTATTTGCTTGTGATTTGTTTTATGCCCTCTCTCGCGGACTCGATTATATTTCTAACGCTAACCCGGCTTGTAGTTGTGACTATTTTTGAGAATTTCAGTTCGCCCTATTCACCCCCCCCCCTCTAGGCGACTTTCAATTGGTATCAAAGCCCGGTGCTTCATTAGAGCCTAATCGCTCGAAGTGATGTCGGGAGATCACGCCAAGAAGGAGATGGAGACCGGCGAAAAGCCCACTACAAGCAACGAGAAAGCTCTATCGGGAGAGTCCCGCAACAAGGAGAAGAGGAAGGAGAAGAAGAAGGAGAAGAAGACTTCTTCTCACAAGTCGCATCAGAGTGGCGACAAAATAAAGAAGATGAGGAAGGTGGTCTACTACGAGACCGACACTTCATCACCTTCTATCTCCGGCTCCGACGCGCCCTCCATAACTTCTAACCGCAATGAGCGCAAGAAGTTTAGTAAGATCTCCTTACATTATCCTCGTACTTCCAGACATACTCCATTACTTTTCGTTCCATTAGGCAAACCACCAACCTTTGACGGTGAAGATTATGCTAGGTGGAGTGATTTAATGAAATTTCATCTAACCTCACTCCACAAAAGTATATGGAATGTTGTTGAGTTTGGAGCACAGGTACCATCCGTAGGGGATGAGGATTATGATGAAGACGAGGTGGCCCAAATCGAGCACTTCAACTCCCAAGCAACAACCATACTCCTCGCCTCTCTAAGTAGGGAGGAGTACAACAAGGTGCAAGGACTAAAAAGCGCCAAGGAAGTTTGGGACGTGCTCAAGACGGCGCACGAGGGTGATGAACTCACCAAGATCACCAAGCGGGAAACGATCGAGGGGGAGCTCGGTCGCTTCCGTCTACGCCAAGGGGAGGAGCCACAAGACATGTACAACCGGCTCAAAACCTTGGTGAACCAAGTGCGCAACCTCGGGAGCAAAAAGTGGGATGACCACAAGGTGGTTAAGGTTATTCTAAGATCTCTTATTTTCCTTAACCCTACTCAAGTTCAATTAATTCGTGGCAACCCAAGATATACACTAATGACCCTCGAGGAAGTAATCGGGAATTTTGTGAGCTTTGAATTTATGATCAAGGGCTCACGGAAGATCAACGAGCTTGACGGTCCCTCCACGTCCGAAGCTCAACCGGTTGCATTCAAGGCAACGGAGGAAAAGAAGGAGGAGTCTACACCAAGTAGACAACCAATCGACGCCTCCAAGCTCGACAATGAGGAGATGGCGCTTGTCATTAAAAGCTTTCGCCAAATCCTCAAGCAAAGGAGGGGGAAGGACTACAAGCCCCGCTCCAAGAAAGTGTGTTACAAATGTGGTAAGCCCGGTCATTTTATTGCAAAATGTCCTATATCTAGTGACAGTGACAGGTGCGACGACAAGAAGGGGAGAAGAAAGGAGAAGAAGAGGTACTATAAGAAGAAGGGCGGCGATGCCCATGTTTGTCGGGAGTGGGACTCCGACGAAAGCTCTAGCGACTCCTCCGACGACGAGGACGCCACCAACATCGCCGTCACCAAGGGACTTCTCTTCCCCAACGTCGGCCACAAGTGCCTCATGGCAAAGGACGGCAAAAAGAAGAAGGTTAAATCTAAATCCTCCACTAGATATGAATCCTCTAGCAATGAAAATGCTAGTGATGAGGAAGATAACTTGCGCACTCTTTTTGCAAACTTAAACATGCAACAAAAGGAGAAATTAAATGAATTGATTAGTGCCATCCATGAGAAGGATGATCTCTTGGACTCCCAAGAGGACTTTCTAATCAAGGAAAACAAAAAGCATGTTAAAGTTAAAAATGCTTATGCTCTAGAAGTTGAGAAATGTGAAAAATTATCTAGTGAGCTAAGCACTTGCCATGAGACTATAGACAACCTTAGAAATGAGAATTCTAATTTGTTAGCTAAGGTTGATTCTATTGCTTGTAATGTTTCAATTCCCAATCTTAGAAATAATAATGATGATTTGCTTGCTAAGATTGAAGAATTGAATTTATCTCTTGTTAGCCTTAGGAATGAAAATGAAAAATTAATTGCTAAGGCTAAAGACTTTGATGTTTGCAATACTACTATTTCTGACCTTAGAACTAAGAATGATATATTGCATGCTAAGGTTGTAGAATTAAAATCTTGCAAACCCTCTACATCTACCGTTGAGCACACTTCTATTTGTACTAGATGTAGAGATGTTGATGTTAATGCTATACATGATCACATGGCTTTAATTAAACAACAAAATGATCATATAGCAAAATTAGATGCTAAAATTGCCGAGCATAACTTAGAAAATGAGAAATTTAAATTTGCTAGAAGTATGCTCTATAGTGGGAGACGCCCTGGCATTAAGAATGGCATTGGCTTCCAACAGGGAGGAAATGTCAAACTTAGTGCCCCTCCTAAGTAATTGTCCAACTTTGTTAAGGGCAAGGCTCCCATGCCTCAGGATAACGAGGGTTACATTTTATACCCTGCCGATTATCCCGAGGACAAAATTAGGAGAATTCATTCTAGGAAGTCTCACTCTGGCCCTAATCATACTTTCATATATAAGGGTGAGACATCTAGCTCTAGGCAACCAACATGTGCTAAGTTGCCTAAGAAGAAAACTCCTAATGCATCAAATGATCATAGCTTTTCATTTAAAACTTTTGATGCATCATATGTACTAACTAACAAATCCGGCAAGATAGTTGCCAAATATGTTGGGGGCAAGCACAAGGGGTCAAAGACTTGTGTTTGGGTACCCAAAGTTCTTGTTTCTAATGCCAAAAGACCCAAAACCATTTGGGTACCTAAAGTCAAGAACTAAACTTGTTTTGTAGGTTTATGCATCCGGGGGCTCAAGTTGGATTATCGACAGCGGGTGCACAAACCACATGACAGGGGATAAGAAGATGTTCTCCTCCTATGAGAAAAACCAGGATCCCCAACGAGCTATCACATTCGGGGATGGAAATCAAGGTTTGGTCAAGGGTCTTGGTAAAATTGCTATATCACCTGACCATTCCATTTCCAATGTTTTTCTTGTAGATTCATTAGATTACAATTTGCTTTCTGTATCTCAATTATGCAAAATGGGCTACAACTGTATTTTTACTAATGTAGGTGTCACTGTCTTTAGAAGAAGTGATGATTCAATAGCATTTAAGGGAGTGTTAGAGGGTCAGCTATACTTGGTAGATTTTGATAGAGCTGAACTCGACACTTGCTTAATTGCTAAGACTAACATGGGCTGGCTCTGGCATCGCCGACTAGCACATGTTGGGATGAAGAATCTTCATAAGCTTCTAAAGGGAGAACATGTTTTAGGATTAACAAATGTTCATTTTGAGAAAGACAGGATTTGTAGCGCATGCCAAGCAGGAAAGCAAGTTGGTGCCCATCATCCACACAAGAACATCATGACGACCGACAGGCCGCTTGAGCTACTCCACATGGATCTATTCGGCCTGATTGCTTACATAAGCATCGGCGGGAGTAAGTATTGTCTTGTAATAGTGGATGATTATTCTCGCTTCACTTGGGTATTCTTTTTGCAGGAAAAATCTCAAACCCAAGAGACCTTAAAGGGATTCTTGAGACGGGCTCAAAATGAGTTCGGCTTAAGGATCAAGAAAATAAGAAGCGACAACGGGACAGAGTTCAAGAACTCTCAAATTGAAGGCTTCCTTGAGGAGGAGGGCATCAACCATGAGTTCTCCTCTCCCTACATGCCACAACAAAATGGTGTAGTGGAAAGGAAGAATAGAACTCTATTGGACATGGCAAGAACCATGCTTGATGAGTACAAGACTTCGGATCGGTTTTGGGCCGAGGCGGTCAACACCGCTTGCTACGCCATCAACCGATTATATCTTCACCGAATCCTCAAGAAGACATCGTATGAACTCCTAACCGGTAAAAAGCTCAATATTTCATATTTTAGAGTCTTTGGTAGCAAATGCTTTATACTTGTTAAAAGAGGTAGAAAATCTAAATTTGCTCCTAAGACTGTAGAAGGCTTTTTACTAGGATATGATTCAAACACAAGGGCATATAGAGTCTTTAACAAGTCCTCGGGACTAGTTGAAGTTTCTTGTGACGTTGTGTTTGATGAAACTAACGGCTCTCAAGTAGAGCAAGTTGATCTTGATGAGATAGGTATTGAAGAGGCTCCGTGCATCGCGCTAAGGAACATGTCCATTGGGGATGTGTGTCCTAAGGAATCCGAAGAGCCTCCAAATGCACAAGATCAACCATCCTCCTCCACGCAAGTCTCTCCACCGACTCAAAATGAGGATGAAGCTCAAGTTGATGAAGTAGAAGATCAAGCAAATGAGCCACCTCAAGATGACGGCAATAATCAAAGGGGAGATGCAAATGATGAAGACAAGGAGGATGAAGAACAAAGGCCGCCACACCCAAGAGTCCACCAAGCAATCCAACGAGATCACCCCGTCGACACCATCCTCGGCGACATTCATAAGGGGGTAACCACTAGATCTCGTGTTGCACATTTTTGTGAGCATTACTCTTTTGTTTCCTCTATTGAGCCACACAGGGTAGAGGAAGCACTACAAGATTCGGATTGGGTGGTGGCAATGCAAGAGGAGCTCAACAACTTCACTAGGAATGAGGTATGACATTTAGTTCCACGTCCTAACCAAAATGTTGTAGGAACCAAATGGGTTTTCCGCAACAAGCAAGATGAGCATGGTGTGGTGACAAGGAATAAAGCTCGACTTGTGGCCAAGGGATACTCCCAAGTCAAAGGTTTGGATTTTCGTGAAACCTATGCACCCGTAGCTAGGCTTGAGTCAATTCGCATATTATTAGCCTATGCTACTTACCATGGCTTTAAGCTTTATCAAATGGACGTGAAAAGTGTCTTCCTCAATGGACCAATCAAGGAAGAGGTCTATGTTGAGCAACCTCCCGGCTTTGAAGATAGTGAGTACCCTAACCATGTCTATAAACTCTCTAAGGCGCTTTATGGGCTCAAGCAAGCCCCAAGAGCATGGTATGAATGCCTTAGGGATTTTCTTATCACTAATGGATTCAAAGTCGGAAAGGCCGATCCTACTTTATTTACTAAAACTCTTGAAAATGACTTGTTCGTATGCCAAATTTATGTTGATGATATTATATTTGGGTCTACTAACGAGTCTACATGTGAAGAATTTAGTAGGATCATGACACAAAAATTCGAGATGTCAATGATGGGGGAGTTGAAGTATTTCTTAGGATTTCAAGTAAAGCAACTCCAAGAGGGCACCTTCCTAAGCCAAACGAAGTATACTCAAGATATTCTAAGCAAGTTTGGAATGAAGGATGCCAAACCCATCAAGACACCCATGGGAACCAATGGGCATCTCGACCTCGACGAAGGAGGCAAATCCGTCGATCAAAAGGTATATCGGTCGATGATTGGGTCTTTACTCTACTTATGTGCTTCACGACCGGATATTATGCTTTCCGTATGCATGTGTGCAAGATTCCAAGCCGACCCTAAGGAAGCTCACCTTACGGCCGTAAAACGAATCTTGAGATATTTAGTTTATACTCCTAAGTTTGGGCTTTGGTATCCTAGGGGATCCACTTTTGATTTGATTGGTTATTCGGATGCCGATTGGGCAGGGTGTAAAATTAATAGAAAGAGCACATCGGGGACTTGCCAGTTCTTGGGAAGATCCTTGGTGTCTTGGGCTTCAAAGAAGCAAAATTCTGTAGCTCTTTCTACCGCCGAAGCCGAGTACATTGCCGCAGGCCATTGTTGCGCGCAACTACTTTGGATGAGGCAAACCCTTAGGGACTATGGTTACAAATTGACCAAAGTTCCTCTTCTATGTGATAATGAGAGTGCAATCCGCATGGTGGATAATCCCATTGAGCATAGCCGCACTAAGCACATAGCCATTCGGTATCACTTTTTAAGGGATCACCAACAAAAGGGAGATATCGAGATTTCATACATAAACACTAAAGATCAATTAGCTGATATCTTTACCAAGCCACTTGATGAACAAACCTTTAACAAACTTAGGCATGAGCTAAATATTCTTGATTCTAGGAACTTCTTTTGTTGATTTGCACACATAGCTCATTTATATACCTTTGATCATGTCTCTTTCATATGCTATGACTAATGAGTTTTCAAGTCTATTTCAAACCAAGTCATAGGTATATTGAAAGGGAATTGGAGTCTTCGGCGAAAACAAAAGGCTTCCACTCCATAACTCATTCCTCGCCGTTGCTCCGCGCATCTCTCCATCTTTTGGGGGAGAGTTCAAAGCAAAAGGACTTCGTCTTTGGTACAATCCTCACTCGTTTATTTATGACCAAAGGGGAAGAACGTAATTCAAGGGCTCTAATGACTCCGTTTTTGGCGATTCATGCCAAAGGGGGAGAAGTATTAGCCCAAAGCAAAAAGGACAGCACCACCACCTAATTTAAAAAAAGAGTTTTTCAATTGGTATGATTCTCAATTGATAAATTTTAAATTGGTATCTTATTGTGTTCAAAAGGGGTAGAAAGTAGTATTCCAAAATTGATATATCAAAACCCTCTTGAACACTAAGAGGAGAATTTCATTTAGGGGGAGTTTTGTTTAGTCAAAGGAAAAGCATTTGAAACAGGGGGAGAAAATTTCAAATCTTGAAGATGCTTTGCAAAATCTTATTCATTTACCTTTGACTATTTGCAAAAGAACTTTGAAAAGGATTTACAAAAGAATTTGCAAAAACAAAACATGTGGTACAAGCGTGGTCCAAAATGTTAAAAATGAAGAAACAATACATGCATATCTTATAAGTATTTATATTGGCTCAAATTCCAAGCAACCTTTGCACTTACATTATGCAAACTAGTTCAATTGTATACTTCTCTATTTGCTTTGGTTTGTGTTGGCATCAATCACCAAAAAGGGGGAGATTGAAAGGGAATTAGGCTTACACCTAGTTCCTAAATAATTTTGGTGGTTGAATTGCCCAACACAAATAAATTGGACTAACTAGTTTGCTCTAGTGTATAAGTTATACAGGTGCCAAAGGTTCACACTTAGCCAATAAAAAGACCAGGTATTGGGTTCAACAAAAGAGCAAAGGGACAACCGAAGGCACCTCTGGTCTGGCGCACCGAACTGTCCGGTGTGCCACCGGACAGTGTCCGGTGCACCAGAGGACTTCAACTCGAACTCGTCACCTTCGGGAAAATCCAGAAGCGTCTCCGCTATAATTCACCGGACTGTCCGATGTACACCGGACAGTGTCCGGTGCTCCAAGGAAGGGCGTCTCAGGAACTCGCCAGCTTCGGGAAATCGCATCGGCTGCTCCGCTATAATTCACCGGACATGCCCGGTGTACACCAGACTGTCCGGTGTAACTGCGGGGCAACGGCTACTTCGCGCCAACGGTCACCTGCAACAGCAATTAATGCGCGCCAGAGCGCGCAGAAGTCAGGCACGCCCATGCTGGCGCACCGGACACTCTACAGTGCATGTTCGGTGCGCCACCGGACATCCAGGCGGGCCTAGAAGACAGAGCTCCAACGGTCGGAACCCAACGGCTTTGGTGACGTGGCTGGCGCACCGGACTGTCCGGTGTGCACCGGACTGTCCGGTGCACCATATGACAGTCAGCTCCACCAAACAGCTAGTTTGGTGGTTGGGGCTACAAATACCCCCAACCACCCACCATTCATTGCATCCAAGTTTTCACATTTCCAACCACTTACAAGAGCCAGGCATTCAATTCTAGACACACTCAAGAGATCAAATCCTCTCCCAAATTCCACACAACGCCCTAGTGCTTAGAGAGAGAGAGATTTGCTTGTGTTCTTTCGAGCTCTTGCGCTTGGATTGCTTTCTTCTTTCTTGATTCTTTATTGCGATCAAACTCACTTGTAATTGAGGCAAGAGACACCAATCTTGTGGTGGTCCTTGTGGGAACTTTGTGTTCCAAGTGATTGAGAAGTGAAAGCTCACTCGGTCCGAGGGACCGTTTGAGAGAGGGAAAGGGTTGAAAGAGACCCGGTCTTTGTGACCACCTCAACGGGGAGTAGGTTTGCGAGAACCGAACCTCAGTAAAACAAATCCGCGTGTCACACTCTTTATTTGCTTGCGATTTGTTTTATGCCCTCTCTCGCGGACTCGATTATATTTCTAACGCTAACCCGGCTTGTAGTTGTGACTATTTTTGAGAATTTCAGTTTCGCCCTATTCACCCCCCCTCTAGGCGACTTTCACTTGTTCTCTTTACATATGCAAAAAGAGTCTAACCGTCAAGGAAGGGTCAGCCTTGCCTCGGCAAAGCCCGACCCTCCCTCGGGGGCTAGAAGGGGGGAACCCCCTCTGCGTCAAAATTTTCTCTGGAAAAAGTCTTCCTGCCGGAACATCTTTCGCGCTTTTTGACTACTTCGATAGTGGGATCCTGAAAACGACGGAGTACACGTAAGCGGCAAGGCCGACCGAGCCGAGGGATTCCTACGCCTCCGGGATACGGATACCTCACTCATCACCTTCTGCGATAAGTAACTCTCGCTCGGATAAGCGATTCTGCTGCCGAACAAATCTTAATGCTCAAAAACCTTCCTGGCAGAACGATTTTTCGTGCCTTCTCGACTATATCGATAACAGAATCCTGCGAACGAGTAAGAGTACACGTAAGCGGTAAGGCCGACCGAGCCGAGGGACTCCTACGCCTCCGGGGTACGGATACCTCACTCATCACCTTCCGTGAAAAGTAACTCTCGCTCGGATAAACGGTTCTGCTACCGACGAACAAGTCCTGATACTCGAAACAAGGGGAAAATAAACACAGCTTTACAACACGACGATGATATGTTTGGGCCTCGGTGGCCGCAAAAAACATACGCACACTGCAGACAAACTATTCCTGCAGGTTCGGGCATCAATAGAGGGAGCAGCAGCACCCTCGGCATCGACTCCACCTTCGGCGGAATCCGACCCGGCCTCGGACAGCGACACGGTTGGAGGATCTCCACCTCGAAGGAAGATGTCAGCACCGCGCCTGGGCCATCGCCGCCAGGATCTCCTCCAGGAACCCGACCAGAGCAGACGGCTTGACCGGCCGCTTCGTAGCCTCAGCCAGCTGTCCCCCGAGGACATCAGCCCGGCTCATGGCCTCGGCAGCCCGACTCCAGGGTTGGTCCCGCCAGTGGACGACCTGGCCAGGTTCCAGCCGCCGCTGCTGCGCCTCCTCGGCCTGGGAAGTCCCCTGCTCTTGGGCCGACGAAGCTCCTTCTCGAGCAGACTCCGCCTCTGTCCATGCTGACACCGCTGCCTCTGGCTCCGGCTCATCGTAGAGCGGCCGATGGTTTCTTTAACTAAGCAAGAGAAGCCTCAAGCGGCAAGGCCGACCGAGCCGAGGGACTCCTACGCCTCCAGGATACGGATACCTCACTCGTCACCTTCCGCACAGGGCAACTCACACTTGGTTAAGCGGTCCAGCTAGCCGACAGGCGAGTCCTGGTGCTCGAAATGAGGAAGAAACACGGTATTGCACCCAAAATACCTAGATGTTCAGGCCCCGACAGCCACAATGAACAGACACCGGCACTCAAGGTGCCATTACAAATGGAACTCCGGTTCCACTCCCGCGGGTATGAACAACCTCCGCATCGGAGAGCCTGCGGGACGACAAGCTCCGGGTGGCTCGCCGGCGACCTCTGCAACAGTAGCGATGGTCCCAGGGTGAACGCTACCGCTGGAAGGCTCTCGTTTGCGTCCCCTCGCGGGGGACGAGAACCAGATATTAAAGCCAAAGAGCCGGAGGCCTGGAGCGCAGGTGGCGCCGACGATCTCGTCGGCGGAGAAGCTTTCTCCAGCTGCCACCACCTCAGCACCGGCGGCGGCGTCCACCTGCCCACCAACACCGCACCAGCGAGCGCCGGCCGCCCCAAAGCGCACCGGCAGGTCCTCACTCCCGTCCTCGCCACGAAAACAAGAATGGGACCGTCCCAGAACACGAGTACCGCCCTCGCGGCGTACGACGTGTTGTGAGACCCCCCGGTGCGGCTGGCCACCGTCGCCCGGACAGAGGACGGAATGCTGCACCCTGGATGGGCAGCAGCAGTTCGCCTTCCCCTGCATGGCTGGGGGACGCCTCCTCCGTAGAGCTGGAGGATGGTTTCCACCCCTAGAAGCTGGAGGAAGAAGCGGGACGCCAGCCCACATGAAGGCAGGCCCCTACTCGCCTCGCCCTCCTCCCCAACAAGGATGATGAAGATCCTTGAAGCTGAGGGCAGGGCGGAGGCTGCAGCCCGGCTTGCTTCTCCCCACCATCGAACTGGTGGTCACCGTCTTGGGTGACCATTGGGGAGGGGACACAGACGGGCTGCCTGATGAAAATCCTTGAAGCCGAGCGATGGCTGAAAGGTGCCAACCTCTGCGAAGTTGCGCTCCTCCAACAGCAGCAAGACGAAAGCAACGCGGGCGCTCCCCATCCGGGGGCTCGGAAGGCAGAAGGGCACGATGCATGAGGAGAGTGTGAAGGAGTGGCTACCACCCAGGGGGTCGATCCCTTTTTAAAGGCGACTCTCCCCACTCGCGTCCTCAGGCGTCGCGGACTAAGTCTTCACCAACGCGCTCCAGGGTCCTCCCCCTACGACACGGGGGCTGGGTCCCACACGACATGCAAGTTGGCCTGGGACAGAAGCAGCCAGACCGCCGCACGCAGAGCATGTAACCGCCCGGCAGTTACAAGCACTCCTCCGCCTTCGCCTAAACCAGCAGGTGAAAGGGCGGACCGCCATGCATGTGGCATGCAACTGCACCACGGGGATGCACCCTTTTGACTTCGACACATCCAGCGTGGAGGCCCAGACCCACACGTCATGTAACTGGCGCGCCGGTTGCTACGTGTGAAAAACTACACCGCCACTTGCGCTAGTACCGTGCCTTCTCGACTGTGGAACCGGTGCCGCGGCTCGAGGCAACCCTGCGCATGGCCCAACAGTGCCAACCAAGCACATCGGTCACAGGTCAGTCAGCCGCGGGAAAAGACGCGACGGTCGATATGGCCAAAAGTGGGCCAACAGTAATGGCGGCGGCAGGCGGGCGGAAGCAGCAGTCAAATCGTCTGCAGGCTCACGTCCCCTCCTGGGGCAGCAGGGGAGCCCTCTCCCACGGCATGAAGACGACGCGCCCGTGTTCCGTCCCTCGAACGGCTCGCACAACGGCTGCCCCGCGAACCACTTGTCCCGTCGCATTAACTCCGCGGCAGGGCAGGCGACACCTTTGGCAGGTGAAGCGGGCGACGCTTCACCTCCGCCATAATGACCGCGTCAAAAAATGTGCGCCACATCGTTCAATTTCGTATCCTTTTCCTCTTCCCCTTTCTCTCTCTTGCTACAGGGACCGGGAAAGGGGATACTCCGAAAGGGATCCTTCTCTGCGAAGGAAGCGGGCCCCGAGCCCCCACTACTGATCAGAGGTTCGAAGGCTGGCCCCTCGGAAGGGTTCGACAGCCGCCTCAGAGCACTCGGGCTCCGCGCCCACTACTGGTCAGAGGTTCGAAGGCTGGCCCCTCGGAAGGGTTCGACAGCCGCCTTAGGCCACTCGGGCTCCGCACCCACTATTGATCAGGGGTTCGAAGGCTGGCCCCCCGAAGGGTTCGACAACCGCCTTAGAACACATAGAGCGAGGGATGACTCTGGTACGTCCGATACATGGCCGAGGCTCGGGCTACGCTCCCGAGGTACCCTAGGACATTTCCGAGACCAGCAGGAGCGATTCTGTAACGGAATCCCATCAGAGGGAGGCATCGAGCCCTCGGACCCTATCAAACGGGACCGGGTCCGGCAAATCACCTGCAGGTACTTTTGGAGCGCGCCTCTGGGCCACTAGCCGACCCTCATCGAACGGGGCACGGGCGTCCACTCGGATCACCCGTTAGCAACTCACTGGAGACACCATGTTCGGCGCCCTCCGAGGGCAACATGGCGCTTTCCCCCCCTCCTCCTTGCGGAAAGGCGACGAAGGGGCGTATGATAAAAGCTGAGTCAGTCCTTGACCGTCCTCTCACTCTGTGCAGAGGCTCGGGGGCTGCTCTCGCAAACCCGGCTCCGGCCAAACCGTTGACAGCGTCAACATACCAGCCCGAGAACTCGGAAACTGACCATGCACCCAGGCTACGATCAGATCGCATGAGGGAACAACCAGACCAGCCGAGGCGTCACGAAAGGCACTAAGACCTCGGAGGAGTCAAACCACTCCTCCGAGGCCTCGGGGGCTACACCCGGCGGGTGCGCTCGCGCGCACCCGCCGGAACAGAATGTAACCGAGAAAGGCCGGTCCCCTTGCAAAAAAGTGCGATAAAGCCTCCAAGCGAGTACCAACACTCCCTTTGAGGCTCGGGGGCTACTATCGGGGACCATAATTAGGGGTACCCCCAAGACTCCTAAACTCGGCTGGTAACCACCATCAGCACAAGCTGCAAAGGCCTGATGGGCGCAATTCAGGTTAAGGCTCCGTCCACTCAAGGGACACGATCTCGCCTCGCCCGAGCCCAGCCTCGGGCAGGAACAGTGGACCCAGGCGGAATCACGCCTCACCTGAGGGCCTCCTCAAGCAACGGGCGCACCTTCGATTCGTCCGAGGCCCAGCTCGGGCAGGCTTCGCGGTGAAGCAACCTTGGTCGGGTCGCCACGCCAACCGACCATATCGCAGGAGCATTCAATGCAAGGATCACATGACACCTTATCCTGACGCGCGTTCCTCAGTCGACAGGGCCGAAATGACCGCAGTCATTTCGCCCCTCCATTGACAAACCTGACAGGAAAACAACGTCGTCTGCCCTGCTCCGACTGTTGTGCCACTCGCCAGGGTGAGGCTGACAGCAGCCAAGTCCAGCCTCAAGCGTCATAGGAAGCTCCGCCTCGCCCGACCCCAGGGCTCGGACTCAACCTCGACCCCGGAAGACGGTCTCCGCCTCGCCCGACCCCAGGGCTCGGACTCAACCTCGACCCCGGAAGACGGTCTCCGCCTCGCCCGACCCCAGGGCTCGGACTCAACCTCGACCCCGGAAGACGGTCTCCGCCTCGCCCGACCCCGGGGCTCGGACTCAGCCTCGACCTCGGAGGAGTCACCGCCTCGCCCGACCTTGGGCTCGGACCGACCACGTTACAAGGGGGTACATCATTACCCTACCCCTAGCTAGCTCAGGCTACGGGGAACAAGACCGGCGTCCCATCTGGCTCGCCCTGGTAAACAAGTAATGATGGCACCCCGCGTGCTCCCATGACGACGGCGGTTCTCAGCCTCCTACGGAAGCAAGGAGACATCAGCAAGGACCCGACAGCCCCGACAACTGTGCTTCTACAGGGCTCAAACGCTCCTCCGACGGCCACAACATCACATGAACAGGGCACTAACACCTCTCCAACAGCCACGTCAGCATGTCAATAGGGCTCTGGCTCCTCTCTGCTAGACACGTTAGCATATTGCTACACCCCCATTGTACACCTGGGCCCTCTCCTTACATCTATAAAAGGAAGGTCCATGGCCCTCGTACGAGAGGTTGGCCGCGCGGGAGGACGGGCTGACAGACAGGCTCTCTCTCTTTCTCTCCCTCGCGAACGCTTGTAACCCCCTACTGCAAGCGCATCCGC
Source organism: Zea mays (assembly GCF_902167145.1). Taxonomy (NCBI): domain Eukaryota; kingdom Viridiplantae; phylum Streptophyta; class Magnoliopsida; order Poales; family Poaceae; genus Zea; species Zea mays. The sequence continues at coordinate 30,811,736 of NC_050097.1, read as the reverse complement.
CCTAGGCGCAGGACAACACGAGTCGCGGTTCCCTTCCCCCCCCCCCCTTGTGTTCCGTCTCGCGCCGACCCATCTGGGCTGGGATACGCAGCGACAATTTACTCGTTGGTCCAGGGACCCCCGGGGTCGAAACGCCGACAAGTACTACTAGTAGCAATATTGTATCACTGTGTAACAACACTAACGAGACTATATTCTCTAAACCGATCATAATAATATGCACAAGTCACCGCGAAAGTGAAAACATACAAGAAACACATACAGCGCGATTGGTTGCTACGTTCGCTTGGACCAGACTCCCACCAGCCTGTTCCACCAGGGAAGCTTCCTCCTGGCATCTCCGCGCGTGCAGATGGAGGGGTAGAAAAATGCCGCGTCTGCACCAGTGCGTGCAGGCTACGTCCATGCGATGCAAGCTACCAGTCATGTACACATACACAGTCAACGCACCATGCGAGCATGGGCGCAATAGTCCGGCCAACCAATCACGTAGATAGTGCAAAGATCTAAAAGGCAGAAAAGATATGTGATTTTCCTAACCCACTATAGCATACAATGTCAGTGCTTTCGCAACAGCTAGATTATGAAACTAGCCATTATTGTACGTGGCATCTGATACATGTGTCAAATCGTACACATCTGGTGAATATAATCCGGAGATATATAGTTTGTACATCTCTCTGAGTATCTTGTCTAGTGCCATGTCGGTGGCACACCTGAAACATTCGGTGAGTATTAGGCCTCTCAAATACAGATCACTATTTGGTGGTATAAAATGTGTGAGACCACTTTTGCAAGCTCTCCGAGTGCCCTGTTCGGTGCACCTCATATGTTACACACCCGACACAGTGTAACTCTCATGCAGTACAAGGGCACACTCATCCGAAGTTTACTGCAACCTAACTTAAAAAGCACATGTTAGTCATAACAATTTTATGTTATCATTAGTCACTAAAACTAAATTAATGAGTAAATGCAGAGAGAAGCATGCTTGAAACCAAACACAGCCCAAAAGAACAATTTCCCTGAGTCAAAAAGCGTGTTGCATGCTGTGTTTGCTGTGCCGCCGTGCGCTATCCTCGGTCCTTATGCATCGCGGGCGCACTTGCACGGGCAAAGGAAGGCGGCACACGGCGTGCAGTGCAGGTCAGGTCCACCACCCTATCCGCCAGCCGTGCAGCTACTCAGCACCAGCGAAGCAAAGCTGCACGCTGCGTCGTCGTCGTGATCGGCTGCAGAACATGGCATTGTACACTTGTACGCATCTGACAACACACCGTGAGCGATTAGCATACGGTAGTACGCCGTGCTCTTATCAGCGATTAGCATACGGTAGTACGCCGTGCTCTTATCTTCCACGCTTGCAAACAAATGGTCTGGCGGATTTGGACTTGGCAACCGAGTTGCTTTTTGCCCTCATGCATGCATGCTGGTAATAGCGAGCGAGTGATTTGTTTAATTAGCTCTTCATGAGCATCTTGGAAACTTCCAAATGACGTAGCCCTGTTTGTCAGTTCGTCGGTCAAAGCATTCTTTTCGAGCCCTGTGAGCTGTACGTGGCACTTGATTGTTATTTGCATCTTGTATAAAGTTCTTTTATATATAGACAGAGAGAGGTATAACAGAAATCCTGTGCTTCCAATAGTTAAAGAAAGTCCAGGCCGATCACTCTTGCAACTTGGTTCAACTCAGCACGTCGACTGAACCAGGATGTCGGTTGTGTCATCCGTCCCACGTCTGTGCGCGCAAAAAAAGGAATGCATGCATGATTCAAACATGTTCCCTTGCATACGCGTAAATTTAGGAGAGATATGGGTTACGGTTTCTATTTTTAAATGCTTTATTTCCTCCATAAATTTAGGATCGCTGCAACAGCCATGCAACTAAACTCGTAAGGACCATTTTATGATATATATACTGCTACTAAATATGCTACCCTGCGTAGATAATTATGCAATTCGGTATACTGCGTAAAAATCTGTTACCAGCTACATGCACACGAATTTATGATGGAAATAATGTGCACTGAAAGGAAATGAATTGCACGCATAGAAACAAAAAATCGTATTTAATGTTTTATTTCCTTCATAAATATAGGAAATCTCCAACAGCCATGCAGCTAAACATATTAGATCTAGTTTATGATATATATACTGATACAAATTATACTACACGGTGTAGATATTTATGTAATTCGTTACACTGCGTAAAAAATCTGGCATGTTGTTCACTGGTGGACGCATCTCTAGGTTGGAGCGTAATAACCTTAAGTTTTGAGCATAAAATCCCTCAATTATAAGCGTAAATACCGAGTCAATGTGAGAGGTTGATAGCTCTAGTCAATTGTTATTACGATCCTATTTTTTGGCAGATTCGAAAAATATGGCAGCCGCATGCATGCGGTTTCTATTTTTATACAGATCCAAAAAATATGGCAAAATGCATGCATTGGTCAAACACGTTCCCTTACATGCGCGTAAATTTAGGAAAGATATGTGTGGCGGTTTCTATTTTTAAATGATTTATTTTCTCTATAAATTTAGGATCGCTGCAACAGTCATGCAGCTAGACTCGTAATGACCATTTTATGATATATACTAATACTAAATATGCTACATTGTGAGATAATTATGCAATTCGGTGTACTGCATAAAAATCTGTTACCAACTGCATGCGCACAAATTTATGATGGAAAGAATATGCAATGAAAGGAAATGAATTGCATGCCTAGAAACAAAAAAATGTATTTAATGTTTTATTTTATTCATAAATATAGGATCCCTCTAATAGTCATGCAGCTAAACACATTAGAACTAGTTTATGATATATACTGATACAAATTATACTACACGGTGCAGGTATTTATGCAATTCGTTACACTGCGTAAGAAATCTGGCATGTTGTTCACTGGTGGACGCATATCCGGGAGTAGCGTAAAAACCTTAAGTTTTGAGCATAAAATCTCTCAATTATAAGCTTAAATACCGAGTCAATGTGAGAGGTTGATAACTCTAGTAGGTTGTTATTACGATCCTATTTTTATGGTAGATTTGAAAAACATGGCAGCCGCATGCATGCGATTTCTATTTTTATACAGATCCAAAAATTATGGCAAAATCGTGGGAGTTTCCATTGCATGCGCGCAAATTACGAACATCATAAATCAAGGAATTGCCTTTACAATGTGCATGCAAAAAATATGCATGCAGTAAACTGATATACAAACTCTATGTCAAGCATAAAATCGTATAGTTTTTAGCGTAAATAATACATGTGGTAGGCATAAAACACAATAATCGAAAAGAAAACACGAATCGAAGGAGGTAGTGGTCGGAGGACGTCGTCAATGACACAAGCACAAATGTAGGTCGTCACTAGAGATGGCAATGGGGACCCGATCCCCGATTCCCGGTGGGGAATTCCTCCATTAGGGGATGGGGATGGGGAAGAAACTTCCCCCGCGGGGATATAAACGGGGAAAATTTAACCCCCGACGGGTAAACGGGGATGGGGACGGGGAAGCATTCTCCATCCCCGTTCCCCGCGGGGACCCGTTAAACTTACACGTGACTATATTTTTTTGTACTAGTTAACGACAAAAATAAATAATTACCTTATCAAGAGACCACTAATTGTACAAATCTGTTCATTTTGATGTATGCATAATGATTTCTTATATCTGACAATGTGTATAAGTGACAATATTTAACATTAATAGCAAAGTACGTATGTCTTAATTGTAATTTAAACGGGGATATGGGGATCCCCGTTGGGGATTTATCCCCGCGGGGAACGGGGATGGGGAAGAAATGTTCCCCGCAAGCGTTTGTAGGGATCCCCGCGGGGAAGTTTTTCGTCGCGGGGACGGGGATGGAGAGCTATTCCCCAGCGGGGAATTCCCCGTTGCCATCCCTAGTCGTCACTCGAGCCGCCCAAACTGCGCCGAATCGAAGGATGTCACGCGCGATCATCGCTGCGCGCATCTCGCGCCTTCCATGACGCCGCTCGCTCGAACCTCGCGCCTCATGCGTCACCGTCGCTACTCGCACGTCGACGGGCGCCGCTTGCTCGCCGGCCTTGGAAGTGCCACCTCCTCAGGGCCTCGGGGACGGTGCCGCTTGCCTGCACAGGGGCCCGCTGTCGTTCGCCCTCTGGATCGGGGAGCCGCCGCCACCGACCTGGGAACCACCGCCACTACTTCGGATCGAGGAACCTCCGCCACCGCGCGTCGAGGTCATAGAGCTGCGGCCACCGACTGGGGGTCCACCGCCGCGGCACGCTCTGGGGCAACCGCCGTCGCTAATGAACCGGGGTGGAGCGTAAAAAACTGAAGCCTATCACTCCGGGTCCTGTTTTATAGACGTCTGGATCTAGTCCGGCTCGACCGGATTGCACCGTCCGACTTAAACTTTCTCTAGTTATTGGAAGGTCATAGCTCTTCCGCTTCCGTAGGATTTTCTAGGAGACGTCCTGACGCCGATTAAAGCCACTTGTGTTTTAGTACGTCAGAGGTCCTAAACTGAACACTACGGCAGAACAGCCAAAACGGAGAGGGCTTTCCCAGCGTATTGCTGTACACCAATATGACCGCTCCCGCTTGCAACGTTTAAATAGTTAAAAATGATTATGTACAAAAAGAACACATATATTTATGTTTGAAACCCGTATTCACACCACCTAACCAATAAAACACATATATTTTTTATATTTTATATTCTTCAGCAAAAATGAAAATCGATATTACGTGCGGGCACTTTGCTAGTTGGTATTGTGTTCGTTGTGATGCACTAGGAATCTCCGAACGGAAGTTGTCTGCTGCAAGACGATTCCGTATTGGGTTCTAGTGGCCATAAATCGCCCTAAGATTCCTAGCTTGTCGCAGTGGATAGTGGATGTGGATCCGAACTGATGGCGACTTGCACTTGCAGCTGTAGCCGCCGTGGCTGCTCCCGGGCTCGTCCTTCCTTCCCTTCTTAGATTTTCGTACCTCTTTGTTTCACATCACGTGGTGAGATTCATCCAGACGGGTGGAACAAATGTACGCATTACAAATATAGGCCATTAGTTTCCAGTTTGTCGTAAACCAATCTTTTGCTCTCTCTCACACACACTCTCATTACCATAATCTTAAATACAAAGTGTTTTGTTTGACGAAACGTCAATGTGGTGTTGTCAAAATCTCAACAACTGTACTCAGTACCCACCTCGATAAATATATCTTGCTCATCTGCACAGATGGAGTTTGTGCAGAGAAAGAACTCACATCCACGTTTTACAGAAAAAAGCGTTATGGATGCCGCACAAATGAAAACGGTCGGAAACGGTATTTATTCGGTAATCAGTTTTTTCTTTGATTGCGAATAAATAGGATATAGAATATACAATACAAATTTGTATTCTTGTTTTTAACATCCAGCTTGTTAAGATTCATAAAAGGTAAACCTTAAATTCATTCTACATTTTCTCAAATAATAGATATAAACTTCGGTATGGATTCGGAAACAAATTCGGTAATTTTTTCAACTTTTTGTGTTGTAGAGAGCAAATAATACATAAAACAACTTATATAATATTTTATTCACATTTGTACTAATGTGCTTGATAACATAAGAAAAGATCAACATCAAATTTTATACATTTCTATTTTAAAATACTAAATTTGTTCTAACAGTTCGGATTACCACTTTCATCCCTACGCACAATACGTGTAGTGTAGAGGAGGCGCGGATAGGAACAAAAGCCAAACACAACCAACCCTCGCGGCTGCGGCTGCGGCTGCGTGGCGGTGCAGGAGCGCACGTGACAACTGGTGGTCAGGAAACAGGCGCGCTGGCCAAGGGCAGAGGCAGATGGCCCGCTTGCTCGGGGTCGGACCGTCGGAGGCACCTAACTTTTTTCTTTTTGCAATTTAGCCTTTTTTCAGTTTTATTTTCATAAATGTAACCTTTATAGTTTTATTTCAAAAAATGAACTTTACGTCAGCGTCAATACTATTGACGTCTAGTTCTTAAACGTGGCAATAATGTTGGTGATGACCTGACGCCTACATGGCAGGGGTAGGCGCCAAGATCTGTGTCATTATAGATCTTGGTGCCTACTCATGTGTGCTTATAAAATAGACGTCGGTTCTATTCCCTCCATATCGTTTTTCTCCTCTTCACTACGACAAACATTCCTTACTAGTGTCAAGGTACTTTTCTTGATTTGTCTCAATTATTTTGTTCAATCTATTGGTCGTTGGTGGCACGATAATCTCCATTATTTTACTATATTTTTTCTTTATTGGAGATCCTCTATCATTTTTGTAGATGTATGTATTCGACTAATTTTTAAACTCCATATTATTTGATAGTAGGATGTCTAGGCGTGGTAAATTTGTCAAACAAAGGTAAGCGCTGTATAGACTGTACCATCTAATCGAAACAGTTTGTATAACGGTACTTATTAAAATTTAGGAAGGTTCCGTTGACCAGTACTGCATTCGACCCGCTGCCTTTAGCCCTTTACCAAGGGGTGTTTCAGTGCCTATGTCGGTACCCTGAATCAGGGGCACCCCTTACTATAGTATGAAGGCACGGTGCCCGTGCGGCAACCTCTAGCCGCGCGGTGAACAACACCCGACCCCACCACGTGGACGGCTCCAGGGGCACCACGTGGCCAGAAAAGATGATATATCCTAGGATGCAATCAGTTGGACCGGACGAGGAAGCACCGGACCCCTGTACGCACAGCCTGGACCCCCGAATACGGTCCGGGACTCCCAAGTAAGCGTGCCGGGTCCCTTGGATAGGGTCCGGATCCCTCAGAGTAAGGTCTGGGCCACCCATAACGAGGTCCCGGGACAGGGGATACCCTGGCCTAAGCAAGGGTCCGGTACTGACACGTGTCCAGGCTTTATCCTGTGCGCTTGTGCTCCCCGCTCAGGCAGAGACCCGATGCTGCCACGTGGCTTGTTGCCCGTGACGTAAGCCAGCGGGCGGAGCCTGACGTAAGGCCTCTGTGCCGCGCGGTCTCTGCATTTATTGTGGAGAGGACGTGCCGCCTGTCCACCCTGCAGACAGGCGATGTGCCGCCTCAGCATTTATTGTGACCTATCCACTCAGCTGGCAGGCGGCGTCCAGGCCATCCTGCAGGCGGCGTGCCTGTCTAGTCCATTGCCAAACAGTGCGCCCGTGCTGCAAGGTGCACTGTGTCCATCATCACTTATGCGTTGCCAAGGAAGCTACCCCTGCACGCCAATACCACGCAGATCGCGGATATCAGGGTGCAAGAAGATTGCTCCAACAACTCCAAGTATTACAACCATTATATTCCTGGGCCCACATGTCGGGGCTCAGCACCCTTGTACGCGCCCCCCTTGAGCTATAAAAGGGGAGGCATGCAACGTTACAAGGGGACGGACACACTTAGACGGAACGAACTTAGACTTAGACTCTCAGCTCTCAAGCTTTCACAGCAATCCAACACATAGTGGAGTAGGGTATTACGCTCCGGCGGCCCGAACCACTCTAAATCCTCGCGTGTTCCTGAGTTCATCGTTCATCTACCAACAGGCAAAACACTTAAGCCCCCTCCTCATCTTAGGATTTAGGGCGGGTGCACTCCGCCACCCGGCCGGATAATTCCCTCTCCGACATTTGGCGCGCCAGGTAGGGGGCTTGGCATTAGGTTTTTGCTTGTTTCCTTGCTCGGTATGATGGTGCAAATCGTTGAGCACCGCGCCGACACTTCGGAGGATTTCGTGGAGGAGGAAGAAGCTGCGTCCTCCGTGCCACGAGTATCCAACCTCCCTGTGTCTAGGGCTGCTGTTGTGCACGCTATGCGGCAGCACACGCCTGCACAGGCGTCCTGGACTCCGTCAAGGGTGGCGCCACCACGGCCAGAGAATTACTGCGCCACCCTCCAAGCTCCACGGCCTCGTCAGGGGCCATGAAGCAGTGGCGCGACGACGTCGACCGGCTGCTCGGCATGGCGCATTCCACCTCGACCAGGTCCAAGCCTCGGTCATCCCGGCGCCAACGTGAGGCGACGACGTCTGTGCGCTCACCCTCAGTAAGGGGCGCGCAGACCGACGACCTCCGGGCAGAACTCAACCGCAGGCGTGCGGGAGAGGACGCCTGAATCTCTTTAGAGAGGGCGCGCGAGCGCCGGCAAAACATCGAGGGTCGCAACCTCGATCAAGACTTCGTTGCGGTAGCACCACAGGCCCCAATAGGCACCCGGTCCCAAGCGGGTGTCCCCTTGGCCGGCGTGGGCTGCGCCGCTCTCGCGGATCATCTCCGCGCGGTGTCATGGCCATCCAAGTTCCGGCCGCACCTACCAGAAAAGTACGACGGTACGTCAAACTCGTCGGAATTCCTGCAGGTGTACGTCACCGCTATCACAGCAGCAGGTGGAAACATCGCTGTGATGGTGACATATTTTCATGTCGCCTTGTCTGGGCCTGCCCGGACTTGGCTCATGAACCTCGCCCCAGGGTCAATCTACTCCTGGGAAGAGCTCTGCGCGCGGTTCGTTGCGAACTTCGCCAACGCTTACCAGCAACACGGTGTGGAGGCCCACCTCCACGCAGTGAGGCAGGAGCCCGGGGAGACTCTCCGGACGTTCATCTCCTGCTTCACCAAGGTGCGAGGTACTATACCTCGCATTTCCGATGCTTCCATCATCACGGTCTTCCGCAAGGGAGTACGTGATGAAAAAATGTTGGAGAAGTTGGCCACACATGACGTGGAAACTGTCTCCACACTCTTCGCTCTGGCCAACAAGTGCGCCAGAGCCGCCGAGGGCCGTGCATGGCACTCGGCCCCGCAGACTGGGGTTATCCAGACGGGTGGCTCGGGTACCGTCCCCAGGGACGGTAAAAAGAAAAAGAAGAAGGACCGCGACCACCAGAAGCCACGGTCCACCGCTCTAGTCGTCGCAGCCGCGACTGGGGACCGAGGCGACCGCAACAAACGCCCACGACCGCAGAAGGGTAACAGCGGCTCATGCCCTGTGCACCCCAACGGTCTCCATAGCGCCGCGGAGTGTCGTGAGATCATCGACCTCGTGAAACGCGTCAGCGAGCGACGTGAGTAGTCTTCCAAGGACGGCTCCCCACCTCGTCGCCGACCTGGCAAGGAAAGGGTCGACGACAACGAGGTGGCCGCGGCTGAACGGGGCCTCGGGTATCAGTCACCCGAGGGGGACCTGAAGGATGTCTTCGCCGGAGACTCCTACTCCGGTGGCGACAACTAGATGGACCCCCGGAGGGACCTCGTACTCCCCGGTCTATGGGGCCGAAGCCTACCTTCCCCCGGAAACCCTTCTGGACCCCCCACGGGTCCAGGCTTCTGACAAGTCCATATAGAAATGGCTACAACACGAGGACGAGGACTCCATCATCAAACGCAGATGGGAACCCAGGGTCGGGACCTAGTCCTACGGCAAGTACCAAACCAAGAAGGGCTCCGCAACTCTCCCCCGACTAAGAAGGACCCTTCAAGGTGATGGGAATACGCCGACCCGGGGGTGACTATCTTGCTACGACTGAAGGAGTACCTCTTCCTGACCACTGGAGCATCTCTGTAAGTTCTATCTATAGGAGCAAGTCTGAGGGGTCGAAGTTTTCTCCCTTTTGTAACTAGATAACGCATACGTGTACGCCAGCCCGGTGAGGTCCGCCCTCATAAGGGCGGCCTGTTGGTCTGCACCCATGCATGACAGGTTATAAAGAAAAGATTTACCCCCTCAGATGTGCCTCTATGATAGTTTTATCGTACTGCTCCATGGTCTTACCTTGCAGTTTACTGGATGTTATTTTATCTAACCCACCCAAACAGTTCCCATCCCATCAGACATGATGACATCCGAATTGAACAGACATGCTTGCAGTTTAGGACCTCTCTGCAAAAGCAGGAGGGCCCGACAGCCTGGGGGCCGGTTCTAAAGAATGGGAGCCCGTTCCATGGGGTGGTCCGGAGCCTGTGTGGCCGCTTAGCCTGGTCCCGTACCCGAAAGCCTGCACACTCCACCACTCCGTGACGGGTACCCTAGTATTTGGAGCTATAAGTCATGTGGGTCCGGCAACCTGGGGTCCGGAACTAGAGAATGGGCACTTTGTCTCCTGGGGTGGTCCGCAGACGTGTAGCCGCTCAGCCTGGTCCCGTACCGTGGGCCTGCACGCTCCACCACTCTGTGACGGGTGTCCTAGTATCTAGAACCACCATCCAGGGGGTCCGGACGCACAACTTGGCTTCCCAGACTAGACCCTGCAGGCCCCGAGCATGTATCAAAGGATGGCTAGTGTCAGATGGCGGGTCCTGCGGGTGTACTACTAATGCTCCCTAGCCGAAGTTGTGTGCAGGCCCAGGTCCCAGTCGAGGCTACCTCCTGGGGGCATTGCCAACTCTTTCTTAGGTATGCTGGTCTACAGCCTCGACAAATCAAGCCTACATCCCAGGGGGGGCAGGTACCAAGGAGGAATCGGTTACACCACACACAACAAGGACAAGTGGTACACAGATAAGTGCTAATACTGCTTGATAAATAGTACTCAAAAGTACCTTACAAAAAGCAAAAGTATTACATTCGCCTTCAAGCGGAGTCCTAGATCCATCTCTACTCTACAGGTATGAACTACCTCCACACTAGTAGGGTCGCGTGGGTAGCTAGCTCCGAGCGGCTCGCCAGCGGCGACGACCACCTCTGCACCGACGGCTCGACAGCGGCGGCGGCCACCTCTGCTCCGAGCGGCTCGCCAGCGGAGGCGACCACCTCTGCACCGACGGCTTGCCAGTGGCGGCAACCACCTCTGCGCCGAGCAGCCTCCCCAGCGGTGGCGACCACCTCAGCGTGCGCGCCATGGCGAAGAGGCCCTCGCCCCTGCCCTCCTACGGGGGTGAGGACAAGACCATCCAAGCCATGGAGTTGGGAGCACGGCGGCACGCGGTGCTTGCGGCCTGGCCGAGACCGCGTACCCGAAGTTCGCCTCCTTCACAAGGCTGGTGATCATCCTTTTCCTCCGAATGCTGGAGGAAGAGGCGAATCATCAGCCCATGTGGGAGGCGGAGCCGCGGCTCAGCTCGCTGTCCACCACTGCGAGGCTGATGAACATCCTTGAAGCCAAGCACCGGTGGAAGAGCGCCGCTCCCACAAGGCCGCGCACCTCCAGCAGAGGAAAGACATGACCGGCAGCACCAACCCGCTGGGGAGGGCAAAAGGCACGAACTCTCCAGCGGCAAGTTCACCGGGGTGGATGGCGCCGGCGCAAATCCTTCCGCCGAACGCCGGCATCCCATCCAAGCAGGCGGTATACCATGTCAAGCACTCACTCAGTCTGGGCACGCTCGGGATGAACTTACAAGGCCATGGCAAACTACAACAACGCAAAGCAGAGACCTTGAAGGCAAAGGGGCGCAGAGAGCTCGGAGGCGAGAGGACACCGTGAGTGGGAGAGAAGCAAGGCATGGCTGTTACTCGAGGGATGAACCCTTCTTTAAAGGCAGACTCCCCCGCTCCCGCCTCGAAACGTCGTGAACAGTCTCCCCCGATGCACACCGGGGTATCCATCCTATGACACGGGGGCCCGGTCCCACAAGTCATACAGCTGGCGCGCTGTTCTTCGAGTGCGAAGAAGGCGAACCGCCGCACAAGGAGCATGCCACCGCCCGCGGTAGTGCGCCCCTCCATCTTCGCCGCGACCAATGGTCAAGAAGGCGAACCGCCGCACAAGGAGCGTGCTACCGCCCCACGGTAGTGCGCCCCCTCGTCTTCGCCCAACCAGCGGTCCAACCCCTGGCATGGGGGCCCAGGCCCACATGTCATGCACCTGGCGCGCCGGTTTCTGTGTGCGGAGAAGGCAAACCGACGCGTGAAGAGCGCGCCACCGCCTGCGGTAGTGCGCCTCTTCGCCTCCGCCAAAACCAACAGCCCAGTCCCTGGCACAAGGGCCCAGGCTCACGAGTCATCCTCCTTGGGTGCCGGTTCCTGGGTGCAGAGAAGTCGCACCGCCGCTCGCGCCAGTAGCGCGCCTCCTCGGGGCCGCCACAGAAGACTGAGAAGGTGAATTTTCAAAACCAATGCAGCGGTATCGAGGCACCCCACGCATGGCCCAGCGAAACCATCAAGTACGGAAGTCACGGGTCAGTCAGCCGCGGGGACAGGCGTGACAGTTGGCGTGAACAAGTAGTAATTACAGCAAGCGCGCGAAAGCAGCGTGCCAATCGCCAATCAAACTTTGGCCCCACCTGTAGGCTCATTCCCTCCCCTGAGGCGGGCTCGGGGGGCCACTGTCGGTACCCTGAATCAGGGGTACCCCTTACTACAGTATGAAGGCACGGTGCCCGTGCAGCAATCTCTAGCCGCACGGTGAACAACACCCGACCCCACCACGTGGACGGCTCCAGGGGCACCACGTGGCCAGAAAAGATGATATATCCCAGGATGCAATCAGTTGGACCAGACGAGGAAGCACCGGACCCCTATACGCACAGCGCAGACCCCCGAATACGGTCCGAGACTCCCAAGTAAGCGTGCCGAGTCCCTTGGATGGGGTCCGGATCCCTCCGAGTAAGGTTCGGGCCACCCATAATGAGGTCCCGAGACAGGGGATACCCTGGCCTAAGCAAGGGTCCGGTACTGACACGTGCCCAGGCTTTATCCCGTGCGCTTGCGCTCTCCGCTCAGGCGGAGACCCGATGCTGGCACGTGGCTTGTTGCCTGTGACGACGTAAGCCAGCGGGTGAAGCCTGACGTAAGGCCTTTGGGCCGCGCGGTCTCTGCATTTATTGCGGAGAGGACGCGCCGCCTATCCACCCTGCAGACAGGCGATGTGCCGCCTCAGCATTTATTGTGACCTGTCCACTCAGCCGGCAGGCGGCGTCCATGCCATCCTGCAGGCGGCGTGCCTGTCTAGTCCATTGCCAAACAGTGCGCCCGTGCTGTAAGGTGCACTGTGTCCATCATCACTTATGCGTTGCCAGGGAAGCTACCCCTGCACGCCAATACCACGCAGATCGCGGATGTCAGGGTGCAAGAAGATTGCTCCAGCAACTCCAAGTATTACAACCATTATATTCCCGGGCCCACATGTCGGGGCTCAGCACCCTTGTACGCGCCCCCTTGAGCTATAAAATGGGAGGCATGCAACGTTACAAGGGGACAGACACACTTAGACAGACCGAACTTAGACTTAGACTCTCAGCTGTCAAGCTTTCACAGCAATCCAACACACAGTGGAGTAGGGTATTACGCTCCGGCGGCCCGAACCACTCTAAATCCTCGCGTGTTCCTGAGTTCATCGTTTATCTACCAACAGGTAAAACGCTTAAGCCCCCTCCTCATCTTAGGATTTAGGGCGGGTGCACTTCGCCTCCCGGCCGGAGAATTCCCTCTTCGACAGCTTATTTGTTTTTCGGTGATCCTTGCAAGGTTGCTAAGTCAGATGAAGAAGACACTTATGGGCAGAGGTATTGGATGTGTGCTAACTATGCTTTTTGAGCCGACGATTGCTCAACGTCAGATCAATTCAACGGTGAGAATAATTGCTTAAACATGTAACCGTTTTCATACGAAGTAATTCTACTAACCATTGAATGTTTTGTAGACTCCTCCATCGCTCTGTAATTTTGAGCAGTGGACCTACACATAAATCTCTGAGAAAGATAAAAAATGGATGGAGAATCTTAAGAAGTGGGATGCAGAGGACAAGGAGTGGGTAGATAAGAAACAAGAGGAGCTTGCGACGGAGCAACAACATATCTAAGAGAAGGAAATGAGACGTGTCACTGATTACAGAGAGGAGAGGGAGAAGAAGCTTGAGCGTGCACGTCGTGCAAAGGAGGCAATGGAGGAGAACCCGAATGCTTTCTGGAAGGGAAAGTGGCCCCACTGCACTCAGTAGTGAGCAATCATTTCTGATGTTTAAGTCTCAAAAAATATTATGTAGTAATACACTTTTTTAGACTCCATAAGAACTCGATTTTATGGTTATATTTTTTGCATTATTAAGTATTTTAGATTTTGTGTCTGTTGGGGTCTGCTTCGTCACCGAAGGTCCCATAAGAAGAAACACCTTCAGAAGATAGACACAAAGCCGAAGCTATCAATCAGAAGGCTTCGTAGTATATTTCCAAAGACACCGACTTAAAGATGAAATGACCAATCGACCCATGATAATTTGTATTATGATTGTAGACCTTTGTAAAGGGCATGAATGTAATTCCCCACAGGCTGCGTCCTATGCCTATAAATAGATGAACAGTACCCCTGTACTGTTCACGCTATCATGTAATTGCTCGCGCGCCATACTTGGATTTTTGCCTTCTGTCAAGCCGAAGGTATAAACGTAATTAAACATTATATTTAATATCCAAGTTTATATAATGATAATATATGAATAACATTATATGTCTGTTCATATAGCCTTTCATGTTTCATATGTTTCATCTTTCATTATCTTATAACCGTGATGATGAAGGTACGTCCTTCATGACCTTCGTCCGAAGATCGTTATATCCTAAGGGAAATAATGCTTCGAAGGACGAAGGACTTTAACATTTAACACTTTGTGTTGCCTTGTTCTTGATTCATAGCATTTGAGAACAAGTCACCAACAGTGTCTACTCATATTTTAGTTTGGTACTCAAAGTAACAAATTGTTGACTAAAAACAATTGATACAGAAGACTTAAAGCAACTGATACAGAGGTACACAAGACTAGTGCTCCTACATTCTTAGTAGTGCTCCCACATTCCGAATTGTGTGGAGCCTTCTCCATAGTATCCTCCCAATGGTTGGTGTGGCTGCGGTGGAGGGCGGGTGGACCAGCATTTGTGTTGTGACAAGGGCACGAACAATATAGATCGGGGCATAGTTGCACTTGTGAACCATCTCCATTGTTGTTGTCTCCATCTTCCTCCTCCTTGTTTGTCATGCTTACTTCCCTCTCTAGATCGAATATCATTTCTTGTAGGTAGGATATGTATTGCGCATGCGGAAAAATAGGGCGAGGATCTACCCACCGAGTGAACCCACACTTTTCTTGCACCAATGAATGCTATATAAATATGTAAAGTTAGTTTTACTGAACTATAAAACCATATAAAAACAAAGAAGTAGAAATAATAGTTATGTATGCATAAGGACATCTATAGAAATACCGGCCTCCGTCTATCCCTCCTCGATGAACATTTGCACCAAGCAATCCTCACCATGTACGGGAAGGCGACCGGTGGGGAGGGCGCCAGCGGGGAGGGAGACACCGGGGAGGGCGCCGGTGGGGAAGGTGATGACGCGGTGGCAGATGGTGGCGCGACGACGGAGGCAGGTGCGACGACGGAGGTGCGGCGCGGGGCGGCAGGCTAGACGAAGGCAATGAGAAGAGAAACGAGAGAAAAGTGGGCCCGTTTCGGTTTAAAGGGGTAGGCGCCTGACGCCTACCCCTGTACACGGTGTAGACGCCAAGATCTATGGCGCCTACCCCTACCACGTAGGTGCCAGGTCACCACCAACACCATCGCCATGTCTAACACCTAGGCGCCAATAACATTGGCGCTGGTGTGTGCTAGCTAGGCGAGGTTTATTTTTTAAAATCAAACTGTAAATAACATACTTTTGTAAATAAAATTTAAAAAGGACTAAATTGCAAAAAAGAAAAAAAAAGTTGGTCGGGGCACCTGCTGTCAGACTGCGCTCGTGGCGGCGCGCCCAGTTCCACTCTCCCAGGGCGCCGCCTGCGCCTCTCGTTCTCTATATAAAACACCGCCGCCCCGCGTCCGCGAAGGCCAAGGTTCTCAGCACGGCGCGCGGCCCGCCTCCCCACCGGTCTCGCTCTCGCAGTCCCTCGACCGCTCGTCCCGGCAGAGCAGGTAGGTCGTTTCATCCTCGCATCCCGGTGCGCGACCCTGCCCTCACCTGTTTCACCTGTCGTCTTTTGTGCCGCGCCTCGAGATGATATTATTGTCTACGGGGGAATTGCCGAATTGGCTGGCCCCGTGGTCTTTCGCGTGCCCGCCGGAGTCATCTTCTCTGGGTGAAACGAGTCAAGTATTCACGGCCTCACGGGGGGACGGGGAGCGACTCCATTGTTGGGTGGGACGGGGAGCGACTCCATTGTTGGGTGGGACGGGGAGCGATTGATGGCAGTGTCGTTTCCCCGTGCGCAGCGCCTCCTTCCACCGCCGCGTTCTTGGAGCCATGCTCGCATCGCTGCGGGCGCCGGGATCTCTCTGTCGCTTTGTGGCTCCGTCCACTTTTGATGGACTCCTGGCGAAATGCGTGAGCGTGACACGGCGCCACGCCACGCCACGCCACGCCACGCGACGCGACGCGACGCGACACGACACGACACCCAGAGCTCCGTGGTAGCTGGGCGGCGGATAGAGTTGAGTTGAGTTGAGTTGTGTGTGCTTCGGCTCCGTCCCTGCCGTGTGCCGTCGTGTCTCTGAGTGGCTCCGGACGCTTCTTTGTTTCGGGTGAAAAGGCGACATCGTCCTCTTGCTTTACCCCCCTTTTCACCTCTGATCTGCCGTGTAGGAGCTGAGTTGCCAGTGAAGGACCACAAGACCATTTTTTACTTTCCTTCATATCTTGACAGAGGCAGCCTTTAGGCCATACGAAGCTGTACTGTCCAAGGATGTGACGAAACACCCACACACCAGTCCATCGCCCGTTCCGTGAGCTTCCACAGGTCTATTTCACCCATCCGTCATCCTAACAAAGGACTACTCTCTCTCGTCCTCGTCCCGCCTCGCAGTCGCAGCACGATGGTGACCAACGTGGTGGACCTCCGGTCGGACACGGTCACCAAGCCGTCCGACGCCATGCGCGCCGCCATGGCCGCGGCCGACGTCGACGACGACGTCCTGGGCGCTGACCCCACCGCGCGCCGCTTCGAGGCGGAGATGGCCGCGCTCCTGGGCAAGGAGGCGGCGCTGTTCGTGCCCTCGGGCACCATGGCCAACCTCGTCTCCGTCCTCGCGCACTGCGACGTCCGCGGCAGCGAGGTCATCCTCGGGGACGCCTCCCACATCCACGTCTACGAGAACGGCGGCATCTCCACCCTCGGCGGCGTGCACCCCAGGACCGTGCCCAACAACCCCGACGGCACCATGGACCTCGCCAGGATCGTCGACGCCATCAGGAACCCCGACGGGGCGCTGCTGTACCCGACGACCAGGCTCATCTGCCTGGAGAACACGCATGCCAAGTGAGTCGCATAGCACGACTTCAAATTAAACTGACGCGAAGTCAGGCCGCACGTGTATATTTTTTACTTGTAAATACTCTTCGTTCTGCAGTTCTGGTGGGAAATGCTTGTCTGTAGAGTACACAGACAAGGTTGGCGAAATTGCCGTGAACCACGGCTTGAAGCTTCACATCGATGGAGCTCGTATTTTCAATGCCTCTGTGGTAAGCACCTGAACACACACACACACACTCCCAGTCGCAGGGACACCTGCTTACGAAATACATTTCCATGCTTCAGGCACTGGGAGTTCCTGTACATAGACTTGTAAAAGCTGCCGACTCAGTTTCGGTACGTTCTCAAGTCGCTGGGTTCTGCGGTCAATTCGCAACAGGCATGCGTATGAAATGACCGACCTTCAGGTAGTAACATATGCGGGCGGTGATTCTACTCATTTCTCTGAAACATTATGCGCAGGTATGCCTATCTAAAGGGTTAGGCGCACCCATCGGATCAGTTGTTGTTGGTTCAGAGGCCTTCATCGACAAGGTTTGGTCGACTTCTCTGTTTCAAGTCTAAACTGCAGAGACCATGCTGCAGTGGGAATCTGAAAACATTACCACCCTTTTCAGGCTAGAATTCTTAGGAAGACCCTAGGCGGTGGGATGAGGCAGGTTGGAGTTCTTTGTGCCGCTGCTTATGTTGCTGTTCGTGACACCGTGGGAAAGCTTGCGGATGATCACAGGAAGGCTAAAGCCTTGGCAGGTTTCAAAAATTTAGTAGTATTTTCTTTCTTTCTTTCTTTTGAGTCCAACTTCACTTCATTTTTGTTGTGCACAGTTCACAAGCACTGAACAGCCCCTCTGCTTTGAAACACCTTCACTAATACATGCATATCCAAGATTTCCTATTGTATATAACCTCTTTTCGTTATTCTACTAATAAAGTTTCAGCAAAACTTTTGTCGCACCTCCCCCCACCCACAAAAAAAAAACATGCATACAAGGAAAACAAACACTGCTCGTTTCATGGTATTTCTAGAAAAGAAACCAGATCCTTGTTAGACTGAATTCCTGAACCCGTAACTATGTTTTTTTTTCCTCAGAGGGCCTGAAGAAAATTAAACAGCTTACGGTGGATTCGTCTTCAGTCGAGACCAATATGGTCAGTGTCAATGATGAAGCGCTATATTTTCCTTATTTTCCACAATGTAAACCGGAAAGGTCCAGCATATGACATTCCTTTACTTTGTATAAGGTGTTCTTCGATATCGTGGATCCACGCATTTCACCGAGCAAGCTATGCCAAGTCTTGGAACAGCGCAATGTTCTTGCAATGCCAGCAAGTTCAAAAAGGTGAAACTCCATTCCTTTTGCCCCCATTACAAGATGAAGCTCCATTCTTCGGTCTCCTTTTTCAATTATAGAAAACATTCATTGGAGGTGACCGATAAATGGGATCTGAATTCTGTCGGTGATATGGTTTCTTTTGACCAAAATTTGGGAAAGGAACTGTCAATTTGCAAGAAAACCATATAGATTCTCTCCAAACAAGTTAACATAAAAAACCTACACATAACATAACTTTGAGTGAATATCAAACTCCATTGGTAAACACAGTCCCAAATTTTACAACAAACAGACCTTTAAATATTGCAAGCTACTGGGTTGATTGGTTGGCAGGCAAATCATATCACATAGCAAGTCAGAACCTTAATCTAAACACCTGCAGTAGTATCTTTAATGAAGGGCACATCCAAGGTTAGCTATCCATATTGAGCTTTGTGCTTCGTATCATGCAGTGTCAGGTTCGTCATCCATTACCAGATTTCAGACAGCGATGTTCAATATGCATTGACGTGTGTCGAGGTACGCAAAAAAAAAAAAAAGGAGCCCTGAACTGCTTTCAGTTTTCACTTCGTCAGCGATAGTGTGGACATCATGGTACATATTCCTTGTTTTCAGAAAGCTGTTGAAGAGCTACTGAAGGGCGGTACAAAGTTGGAGCATTTGACGAATGGTACTGCCAAAAACTCATATTGGCACTAGACGTCAGCAGGGTGTCCTGCTTGTTTGTTATCAACGCTAGCTGTTAAAACTCTTCTCTATTAATGAAATAGGGCACACCACTCGTGTGCCCGTTTGATCCAAAAAAAAATCTAGCTGTTAATTTGTAGTCACACCTTTGCCGGATGGCTGTTGCTGTTTACTCTTCACTCGGATGTGTTCGTTCTTGTGCTCTATAGCTTACCTTCTCAGAATTACCTGGTCCGTTTCCGCTTCCTGGTAAGACGGATGCAATGAAGTATTGCAAATGCAGAACATACGTTGCCCAGACAATACAGTTTCTTTAGCTATGTTGCCGCACTGATTACTTATAAGGATAGGAATCTATCAAATGTAGAAATGAGCTAATGGTGGCGTGCTCCAGGTGCGTGCGTTTAGTTGATGGCATGGAATGGAAGACAGCTGCACTGTCAGTCATCACTCATCAATCCCAGCTCAATGTATCGCCTTATGTCTTGTTTGGATATTCGTATGGATTAGATGATATTAGAAAAAATTAAGAAGTTTGACTTGCTTGTAATTTAAACTCATCCAATTCCACTTAATCCACATGGATTGAGAGCTAACCAAGCCCTTACCGGGCCGCTCCATGGTAGACAATGGTTGATATAGCTTTGTTGGAATTGATCTCCACCAGTTAGCCTAACACCTAACGGTGAACTGGGCCTTTAACCTTGCGTCTTGATCGGGGACGTATAGCCCAAGATTAGGTTGGTAGACCCCTGTTGTGCATAGGGGTGACAATAGACTCTAAATTTTACATTATAAAATTTAAGGATCAGATCGGGTTAGAATCGGGCTCTATTTCCATTCATTTTTTAACTAAATTTTATTTAAGGCTCTGTCAATTTGTGAAGAAGCATTTGGATCGCGATCCATTACCAGCCCTATAAATAGAGAGGTGAGGGTTGACTCAGTACGAGGTTTACAATACTCATCTATGTTTTCCCACCTCTAAATCCTAAACCGATTTAGAGGGAGGCTGTCAGCAACAGAAAGCTCACCATCGACATCGAGCTCGCTTTCCCGAACGTTGCTGTCCTTGCGCAGAGCGTCACCAACCAACGTGATAGCGATTGAATCGAAGGTATGATCTGTTTTGGTATTAATCTAGTGGTTAGGGTTCTTCGAGAGACCTAAAGAAATCTATCAAGCTAATTCCACATTTTTCACAGATTTGAACTAAAGTTGTATAAAATAGGTTGCAGCAGCTTATCAATTCAGTTGTTTCAATAAATAAATAATAGTTAATAAATAAAAGTTGCTTTTCACGCGCTTGTCATATAAACCTTTTTTTAATCCTGTGGATAGATAAATCATCTAATACCCACATTCATATCTAGCGTTTTCGGGTTTTGGTACCTACTCCCTCGGCTGGTTCGTTTGGTAGCGAGCGGGTGTCCTGGACGGGGGTGACTCTGAGTGGTGCTGATGCCTTGTGGCTTTCTGTACTTTTGGCCTCTCGCGTGTAGGACTTTAGTTGCCACGTTGGTGTTCCGTTCTGTTCTGTTGGCAGCAAGTGCAATGAGCATCAATGCATCAACCATCGTGCTGGTACTTCCAAAAGAGCGAAAGGATTGCCAATTCTGAAGGAGAAAGCAAACCATATCTGAAATACAAAGCGCGGACGGACCATTTGAGCATCCAATTCGTGAGCTTTGGCGTCTGTGTATTTTTAATCGGGAGCTGTAGGCTGTAGCTAGCTAGAGAGGTTTAGAGCAGCACCAAATGGCGAGCAAGGTGGTGGACCTCCGGTCAGACACGGTCACCAAGCCCTCCGAGGCCATGCGGGCCGCCATGGCCGCCGCCGACGTCGACGACGACGTCCTGGGCGCGGACCCGACCGCGCATCGCTTCGAGGCGGAGATGGCCGCGGTCATGGGCAAGGAAGCCGCGCTGTTCGTGCCGTCGGGCACCATGGGCAACCTCATCTCCGTCCTCGTGCACTGCGACGTCAGGGGCAGCGAGGCCATCCTCGGCGACAACTCGCACATCCACGTCTACGAGAACGGCGGCATCTCCACCATCGGCGGCGTGCACCCCAGGACCGTGAAGAACAACCCCGACGGCACCATGGATATCGACAAGATCGTTGCCGCCATCAGGCATCCTGATCTCCATTACCCGACGACCAGATTGATCTGCTTGGAGAACACACATGGGAAGTGAGTTGCACTTGCACAGATACCTGTTCCTCCGAGTCTCGCTCCTGTTCGGATGTTTCATCCCCGTCTCACACCCGAGCTTTTCTCTACCTTCCTCTTCATCCTCCTCTCCGCGGCGAGATCCGCCGTCCTCTCGCTGGAGTGGACAGGATCAGAAGAGAGAAGAAGAGGGGGGAAAACAATGTGACATACTCCCCGAGTAGAACATATAACCTTTTTCTCATCTTATTAATTCGTATGTATGTATCACTGTTTCTGCAGTACTGGTGGAAAGTGTTTATCTGTAGAATACACTGACAAGGTTGGTGAAATTGCCAAGAGCCATGGCTTGAAGCTTCATATCGATGGAGCTCGCATCTTCAATGCGTCTGTGGTGAGTAGTATGGTACATGCATGTGCTGTACTGTGATTTTATTTATATTTGTTTCTGATATTATCTGCAACAAAGTTAGTAAAACGACCAATTAGACTATATATTTCACTGTTCTGTCTTCGGAGATGAAAATTTTAGAGGGCTGACATCTGAATGATGAACCACAACCATATGTCTAAGCATGGAGCATACTACTAGCAGCTATTCTCACTTTTTAAACATCTGTCCAGAGCGTCCTAGCCTCTTATCAAAGTACTAACACATCTTGTTCATTGTACCAGGCACTTGGAGTTCCTGTAGATAGACTCGTGAAAGCTGCTGATTCAGTTTCGGTATGTTTCGGTTTGCTGGTCATTGTGCTCGGTATACAGCCTGCATATATTTGGCTGTAGCTAACATATGACTGGTGATTATTTTCTCCGGAACTAGGTATGCCTATCGAAAGGGTTAGGCGCACCCGTCGGATCAGTGATTGTTGGTTCGAAGGCCTTCATTGACAAGGTCAGATCAATCGACTTCCAAGTTTAAACTGCAGAGATGCAACTTCATTGAAGGAAAAAAACTATAGAGATCAAGAAATAGTAGTAATCTGAACAAACCTTTAGGCCAGAATTCTCCGGAAGACCCTAGGCGGTGGAATGAGACAGGTGGGAGTTCTTTGTGCTGCTGCTCATGTTGCCGTTCGTGACACTGTGGGAAAGCTTGCGGATGACCACAGGAAGGCTAAAGCTTTGGCAGGTTTCGTACTTCCGTTTCCGAACCAAAATTCACTTTTATTTAGATAACCACAACTGACGATGTTTGCAAATTGGTTTGCTTGTCAACTTTACGTTAGTTCTGTTTGTGGAGTTTGGGTATTGAAGCTTTGTATGTCTTGTTGGGTTCATTTTCTTAGAGGGACTGAAGAAAATCGAGCAGATTACAGTGGATTCAGCTTCGGTCGAGACCAATATGGTTAGCCTGCTGTACCATTTAATTGATCCTCTTACTTTCCCACTGTTAACTGTAATTAGGATCTTATATGCACATATCAACTCTTTGTAAGGTATTCTTTGAGGTCATGGATCCAAGAATATCACCTGACAAACTGTGTCAAGTCTTGGAACAGGACAACGTGCTTGCACTGCCAGCCAATTCAAAAAGGTGAAGTTTCATTCTGTGTTTGAATGCACTAGCGCTAATAGTTAGTTAGCTAAAAATTACTAGTTGAATTAGGTAGCTAACAAATATCTAGCTAACTATTAGCTAATTTGCTAAAAATAGCTAATAGTTGGACTATTAGTTAGACTATTTGGATGATTTTGGCTAATTTTAGCAGCTAACTATTAACTCTAGTGCATTTAAACATGGCCTCTCTTGGCCGATCCTTTATTCCTACCATCACTTTGGCTGTTTGTGCAACATTGCCTCCCATTTCCGGTAACAAGCTAGACTGCATATCATAGTCTGGCTGAAACTCCATGTTCAATTAGCAGAACCAACCTTTTACTCCAAGCAAGTCTATAATCATATCGAGTTTTTGTAAGGTCCGCATTTAACTTAACTGTCCGTATTCGAACTTCTGTGTCGTGCAGTATTAGGTTCGTCATCCATTACCAGATTTCAGACGCTGATGTTGGGTACGCATTGGCATGTGTCGAGGTATGTGAAAGCTTGGACCCCTTTCCATCTTTCACTGTTATAGCGTTTGATTTTTCCTGTGATAGTACGATTTCATGTTTTCAGAAAGCAATCAAAGAGCTACTGGAAGGCAGTACTGAGTTGGGGCATTCGATAAACGGAGCTACCAAAAGCTCGTATGGGCACTAGATCACTCGGATTCTGCCAACCTGATGCATCGACACATGGTACCCAGCTGCTTGTTAGCTGCTCTGCTTGTCTGTGACCAACGCCTAGCTGTTGTAGTCTCGCCTTTCCCGAATAATTGTTGCTGTTCAGTCTCTGTTTGGATCTGCTTGTTCTCGTGTCTCTGCTTCATCTGCTTTCGCTTCATGGTACTGAGTACTGACGCTGTGAAGTGGAACAAGTACTCTCTCCCCCAAAAAGGCCGGTAGACCCAAACATCTTTTCTTGCGGGCTGGTAAAGCCAAAAATTTTTAAATGTACTCGAACGAAAATATCATAGCATAGTCTTGCATACAAAGGAAGAAATACGATAAGAAGTGAATGTAAAGCAAAGCACTACAGATGCAAAGAGAAACGCAGGTCTCGTATGATGGTGCTGCCGTGCTGGTCTTACTACCCGGATATCTGTGAAAAGGTAGAAGTGAGGAGGTCAATGTAAAGCAAAGCACTACGCATGCACAAGCTGGTGCGACACCACGTACGTACGCCACTCCTGTCGTTTATGCTGCGCACCGCTGTGCCTAACAGTAAACAGGAGCCTGAGTGGCCTGGTCGTGCTCCGCTATCCAGAGTCCAGAGCATTATTGTGCTGGATGTACGTACAGTACAGACTACAGACGCTCCTATCGTCCTGAGAAGAGCGTATGTAGCATACATAGGTATCGATCACACAACATGCATGCTGCAGAGTGCAGACTCGTTCGTTCCACCGCCGGTTCCCCGACCTTCGCTTCCGAGACCGAGAGACGGCGACGACGACATTGCTGCCGACTGCCCAGCTCTAGAGCGCGGCCGGTACGCGTTCCGGCGGCCTTCCATGCTCGCCCATTGTTGGGCCGCCGCCGCGGCGCCGCTCACCGAGAGAACATGGTCCTGCAGTTTGTTGGATCTCTACTACACGCAGCCACCCACGCTGACACTAGTACACTACTGCTAGGAGACAGGGAAATCGTAGAACAGCAAGAGCACGAGTGGGCGGCGCCGGCGCCGGTGCGTTCGCGTTTTTGTTTTTGGCCCCGCAGTTCGCGTCCGCCGGTCGATCCGGGGCCTGGCCGGGGAGGGGGGCAGGCAGAGAGGGAAAAAAAAGGCCGAAGAGCGAGGAGCCCGGGCCAGCGGCGTGCGTCCATTTGTGGTGAGCGCTGGCAAATCCCGGGAGCTGGGCGGTGAGCGCTGGCGCTGTCCCTGGCTCCGCCGGGTCGTCGTCTCGCTCGCCCCCGATCGCCGACAGAGAGTACCGCGACCCACGCGCGATTGTGACCGGCGCGGGGCCACGCCCGCTCGATGGAGTCAAATGGTAGCGCCCGTCAAGCCTTCTGCGTGCGCGGCGCGGGTGGGAATCATCAGCATCAGCCCGGCCCCCTCTGCAGCCAGCAGGTGTGGCCACAGTGTAGACTGCCTGTCCGCAGTGCACGCATTTTTAAATAATACACTAGTACATTATATAAATATTTGATAAAAATATTATTGCCATTATATAAAAACAAGCAATACATATTATCATCGATCTTAATATCTTATAAAATATTTTATGAACAATCAATAAAATAAAAAAACTAAACTCGAGATCCCGAGCACTTCCTCCTCCCTCTCTCCCTCCTCTCTCTCGGTTGTACAACCACGCATTGTTGGCAGCGGCTCCTCCTCTCTCTCGTCAGTTCTTTGCCTGATGGGCGCATGGCAGCGAAGGGTCGCGACAACGGTTCGAGGAGCTTGCTGACGGAGTAAGGTCGATGTCCTCTATAGTGGTACAGAAGAATCTAGGTGCGAGACAAAGACGGGAAATATATTGGAAGTTAGGATTAATATATTATGGCATCAACGATGAAGGGGAGGAGAAAACATTTGTGGTGATTGCATGGCTGATTGCGCATTTAAGAGGTCACCAGCGACGCCTCCTAGCTACGGAGAGTCTAGGTAGCGGCTGGCCGACGAGATGTTCTTAATGGAGGTGTGGGAGAATCTAGGTGGGTGAGGGAGGTTAAGACGGGGAAAGAGAAATAAATAAATATCCATCAAGTTGCTATGGCTATCTATTATATAGTTTACTAGTAATTCATGGTTTTGTTTATGCGTTATGTAGAATCCGACAGAATCCACTTAAAGTGTGTTTGGCCTACACATTAGTCTCGATGTATCTGCCTATATAATGAACCAAACATCTTTACATAGTCATTGCATTCTTAGATGTACTATAGTGAGGAGTGTTGTACTTTTCATGAAAGGAAACTTAACAAATTGCAAATGGTAGGAGGGGCGCGTCAGCGGCTTGCCGACAGGATGTCTTCAATGTTGGTGCGGGAGAATCTGGGTGGGTGAGTGAGGCGAAGGCGGGGAAAGAGATGGAAAGTTGGGGACTAATATACAACGACAAAAATGTGGAAGAGGAGGAAACACTCGTGTTAGCGAGATGTGGGGGAAAACGAATGTAGGTGTTTCGCACGTGATAAAAGAAGTAAAGATTTTTAATAAATAGTTCTAATTCTACCATTTGTTTTTTAAAATATTTTCAATTAACATTTGCAAATATTAAATTTATTTGCAAAAAAGTATAATACCAGAACACTATGGGCCACTGAAGTACCGATACAGTCTCTCTCGGTACTCGAGTCGGATAGAGCCCCATTGGCCTTCCACTTATTGACAATGCATTCTATGTGATTTGAGTGCGACAACCAAGTGGATTCTATCAGATCGATAGGCATTGACCGTGGTGGTGCCGATATATTCCTATCGATCATCGGAGAGCCGATAGGGTCAAAAATATCTATCTACATCTCATCGTGATCCCTCTCTCTCTCCTTTGCTCCCTATAAGGGTTGTTTTTTTATCGCCATCATTGAGTAAATTAGTAGTGCCAATGATCTCCTCATGCCGCTGGCCACTAAATCTGGCGGAGGTCTAGCCACTGCCCCACGTTGTTCGTGTGCACCCCTTTTTGTCTCACTCGCCTACGACGTAGGGTCCATGGGTGGCACAAGTAGGTAAAGTTTTTAGTTTAGCTAGATTTGTTTTTATTATAGTTAGTTTGTAGTTTAGTTAGGTTACTTAGTATATTGAGTTTTTATATATGTGAAAGTGCATTCATCCCTTTTGTGAGTTTTGGTGATTTGGATAACAAAACATTTAAAGGTCTAACAAGTTTGCTAAGTGTTGAACAGGAAATTCAGTATGATGAACATACTTGAATAATGTATAATAATCAGTGAACAAAGGTTCAACACAAGGTTAAATAACCAGTGAGACAATGCAAATGGATATAATATGGTCTCTATATTGGTTTGAATATATAGACAAGACCTGAGAAATCACTATGCATAAATATGATCAGAATAGAGGTTGAAGTGATTACGAGGATTGGTCAAGCCAAAGTGAATAAGATATGAGGAATCGTGAACTGGCTTGACCATATTACTATTAGTCCATATGTGCTTCTATGAGAATCAAACTAGAGCTTATTTGATCTTAGCATTTATATCTAGATGACATTCAAGCAAGGTTCACAATATCGAAGAAATGATTCTCTAAATGGATGCTCAATATGATGTGACTCAAGAATGGCTTGATAGGGTGAAGATAGCAAGGAAAGGGCTTCGAGGAACTAAGCGAAGGTGAAGGCCAAGCGACGGCTTGTGGACCGAGGTACCATGGCTAAGGTGAAGAAGAGAGTACTTGCACTAAGTCGATGAACTAATCAGCTATGAAGTGTTATAATATGTTGATGCATGAGTAAGGTGACTTGAAGCCATGATTTGAACTCATATATGGTGAAATGATACAAGTCACAGGGTTTGATTTGTGTTTGCTTCAAAAGGTGAGACAAAGATGTTTGTGATCCTTATGAAGCAATGCCATGGAGAAATCACACATGAGACACCAATGACTCAAGGAGTTTACTTAATTATATTTTATTTAACTTGAGTATAGGAATCGTCGTACTATGAGGGGGATCCAAAAAGAAGGTTGGTGTTGGTACTAAAGCTCAAAATCCTTGATCTAAAACTTCTATTTTACCCTTGTTAATCCTTAGTGAAAGTATGTAGTACAACCTTTTTAAGTCTATCTTGGCCAAAATTGCTCTCTAGAAAATACTGGTTCAACTGGTTTTCAGGCTGGTTCAGCTGGTATTCAAATACTGGTTCAGCTGGTTTTCAGGCTGGTTCAGCTGGTATTCAAATACTGGTTCAGCTGGACACTCAACCGGTTTTCAGTCTGGTGGAAACTGGTTCAGCCGGTTTTTGTACTGTTCACTTTTTCTGCTAGTCTGCTGTGTCTGAAAACCGGTTCAGCGGTTTTGGGACCGGTTCAACCGGTTTTTGTGCAAAAAAGTCAAAAACGGCTAGTTTTGGAACGCCACCTATATATACTCACTCCTACCTCTCTCCCCACAGAAGAGCACGCACAAAACTTCATTCCTAACCTGAGAAACACCTCCCACTCTCTCTCACACTCCTCTTGCCTCTCCCATTTCAAATCTTTGGAGAGAAATATTTGAGTGAGATTGAAGAGCTGCGGTTTCTGTGCTTGTCGGCGTTTCGACCCCGGGGGGTCCCTGGACCGACGAGTAAATTGTCGCTGCGTGTCCCAGCCCAGATGGGTCGGCGCGAGACAGAACACAAGGGGGAACAATAAGGGGAACCGCGGCTCGTGTTGTCCTGCGCCCAGGGCGGATGCGCTTGCAGTAGGGGGTTACAAGTGTTCGCGAGGGAGAGAGAGAGAGAGCCTGTCCGTCAGCCCGTTCTCCCGTGCGGCCACCTTCTCATACGAGGGCCCTGGACCTTCCTTTTATAGATGTAAGGAGAGGACCCAGGTGTACAATGGGGAGTGTAGCAATGTGCTAACGTGTCTAGCAGAGAGGAGCAGAGCCTTATGTACATGCCGATGTGGCTGTTGGAGAGGTGTTGGCGCCCTGTTCATGTGATGTCGTGGCCGTCGGAGGAGCGCTTAAACCCTGTAGAAGCACAGCTGTCGGGGCTGTCGGGTCCTTGCTGACGTCTCCTTGCTTCCGTAAGGGGCTGAGGACCGTCGTCGTCATGGAGCACGCGGGGTGCCATCATTACTTGTTTACCGAGGCGAGCCAGATGGGACGTCGGTCTTGTTCCCCGTAGCCTGAGCTAGCTAGGGGTAGGGTAATGACTTACCCCCTGCGACGTGGTCGGTCCGAGCCCAAGGTCGGGCAAGGCGGTGACTCCTCCGAGGTCGAGGCTGAGTCCGAGCCCTGGGGTCGGGCGAGGCAGAGACCGTCTTCCGAGGTCGAGGTTGAGTCCGAGCCCTGGGGTCGGGCGAGGCGGAGACCGTCTTCCGAGGTCGAGGTTGAGTCCGAGCCCTGGGGTCGGGCGAGGCGGAGACCGTCTTCCGAGGTCGAGGTGGAGTCCGAGCCCTGGGGTCGGGCGAGGCGGAGACCGTCTTCCGAGGTCGAGGTGGAGTCCGAGCCCTGGGGTCGGGCGAGGCGGAGCTTCCTATGGCGCCTGAGGTTGGACTCGGCGGCTGTCAGCCTCACCCTGGCGGGTGGCACAGCAGTCGGAGCAGTGCAGGCAGCGTTGTTTTCCTGTCAGGTCAGTTAGTGGAGGGGCGAACTGACTACGGTCACTTCGGCCCTGTCGACTGAGGAACGTGCGTCAGGATAAGGTGTCAGACGATCCTTGCATTGAATGCTCCTGCGATACGGTCGGTTGGCGAGGCGATCTGGCCCAGGTTGCTTCTCCGCGAAGCCTGCCCGAGCTGGGCCTCGGACGAGTCGAAGGTGCGCCCGTTGCTTGAGGAGACCCTCAGGCGAGACGTGAATTCACCTGGGTCTGCTGTTCTTGCCCGAGGCTGGGCTCGGGCGAGGCGAGATCGTGTCCCTTGAGTGGGCAGAGCTTTGACCTGTATTGCGCCCATTAGGCCTTTGCAGCTTTGTGCTGATGGTGGTTACCAGCCGAGTTTAGGAGTCTTGGGGGTACCCCTAATTATGGTCCCCGACATTAGCTCCCGAGCCTTAAAGGGAGTGTTGGTACTCGCTTGGAGGCTTTGTCGCACTTTTTTGCAAGGGGACCGACCTTTCTCGGTTACACTTTGTTCTGGTGGGTGCGCACGAGCGCACCCGTCGGGTGTAGCCCCCGAGGCCTCGGAGGAGTGGTTTGACTCCTCCGAGGTCTTAGTGCCTTTCGTGACGCCTCGGCCGGTCTGGTTGTTCCCTCATGCGAACTGGTCGTAGCCCAGGTGCATAGTCAGGTTCCGAGTTCCCGGGCTGGTATGTTGACGCTGTCAACGGTTTGGCCGGAGCCGGGTTTGCGAGAGCAGCCCCCGAGCCTCTGCACAGGGCGAGAGGACGGTCAAGGACTGACTCGGCTTTTTCATACGCCCCTTTGTCGCCTTTCTGCAAGGAGGGGGGGGGAAGCGCCATGTTGCCTTCGGAGGGCGCCGAACATGGTGTCTCCAGTGAGTTGCTAACGGGTGATCCGAGTGGACGCCCGTGCCCTGTTCGATAAGGGTCGGCTAGTGGCCCAGAGGCGCGCTCCAAAAGTACCTGCAGGTGATTTGCCGGACCCGGTCCCGTTTGATAGGGTCCGAGGGCTCGATGCCTCCCTCTGATGGGATTCCGTTACAGAATCGCTCCTGCTGGTCTCGGAAATGTCCTAGGGTACCTCGGGAGCGTAGCCCGAGCCTCGGCCATGTATCGAACGTACCCAGAGTCATCCCTCGCTCTGCGTGTTCTGAGGCGGCTGTCGAACCCTTCGGGGGGCCAGCCTTCGAACCCCTGATCAGTAGTGGGCGCGGAGCCCGAGTGGCCTGAGGCGGCTATCGAACCCTTCCAAGGGGCCAGCCTTCGAACCTCTAATCAGTAGGAGGGCTCAGAGCCTGAGTGCTTTGGGGTGGCTGTCGAACCCTTCCGAGGGGCCAGCCTTCGAACCCCTGATCAGTAGGAGGGCTCGGGGCCCGCTTCCTTCGCAGAGAAGGATCCCTTTTGGAGTATCCCCTTTCCCGGTCCCTGTAGCAAGAGAGAGAAAGGGGAAAAGGAAAAGGATACGAAATTGAACGACGTGGCACACCTTTTTTTGACGCGGTCATCATGGCGGAGGTGAAGCGTCGCCCGCTTCGCTTGCCAAAGGTGTCGCCTGCCCTGCCGCGAAGTTAATGCGACGGGACGAGTGGTTCGTGGGGTAGCCGTTGCACGAGCCGTTTGAGGAACGGAACACGGGCGCGTCGTCTTCAAGCCGTGGGAGAGGGCTCTCCTGCTGCCCCAGGAGGGGACATGAGCCTGCAGGCGATTTGACCGCCGCTTCCGCTCGCCTGTTGCCGCCTTACTGTCGGCCCACTTTTGGCCATATCGATCGTCGCGCCTTCTCTCGCGGCTGACTGATCCATGACCGATGCGCCTGGTTGGCACTGTTGGGCTATGCGTAGGGTCGCCTTGAGTCGCGGCACCGGTTCCGCAGTCGAGAAGGCGTAGTATTGGCGTAAGTGGCGGTGCAGTTTTTTGCACGTAGTAACCGACGCGCCGGTTACATGACGTGTGGGCCTGGGCCTCCATGCTGGGTGCGTTGAAGTCGAAAGGGTGCATCCTCGTGGTGCAGTTGCATGCCGCCTGCATGGTGGTCCGCCCTTTCACCTGCTGGGTTAGGCGAAGGTGGAGGAGTGCTTGTAACCGCTGGGCGGTTACACGCTCCGCGCGTGGCGGTTTGGCTTCTTTTGTCCTGGCCAGCTTGCACGACGCGTGGGACCCATCGCCCGTGTCGTAGGGGGAGGACCTTTGAGCGCGTTGGTGAAGACTTAGCCCGCGACGCCTGAGGACGCGAGTGGGGTGAGTCGCCTTTAAAAAGGGATCGACCTCCTAGGTGGTAGCCATGCCTTCGCACTTTCCTCATGCATCGCGCCCTTCCGCCTTCCGAGCCCCCGGATGGGGAGCTCCCACGTTGTCTTCGTCTCGTTGTGGGAGGAGCGCAACCTCGTGGAGGTTGGTACCTTTCAGCCATCGCTCGGCTTCAAGGATTTTCATCAGGCAGCCCGGCTGCATCCCCCACCAATGGTCACCCAAGACGGTGACCACCAGTTTGATGGTGGGGAGAAGCAAGCCGGGCTGCGGCCTCTGCCCCGCCCTCAGCTTCAAGGATCTTCATCATCCTTGCTGGGGCGGAGGGCGAGCTGAGCCGGAGCTCTACCTCCCGTACGGGTCGGCAGGCCACCTCCTCCTTCAGCATTTAGGGGAGAGGGCGCTCACCGGCCTAGCGGAGGGGACGAACTTCGACAACGCGGGGCCGATTGGCCGCAAGCGTCGTCAGCTCCAGCATGCCTGGTTTGCTGGCTCAACTGGCTCTGGCACAGCTTCCGGTGCCACCTCCCACCGTTGGGCGGAGCGTGGCTATCTGCCCGCCGTACGGGCGGCTGTTGCGCCGCGCGCACCGGGGGACCGCCCAAGACGTCACGCGCTGCTAGGGCGGCGTTCGTGTTCTTGGGTTGTCCTGCCCTCGCTCCGGCATGATGCCTCCGCACGGAGGTCGGTGCTCGCCCGTCCGGGAGGACTTGAGTGGGGATCTGCCGGTGGGCGGGTGGACACCGCCGTCGGAGCTGAGGTGGTGGCAGCTGGAGAAGGCCTCGTCGCCGACGAGATTGTCGGCGCCATCTGCGCTCCGGGCCTCCGGCTCTTTGGCTTTGATAGCTTGTCCTCGCCCCTCGAGTGGGGACGTGG
The DNA here is from genome assembly GCF_902167145.1 of Zea mays. Taxonomy (NCBI): domain Eukaryota; kingdom Viridiplantae; phylum Streptophyta; class Magnoliopsida; order Poales; family Poaceae; genus Zea; species Zea mays. The sequence continues at coordinate 30,779,455 of NC_050097.1, read as the reverse complement.
GCGAGAACCTTGTCGTAGCAGCGTCTGCCCTAAGGTCATCGCTGCTGCTGTTTGGCCGCCCGGAGCGGAGGTCGTTGTCGCTGCTGCCGGAGTGGGCGGCGGCAAGCCACCTAGAATTTTGTCATCTCGTAGGCCCTCCGATGTGGGGGGTTGTTCGTACCTGCGGGAGGGGAACCGGAGTTCCGTTTGTAATGGCACCTTGAGTGCCGGTGTCTGTTCATTGTGGCTGTCGGGGCCTGAACATCTTGGTATTTTGGCGTAAAGCCGTGTTTCCTCCTTGTTTCGAGTACCAGGACTCGCTTGTCGGCTAGCTGAACCGCTTAATCGAGCATGAGTTGCTCTGTGCGGAAGGTGACGAGTGAGGTATCCGTATCCCGGAGGTGTAGGAGTCCCTCGGCTCGGTCGGCCTTGCCACCCGAGGCTTCTCTTGCTCAGTTAAAGAAACCCTCGTCCGCTCTGCGATGAGCCGGAGCCGGAGGCAGCGGTGTCAGCATGGACAGAGGCGGAGTTGGCTCGAGAAGGGAGCTTCGTCGGCCGGAGCCTGGCCGGGTCGTCCACTGGCGGATCCAACCCTGGAGTCGGGCTACCGAGGCCATGAGTCGGGCTGGCGTCCTCGGGGGACAGCTGGCTGAGGCTACGGAGCGGCCGGTCCAGCCGTCTACTCAGGCCAGGTTCCTGGAGGAGATCCTGGCGGCGATGGCTCAGGCACAGTGTTGACATCTTCCTTCGAGGTGGAGATCCTCCGACCGTGTTGCTGTCCGAGGCCGGGTCGGATACCGCCGAAGGTGGAGTCGATGCTGAGGGTGCTGCTGCTCCCCCTACTGATGTCTGAACATGCAGGAACAATTTATCTGTAGTGTGCATATGTTTTTTGCGGCCGCCGAGGCCCAAACATATCATCGTCGTGTTGTAAAGCTGCGTTTCTTTTCCCCTGTTTTGAGTATCAGGACTTGTTTGTCGGTAGCAGAATCGCTCATCTGAGCGAGAGTTACTTTTCACGAAAGGTGATGAGTGAGGTATCCGTATCCCGGAGGCGTAGGAGTTCCTCGGCTCGGTCGGCCTTGCCGCTTACGTGTACTCTTACTCGTCCACAGGATTCTGTTATCGATATAGTCGAGAAGGCACGAAAAATCATTTCGGCAGAAAAGTTTTTGAGCGTTAAGAATTGTTCAGTCAGCGGAATCGCTTATCCGAGCATGAGTTACTTATCGCAGAAGGTGATGAGTGCGGTATCCGTATCCCGGAGGCGTAGGAGTCCCTCGGCTCGGTCGGCCTTGCCTCTTACGTGCACTCCGTCGTTTTCAGGATCTCACTTTCGAAGTAGTCAAAAAGCGCGAAAGACGTTCTGACAGAAAGACTTTTTCCGAGAAAAATTTTGACGCAGAGGGGGTTCCCCCCTTCTAGCCCCCGAGGGAGGGTCGGGCTTTGCCGAGGCAAGGCTGACCCTTCCTTGATGGTTAGACTTTATTTGTGTATGTAAACGAGGTATATGAACGACTTGAAAACATCTTAAGGGTAGAAGCGACGTAGCTGTCGGATGTTCCAAGTGTTGCTGTAGACCTCGCCTTGACTGTTAGCCAACTTGTATGTTCCGGGCTTCAAAATCTTGGCGATGATGAACGGCCCTTCCCAGGGAGGCGTGAGCTTGTGGCGCCCTCGGGCGTCTTGTCGTAGCCGAAGCACCAAGTCCCCCCTGGAGGTCTCGGGACCGAACCCCTCGGGCGTGGTAGTGTCGCAGAGACTGCTGATACCGTGCCGAGTGTAGTAAGGCCATGTCCCGAGCCTCTTCCAGCTGGTCTAGTGAGTCTTCTCGTCTGGTCTGGTTGCTTCGGTCGTCGTACGCCCTCGTCCTCGGGGAGCCGTATTCTAAGTTTGTGGGCAAGATAGCCTCGGCCCCATAGACTAGAAAGAACGGTGTGAAGCCCGTGGCTCGGCTTGGCGTTATCCTCAGACTCCAGACCACCGAGGGGAGTTCCTTCATCCATCGCCTGCCGAACTTGTTGAGGTCGTTGTAGATCCTCGGCTTGAGTCCCTGTAGAATCATGTCATTGGCACGCTCTACCTGCCCATTCGTCATGGGGTCAGCTACGGTGGCCCAGTCCACCCGGATGTGGTGGTCCTCGCAGAAGTCCAGGAACTTTCTGCCAGTGAACTGGGTGCCGTTGTCGGTGATGATGGAGTTTGGGACCCCAAAGCGATGGATGATGTTGGTGAAGAACGCCACCGCCTGTTCGGACCTGATGCTGTTTAGGGGTCGGACCTCAATCCACTTGGAGAATTTGTCGATAGCGACCAGCAGGTGCGTGAAGCCCCCGGGTGCCTTCTGCAAGGGACCGACGAGGTCCAGACCCCACACAGTAAACGGCGAGGTGATGGGTATTGTTTGCAAGGCCTGAGCGGGCAGGTGCGTCTGCCTTGCGTAGAATTGACACCCTTGGCAGGTGCGTACAATTCTAGTGGCGTCGGCCACCGCGGTTGGCCAGTAGAAACCTTGTCGGAAGGCGTTCCCCACGAGGGCTCGAGGTGCTGCGTGATGACCGCTTGCCCCCGAGTGTATTTCTTGCAGTAGCTCCTGACCTTCGGTGATGGATATGCATCGCTGGAGGATGCCCAAGGGGCTGCGGTGGTAGAGCTCCTTTCCGTCACCTAGCAAGACGAACGACTTGGCGCGCCGCGCCAGTCGCCGAGCTTCGGCTCTGTCGAGGGGTAGCTCTCCTCGGTGGAGATATTGCAGGTACGAGGTCAGCCAGTTTCGATTAGACGGGACTCCATTCCGCTCTTCGTTGACGCGCAGTGCCTCACCCTCGGCGGCCGAGGGTGCCTCGGGCAGAGCCGAGGCCTTCTCGGGCTCGGGCGTGTCGTCGGTCTTGACGAAGGGTTGATGTAGATCTCGGGAGAAGACGTCCGGGGGAACCGTTGTCCGCCCCGAGGCTATTTTAGCCAGCTCGTCCGCAGTCTCGTTGTATCGTCGGGCGACGTGGTTGAGCTCGAGCCCGTAGAACTTGTCTTCCAGGCGCTGAACCTCGTCGCAGTAGGCTTCCATCTTCGGGTCGCGGCAGTGTGAGTTCTTCATGACTTGGTCGATGACAAGCTGCGAGTCGCCACGAGCATCGAGGCACCGAACCCCTAGCTCGATGGCGATGCGCAACCCGTTAATGAGAGCCTCGTACTCGGCCACGTTGTTGGACGCTGGAAATGGAGGCGCAGCATGTAGCGGAGGTGCTTCCCGAGGGGTGAGATGAAGAGCAGGCCCGCACCTGCTCCTGTTTTTATCAGCGACCTGTCGAAAAACATGGTCCAGAGTTCCGGTTGGATCGGAGCTGCTGGAAGCTGGGTGTCGACCCATTCAGCCACAAAGTTCGCCAAGACTTGGGACTTGATGGCCTTCCGAGGGGCGAACGAGATTGTCTCGCCCATGATTTCCACCACCCACTTTGCAATCCTACCCGAGGCCTCTCGGCACTAGATGATCTCCCCCAGGGGGAAGGATGACACCACAGTCACCGGATGAGACTCGAAGTAGTGTCGCAACTTTCGCCGCGTCAGAATCACCGCGTACAATAGCTTCTGAATTTGCGGGTAGCGGATTTTGGTCTCAGACAGTACCTCACTGATGAAGTTGACCGGCCTCTGGACGAGCAATGCATGCCCTTCTTCTCGTCTCTCGACTACGATCGCGGCGCTGACCACCTAAGTGGTTGCGACTACGTAGATCAAGAGGGCTTCTCCGGCAGCGAGGGGCACCAGGATGGGCGCGCTTGTAAGGAGCGCCTTTAAGTTCCCGAGGGCTTCCTCGGCCTCGGGGGTCCAAGTGAAGCGCTCGGTCTTCCTTAAGAGGCGGTACAGGGGTAGGCCTCTTTCGCCGAGGCGCGAGATGAAGCGGCTCAGAGCCGCAAGGCATCCCATGACCCTCTGTACTCCTTTCAAGTACTTGATGGGCCCCATGTTGGTGATGGCCGCGATTTTCTCCGGGTTGGCCTCGATGCCTCGCTTGGAGACGATGAACCCCAGGAGCATGCCTCGGGGGACTTCGAAGACACACTTCTCGGGATTAAGTTTTACGCCTTTTGCCTTGAGACACTTGAATGTCGTTTCAAGGTCAGAGAGGAGGTCGGAGGCTTTCCTTGTCTTGACAACGATGTCATCGATGTAAGCCTCGACCGTTCGACCAATGTGCTCTCCGAACACGTGGTTCATGCACCTTTGGTATGTCGCGCCTGCATTCCTCAAACCAAATGGCATAGTGATGTAGCAGTACATGCCAAAGGGTGTGATGAAAGAAGTCGCGAGCTGGTCGGACTCTTTCATCCTGATTTGGTGATACCCTGAGTAGGCATCGAGGAACGACAGGGTTTCGCACCCAGCAGTGGAATCCACGATTTGATCGATGCGAGGCAGAGGGTAGGGAACTTTCGGACATGCTTTGTTTAGACTAGTGTAGTCTACACACATCCGCCATTTCCCACCTTTCTTTTTCACAAGCACAGGGTTGGCTAGCCATTCGGGATGGAATACCTCTTTGATGAACCCTGCAGCCATCATCTTGTGGATCTCCTCGCCTATGGCTCTGCGCTTTTCTTCGTCGAACCGGCGCAGAGGCTGTTTCACGGGTCAGGCTCCAGCTCGGATATCCAGCGAGTGCTCGGCGACATCCCTCGGTATACCAGGCATGTCCGAGGGACTCCACACAAAAACCTCGGCGTTCGCGTGGAGAAAGTCGACGAGCACTGCTTCCTATTTGGGGTCGAGCTCGGAGCCGATCCGGACTTGCTTGGAGGCGTCGTTGCTGGGGTCGAGAGGGACTGACCAGAGGCAAACTTGGTGGTGATGTCAATCAGCTCGCTCGCCCTAGTGGGAGTCTTGCGACCCAGCTTGCTCACCAGGTCGCGGCAAGTGGTGTCGGCGAGGAACGTGCCGATGAACATCTGAGTCGGTGATGTTGGGCAGCTCGGTGCGCTGCTTCGAAAATCACCGGATGTTGTCCCGCAGGGATTCTCCCGGCTGCTGGCGGCAGCTTCGGAGATCCTAGGAGTTCCCAGGGCGCACGTATGTGCCCTGGAAGTTGCCGGCGAAGGCTTTGACCAGGTCATCCCAGTTGGAGATCTGCGCAGGAGGCAGATGCTCCAGCCAGGCTCGGGCGGCGTCGGAGAGGAACAGGGGGAGGTTGCGGATGATGAGGTTGTCATCGTCCGTTCCACCCAGCTGGCAGGCCAGCCGGTAGTCCGCGAGCCACAGTTCCGGCCTTGTCTCCCTGAGTACTTGGTGATGGTAGTCAGGGTTCGGAACCGGGTCAGGAACGGCGCCTGTCGTATGGCTCGGCTGAAAGCCTGCGGACCGGGTGGTTCGGGCGAAGGACTCTGATCCTCCCCTCTGTCGTAGCGTCCCCCACGCCTGGGGTGGTAGCCTCGGCGCACCTTCTCGTCGAGGTGGGCTCGACGGTTGCGGCGGTGGTGCTCGTTGCCGAGGCGACCCGGGGCCGCAGGCGCTGTGTCCCGCGTGTGCCCGGTGTGGACCGAGGCTTCCCGCATGAATCGGGAAGTCGCGGCGCGATGCTCCGGGGGGTACCCCTGCCTTCGGGAGGCAGAGCTTTCGGCTCGTCGGACCATGGCATCCTCCAGGAGATTCTTGAGTTCTCCCTAGATACGCCGCCCCTCGGTGGTGGATGGTTCCGGCATCGCTCGGAGTAGTATTGCCGCTGCAGCCAGGTTCTGGCCGACCCCACTGGAAGCTGGGGGCAGCCTTGACCTGGCATCGTCGGTGATGCGGTGCTAGACGTCCTGGGCCAGATGACGCGTTTCTCCGGCTGGAGCTTGGCCTGCCCACTCCTGCCCGATGTTCTGCCGGAGCTGCACAAGTTGTCCTGCTTCCTCATCGAGCCTGGCCTGCATCTCGCGGATTTGCTCGAGCTGTGCGTCCTGACCCCCCGCAGGGACTGGGACCACAGCTAGCTCCCAAAGGATGTCAACGCGAGGCGCAGGCCTAGGGGGATCGCCGTCCTCCGGCATACCAAGATGGTTGCCTTCGTCGAGACCCCCTAGATCGACGTGGAAACATTCGCGACTTGGGCCACAGTCCTCATTGTCAAGGCTGTGGCCATCATCGGAGCAATCGGAGAGGTAGAAGTCACATGCGACCATGAAGTCTCGCATGGCACTGGGGTTACCGAGCCCAGAGAAATCCCAACCAGAGTCGGGCTCGTCATCTTCCTCGGAACCTGGGGGCCCATAGGTCGAGACGACCGTCAGTCGGTCCCAGGTTGACCACATACGGTACCCCGGAAGGTTTGGGTATGCCTTTATGAAAGCGTCCACCGAAGCGGGGTCGCTTGGTGGGTCGAAGCTGAATCTAAAAGGCACAGGGTGGAAAACGAACGGTACCTCTTGATCGACGGATGGTGACGAAGTTGCGTCGGGGATGGACTGCACCGTTATCTCAGGTACGAGGCTAACGCCCAGCAAGTCCTTCGCGAGCGTGCTGTCGTCGTCCGTCTGCTTGGGGTTGGCGTGTTGCGGGGAAACGACGCTCGTCTTCGTCTCAGACGCGAGGTCAACATCCGCCGTGTCCCCCGCTGGGGCACCGGCGTCGTCGGCTCGCTCGACAGCCAATGAGGTGTCGCCTCCTGCTTGGCCATGGTTGCCCCGCCTCCTCCTTCGTCGGTGGGGAAGGTGACGGGACAGACCCGAATGCTGCTCTTCCGTCACGCGGGGAAGACATCGTCGATTCCGCCGCCGACGGGCGGGCTGACGGCCGCCATTGTCGTTGTCGCGCGGTGGAGGAAGGAGTACCATGTCGTAGCTGCCGTCGAGGTACATGATCTCGAGACTCCCAAAATAGAGCATCGTCCCGGGCTGGAGAGGTTGCTAGAGACTACCCATCTAGAGCTTGACGGGAAGTTGTTCGTCAACACGCAGCAGGCCCCTACCTGGCGCGCCAACTGTCGGTATTTCGACCCCGGGGGGTCCCTGGACCGACGAGTAAATTGTCGCTGCGTGTCCTAGCCCAGATGGGTCGGCGTGAGACGAAACACAAGGGGGAACAATAAGGGGAACCGTGGCTAGTGTTGTCCTGCGCCCAGGGTGGATGCGCTTGCAGTAGGGGGTTACTGAGAGCACCTAGAGGAGGGGGGGTGAATAGGTGATCCTGTAGAACTTCAAATAAACTTAAGCCACAAAACTTGGTTAATTGTTAGCGCAGTAATTTGCCAAGTGGCTAGAGAAGGATCTCAACACAACACAATAACCAAGAGATATCAATCACAGAGATGACGCAGTGGTTATCCCGTGGTTCGGCCAAGACCAACGCTTGCCTACTCCACGTTGTGGCGTCCCAACGGACGAGGGTTGCAATCAACCCCTCTCAAGCGGTCCAAAGACCAACTTGAATACCACGGTGTTGCTTTGCTTTTCTTAATCCCACTTGCGAGGAATCTCCACAGCTTGGAGCCTCTCGCCCTTACAAAAGATGTTCACAAAGAATCACGGAGCAAGGGAGGGATTAGCAACTCACACACGACACAAAGATCACAGCGAATACGCACACACAAAACCCAGACTTGAGCTCAAGAGACTAGCACACTAGAACGGAGCTCAAATCACTAGAATGTCGAACAAGTGCGCAAGAATGAAGTGTGAGTGATCAATGATGCTCAAAGGATGCTTGGTATTCTCCTCCATGCGCCTAGGGGTCCCTTTTATAGCCCCAAGGCAGCTAGGAGCCGTTGAGAACAAATCTGGAAGGCCAATCTTGCCTTCTGTCGTCGGGTGCACCGGACAGTCCGGTGCACACCGGACACTGTCCGGTGCCCGATTTCCTTCCTAAAATGGCGCGGCCGACCGTTGCAGATCAGGGAGCCGTTGGCGCACCGGACATGTCCGGTGCACACCGGACAGTCCGGTGCCCCCTTCCGACCGTTGGCCTGGCCACGTGTCGCGCGCAGATTTCGCGGCCGACCGTTGGCCCGACCGACCGTTGGCTCACCGGACAGTCCGGTGAATTATAGCCGTACGTCGCCGGTAAATTCCCGAGAGCGGCCAGTTCGCCCGAGTCAGTCTGGCGCACCGGACACTGTCCGGTGCACCACCGGACAGTCCGGTGCTCCAGACCGAACAGCCTTTTGGCTGTACACAGCCAACTTTTCTCTGACTCGATTTCTCCTGTTTCAAGCACTTAGACACAATACATTAGTCTTCAAAACAATGTACTAAGGCTTAGAAACATACCTTTACTCTTGATTTGCACTTTGTTCATCCATGGGCATAGATTCACATTTAAGCACTTGTGTTGGCACTCAATCACCAAAATACTTAGAAATGGCCCAAGGGCACATTTCCCTTTCAATCTCCCCCTTTTTGGTGATTTATGCCAACACAACATAAAGCAACTAGAACAAGTGCAATATCACTTCAAATAAAAACTCAAATTTATTTTGATTCAATTTGGCATATATGGATCATCCTTTGCCACCACTTGGTTTGTTTTTGCAAATCAAAACTCAAATTTCTATCTCTAAGCCAAACACACATGTTAAGTCATAAAGAGAGTCATTTCAGGAGTATTTGATTCAGGATTCCAAAAACTCCCCCTTTTTCCCATAATCAACATTTCTCCCCGCAAGAAGCCAACTTTAGACAAGAGAGACAATAAAAGAGTTTTGACAAAACAAAAAACTCTATTCTACTATTTTCAAAATCTCTCAAGTGGTAGCTGATCCATTTATCACTTTGGCCTTTATTTTCTCCCCCTTTGGCATCAAGCACCAAAACGGGATCAATCTTGGCCCGTTAACCCCATTGCCTCACCAAAATCTTCAATTAAGAGCAAATAGGCAATAAGAGTTAAAAGATGAACTTGGAAAAGTTACTCTTTTCATCGGAGTGCAGTGGAAGTCTTGCATGGTCCAAGTCCACCTTTTCCCTTTTAATTCTCCTTCGAGGCTAAAACAAGCAAACTCAAGCATATAGTTAGTCTCAAAGGGTCAAGTTGTAACACATCTCCCCCTAAAACTGTGCATCACTTTGCAACGGACTTGTGAGGTCCAGGGAGTGTTTTTACAACTTGAGCACCATACTAAACAACAAAATGCAAAAAGGAACATGATCAAAAGCATAAATACATGTATGCTACAATTCAATCCAAGTTCCGCGAATCTAAGACATTTAGCTCACTACGCAGCCTGCAAAAGGTCTTCTCATCTAGAGGCTTGGTAAAGATATTGGCTAGCTGGTTCTCGGTGCTAACATGAAACACTTCGATATCTCCCTTTTGCTGGTGGTCTCTCAAAAAGTGATGCCGGATGTCAATGTGCTTTGTGCGGCTGTGTTCAACAGGATTTTCCGCCATGCGGATAGCACTCTCATTGTCACATAGGAGTGGGACTTTGCTCAGATTGTAGCCAAAGTCCCGAAGGGTTTGCCTCATCCAAAGTAGTTGTGCGCAACACTGCCCTGCGGCAACATACTCGGCCTCAGCGGTGGATAGGGCAACGGAAGTTTGTTTCTTAGAGTTCCATGACACCAGGGACCTTCCTAAGAATTGGCACGTCCCCGATGTACTCTTCCTATCGACCTTGCATCCAGCATAGTCGGAATCTGAATATCCAATCAAGTCAAAGTTAGACCCCTTTGGATACCAGATCCCGAAGCAAGGCGTAGCGACTAAATATCTAAGAATTCGCTTCACCGCCACTAAGTGACACTCCTTAGGATCGGATTGAAATCTAGCACACATGCATACGCTAAGCATAATATCCGGTCTACTAGCACATAAGTAAAGCAAAGAACCTATCATGGACCGGTATGCTTTTTGATCAACGGACTTACCTCCTTTGTTGAGGTCGGTGTGTCCGTCAGTTCCCATCGGCGTCTTTGCGGGCTTGGCGTCCTTCATCCCAAACCGCTTTAGCAAATCTTGCGTATACTTTGTTTGGGAGATGAAGGTGCCGTCCTTGAGTTGCTTCACTTGGAACCCAAGGAAGTAGTTCAACTCGCCCATCATCGACATCTCGAATTTCTTCGTCATCACCCTGCTAAACTCTTCACAAGACTTTTGGTTAGTAGAACCAAATATTATGTCATCGACATAAATTTGGCACACAAAAAGATCACCGTCACAAGTCTTAGTGAAAAGAGTTGGATCGGCTTTCCCAACCTTGAAAGCATTAGCAATTAAGAAATCTCTAAGGCATTCATACCATGCTCTTGGGGCTTGCTTAAGTCCATAGAGCGCCTTAGAGAGCTTACACACGTGGTCGGGGTACCGTTCATCCTCGAAACCAGGGGGTTGCTCCACGTACACCTCCTCCTTGATTGGCCCATTGAGGAAAGCGCTCTTCACATCCATTTGGTACAACCTGAAAGAATGGTGAGCGGCATATGCTAGCAAGATACGAATGGACTCTAGCCTAGCCACAGGAGCAAAAGTCTCCTCAAAGTCCAAACCTGCGACTTGGGCATAACCTTTTGCCACAAGTCGAGCCTTGTTTCTCGTCACCACCCCGTGCTCGTCCTGTTTGTTGCGGAACACCCACTTGGTTCCCACAACGTTTTGCTTGGGACGAGGCACCAGTGTCCAAACTTCATTGCGCTTGAAGTTGTTGAGCTCCTCTTGCATGACCAACACCCAGTCCGAATCTAGCAAGGCCTCTTACCCTGAAAGGCTCAATAGAAGAGATAAAGGAGTAATGCTCACAAAAATTAACCAATCGAGATCGAGTAGTTACTCCCTTGCTGATATCACCCAGAATTTGGTCGACGGGATGATCCCTTTGAATCATCGCTCGAACTTGGGTTGGAGGTGCCGGTTGCGCTTCTTCCTCCATCACATGATCATCTTGTGCTTCCCCTTGATCACACGCCTCCTTTTGATGAACTTGTTCATCGTCTTGAGTTGGGGGACGCACCATAGTTGAGGAGAAAGGTTGGTCTTGCTCATGTTGTTCCTGTGGCCGCACATCTCCAATCGCCATGGTGCGTATTGCGGCCGTTGGAACGTCTTCTTCATCTACATCATCAAGATCAACAACTTGCTCTCTTGGAGAGCCATTAGTCTCATCAAATACAACGTCGCTAGAGACTTCAACCAAACCCGATGATTTGTTGAAGACCCTATACGCTTTTGTATTTGAATCATAACCTAATAAAAACCCTTCTACGGCTTTGGGAGCAAATTTGGAATTCCTACCCTTCTTCACTAGAATGTAGCATTTACTCCCAAATACACGAAAGTACGATACATTGGGTTTGTTACCAGTCAGCAGCTCATATGAAGTCTTCTTGAGGAGGCGGTGAAGGTAGACCCTGTTGATGGCGTGGCAAGCCGTGTTCACGGCTTCCGACCAAAAGCACTCGGGGGTCTTGAACTCTCCAAGCATAGTCCTCGCCATATCTATGAGCGTACTGTTCTTCCTCTCTACCACACCATTTTGCTGAGGTGTGTAGGGAGCGGAGAACTCGTGCTTGATCCCCTCCTCCTCAAGGAACTCCTCCACTTGAAGATTCTTGAATTCGGACCCGTTGTCGCTCCTTATCTTCTTCACCTTGAGCTCAAACTCGTTTTGAGCTGTCCTTAGGAAGCGCTTGAGGGTTCCTTGGGTCTCAGACTTATCCTGTAAAAAGAATACCCAAGTGAAGCGGGAAAAATCATCCACAATGACTAAACCATACTTACTTCCCCCTATGCTTAGATAAGCGACGGGTCCGAAGAGGTCCATATGCAGCAGCTCCAGAGGTCTTGAGGTGGTCATCACATTCTTGCTGTGATGTGCTCCTCCCACTTGTTTACCTGCTTGACAAGCTGCACAAGGTCTATCTTTTTCGAATTGCACGTTAGTCAAACCTATCACGTGTTCTCCCTTTAGAAGCTTGTGAAGGTTCTTCATCCCCACATGTGCTAAGCGGCGATGCCACAGCCAGCCCATGCTAGTCTTAGCGATTAAGCATGCATCTAGACCAGCCTCCTCTTTTGCAAAATCAACTAAATAAAGTTTGCCGTCTAGTACACCCTTAAAAGCTAGTGAACCATCACATCTTCTAAAGACAGACACATCTACATTTGTAAATAAACAGTTATATCCCATATTGCATAATTGACTAACAGATAGTAAATTATATCCAAGAGACTCAACTAAAAACACATTAGAGATAGAGTGCTCATTTGATATTGCAATCTTGCCTAAACCTTTCACCTTGCCTTGATTCCCATCACCAAATATGATTGAATCTTGGGAATCCTTATTCTTGATGTAGGAGGTGAACATCTTCTTCTCCCCCGTCATATGGTTTGTGCATCCGCTGTCGATAATCCAGCTTGATCCCCCGGATGCATAAACCTGCAAGGCAAATTTAGGCTTGGGTCTTAGGTACCCAACTCATGTTGGGTCCTACCAGGTTAGTGCAAATATCCTTAGGGACCCAAATGCAAGTTTTGTCTCCCTTGCATTTTGCCCCTAACTTCCTAGCAACTATTTTCCTATCCTTTCTACAAATAGCAAAGGAAGCATTTAAAGCACAATAAATTGTAGAAGGTTCATTCACTACTTTCCTAGGAGCATGAATAATATTCTTTCTAGGCACATGATGAATAGCATTTCTCCTAGACATATTTCTACCATGCATATAGGAAGAACTAGAAGCAAACATGGCATGAGAATCAAAATCATCATAAGCATTATAACTCCTATAAGCATTTCTTGTTTGTCTCCTATCATGGTACATAAAAGCATGGTTCTTTTTAGCACTACTAGCCATAGGAGCCTTCCCTTTCTCCTTGGTGGAGATAAGAGCCTTATGGCTTGTCAAGTCCTTGGCTTCCCTCTTGTAGCCAAGTCCATCCTTAATTGAGGGGTGTCTACCAATCGTGTAGGCATCCCTTGCAAATTTCAGCTTATCAAATTCATTCTTGCTAGTCTTAAGTTGGGCATTAAGACTAGCCAATTCCTCATTTAATTTGGAAATTGAAACTAAATGATCACTACAAGCATCAACATCGAAATCTTTACACCTCTTACAGATTGTAACATGTTCTACACAAGAACTAGATTTACTAGCTACTTCTAGTTTAGCATTTAAATCATTATTAACACTTTTTAAAGTAGCAATGGTTTCATGACAAGAAGACAATTCACTAGAGAGCATTTCATTTCTTTTAATTTCTAGAGCAAGAGATTTTTGTGCACTAACAAATTTATCATGCTCCTCATATAAAAGATCCTCTTGTTTTTATAGTAATCTATTCTTGTCATTTAAAGCATCAATCAACTCATTAATCTTATCAATTTTAGATCTATCTAATCCCTTGAATAAGCATGAGTAATCTATCTCATCATCATCGCTAGACTCATCCTCACTTGAAGAAGCATAAGTACTAGTATCATGAGTGCTTACTTTCTTCTCCCTTGCCATGAGGCAAGTGTGACGCTCGTTTGGGAAGAGGGATGACTTGTTGAAGGCAGTGGCGGCGAGTCCTTCATTGTCGGAGTCGGAGGAGGAGCAATCCGAATCCCACTCCTTGCCTAGATGTGCCTCGCCCTTTGCCTTCTTGTATGCCTTCTTCTTCTCCCTCTTGCTCCCTTGTTCCTGGTCACTTTCATTATCGGGACAGTTAGCAATAAAATGACCAAGCTTACCGCATTTGAAGCATGAGCGCTTCCCCTTGGCTTTGGTCTTGCTTTGTTGTCCCTTGCGACCTTTAAGCACCGTCTTGAATCTCTTGATGATGAGGGCCATCTCTTCATCATTAAGTCCAGCCGCCTCGATTTGTGCCACCTTGCTAGGTAGCGCCTCCTTGCTTCTTGTTGCCTTGAGAGCAAGGGGTTGCGGCTCGTTGATCGGTCCATTCAAGGCGTCGTCCACGTACCTCGCTTCCTTGATCATCATTCGCCCGCTGACGAATTTTCCTAGGACTTCTTCGGGCGACATTTTGGTGTACCTGGGATTCTCACGAATATTATTCACCAAATGAGGATCAAGAACGGTAAAGGACCTTAGCATTAGTCGGACGACGTCGTGGTCCGTCCATCGCGTGCTTCCGTAGCTCCTTATTTTGTTGATAAGGGTCTTGAGCCGGTTGTATGTTTGAGTTGGCTCCTCGCCCCTTATCATCGCGAACCGTCCAAGCTCGCCCTCCACCAACTCCATTTTGGTGAGCAAGGTAACGTTATTTCCCTCATGAGAAATCTTGAGGGTGTCCTAGATCTGCTTGGCGTTATCCAAGCCGCTCACTTTGTTATATTCATCCCTGCACAATGAAGCTAGAAGAACAGTAGTAGCTTGTGCATTCTTATGGATTTGCTCATTAATGAATATAGGACTATCCGAACTATCAAAGTGCATTCCACTATCTACAATCTCCCATATACTAGGATGGAGAGAGAATAGGTGACTACGCATTTTGTGGCTCCAAAATCCGTAGTCCTCTCCATCAAAGTGTGGGGGCTTGCCGAGTGGAGTGGAGAGCAAATGTGAATTTGAACTTTGCGGAATACGAGAGTAGTCAAAGGAAAAGTTCGAATTAACCGGTTTCCTTCTCTCGTAGTCGTTGTGGTCGTCGTCCTTTTGGGAAGAAGTAGACTCATCGCTGTCGTCGTAGTAGACGATCTCCTTGATGCGCCTTGTCTTCTTCTTCTTCCCTTCCTTTCGTCTATGACCTGAGCCGGAGTCGGTAGGCTTGTCATCTTTGGGCTCGTTGACGAAGGACTCCTTCTCCTTATCGTTGATCACTATCCCCTTGCCCTTAGGATCCATCTCTTCGGGCGGTTAGTCCCTCTTCTTGAAGAGAACGGCTCTGATACCAATTGAGAGCACCTAGAGGGGGGGGTGAATAGGTGATCCTGTAGAACTTCAAATAAACTTAAGCCACAAAACTTGGTTAATTGTTAGCGCAGTAATTTGCCAAGTGGCTAGAGAAGGATCTCAACACAACACAATAACCAAGAGATATCAATCACAGAGATGACGCAGTGGTTATCCCGTGGTTCGGCCAAGACCAACGCTTGCCTACTCCACGTTGTGGCGTCCCAACGGACGAGGGTTGCAATCAACCCCTCTCAAGCGGTCCAAAGACCAACTTGAATACCACGGTGTTGCTTTGCTTTTCTTAATCCCACTTGCGAGGAATCTCCACAGCTTGGAGCCTCTCGCCCTTACAAAAGATGTTCACAAAGAATCACGGAGCAAGGGAGGGATTAGCAACTCACACACGACACAAAGATCACAGCGAATACGCACACACAAAACCCAGACTTGAGCTCAAGAGACTAGCACACTAGAACGGAGCTCAAATCACTAGAATGTCGAACAAGTGCGCAAGAATGAAGTGTGAGTGATCAATGATGCTCAAAGGATGCTTGGTATTCTCCTCCATGCGCCTAGGGGTCCCTTTTATAGCCCCAAGGCAGCTAGGAGCCGTTGAGAACAAATCTGGAAGGCCAATCTTGCCTTCTGTCGTCGGGTGCACCGGACAGTCCGGTGCACACCGGACACTGTCCGGTGCCCGATTTCCTTCCTAAAATGGCGCGGCCGACCGCTGCAGATCAGGGAGCCGTTGGCGCACCGGACATGTCCGGTGCACACCGGACAGTCCGGTGCCCCCTTCCGACCGTTGGCCCGGCCACGTGTCGCGCGCAGATTTCGCGGCCGACCGTTGGCCCGACCGACCGTTGGCTCACCGGACAGTCCGGTGCACACCGGACAGTCCGGTGAATTATAGCCGTACGTCGCCGGTAAATTCCCGAGAGCGGCCAGTTCGCCCGAGTCAGTCTGGCGCACCGGACACTGTCCGGTGCACCACCGGACAGTCCGGTGCTCCAGACCGAACAGCCTTTTGGCTGTACACAGCCAACTTTTCTCTGACTCGATTTCTCCTGTTTCAAGCACTTAGACACAATACATTAGTCTTCAAAACAATGTACTAAGGCTTAGAAACATACCTTTACTCTTGATTTGCACTTTGTTCATCCATGGGCATAGATTCACATTTAAGCACTTGTGTTGGCACTCAATCACCAAAATACTTAGAAATGGCCCAAGGGCACATTTCCCTTTCAGTTACAAGCGTTCGCGAGGGGGAGAGAGAGAGCCTGTCCGTCAGCCCATTCTCCAGCGCGGCCACCTTCTCGTACGAGGGCCCTGGACCTTCCTTTTATAGATGTAAGGAGAGGGCCCAGGTGTACAATAGGGAGTGTAGCAATGTGCTAACGTGTCTAGCAGAGAGGAGCCAGAGCCTTATGTACATGCCGACGTGGCTGTTGGAGAGGTGTTGGCGCCCTGTTCATGTGATGTCGTGGCCATCGGAGGAGCGCTTAAACCCTATAGAAGCACAACTGTGGGGGCTGTCGGGTCCTTGCTGACGTCTCCTTGCTTTCGTAAGGGGCTGAGGACCGCCGTCGTCATGGAGCACGCGGGGTGCCATCATTACTTGTTTACCAGGGCGAGCCAGATGGGACGCCGGTCTTGTTCATCATAGCCTGAGCTAGCTAGGGGTAGGGTAATGATTAGAGATGGCAACGGGTACAAACCCGCTGGGTTTTGCCGTCCCAAACCCGTACCCGTGAAAAATATCTATGCCCATTAAAAAACCCGTACCCGTGACGGGTTTGAGATTTTGCCCAAACCCGTACCCATCGGGTTAACGGGTACCCATGGGTTACCCGCGGGTTTCATCTCCAATATAATTATCTTCTCATAATCAATAAGTATCGTAATGATTAATGATATCATGATCCAAAATCTATGTAATGAACAACGAGTTCATGATTTGGTATAAAAATTATTAGTAGAGAGAATGGAATACAAATAATAAGTTGTATAATTAAGTGACCTTGCGCTAAGTTATCCATCCACCAGACCACCACATATATAACGCTAGTAAAAACTATAATAGCAAGCAAGCAACACTCTCACCGATTACTGATACATTCACCAATTGTTAAAAATTATGAAGTAAATAAGGAATAACAAGTTTGTTGTTCGTTTATAAAATAAAATGACAATATGCACTAGGTTTGGTCGGGTTTAAAAAACCCACGGGTTCACGGGTTTGGGTACTATAGGAACAAACCCGTACCCATAAACCCGCTGGGTACAGATTTATGCCCATTAACAAACCCATGAGTATGAAAATTGGCCCAAACCCGTACCCTAATGGGGTAAAAACCCATCGGGTTTCGGGTTTCGGGTACCCATTGCCATCTCTAGTAATGATGTACCTCCCTGCGACGTGGTCGGTCCGAGCCCAAGGTCGGGCAAGGCAGTGACTCCTCCAAGGTCGAGGCTGAGTCTGAGCCCTGGGGTCGGGCGAGGCGGAGACCGTCTTCCGAGGTCGAGGTTGAGTCTGATCCCTGGGGTCGGGCGAGGCGGAGACCGTCTTCCGAGGTCGAGGTTGAGTCCGAGCCCTGGGGTCGGGCGAGGCGGAGACCATCTTCCGAGGTCGAGGTGGAGTCCGAGCCCTGGGGTCGGGCGAGGCGGAGACCGTCTTCCGAGGACGAGCTGGAGTTCGAGCCCTGGGGTCGGGCGAGGCGGAGCTTCCTACGGCGCCTGAGGTTGGACTCGGCGGCTGCTAGCCTCACCCTGGCGGGTGGCACAGCAGTCGGAGCAGTGCAGGCGACACTGTTTTCCTGTCAGGTCAGTCAGTGGAGGGGCGAAATGACTGCGGTCACTTCGGCCCTGTCGACTGAGGAACGTGCGTCAGGATAAGGTGTCAGACGATCCTTGCATTGAATGCTCCTGCGATACGGTCGGTTGGCGAGGCGATCTGGCCCAGGTTGCTTCTCCGTGAAGCCTGCCCGAGCTGGGCCTCGGGCGAGTCGAAGGTGCGCCCGTTGCTTGAGGAGACCCTCGGGCGAGACGTGAATTCACCTGGGTCTGCTGTTCTTGCCCGAGGCTGGGCTCGGACGAGGCGAGATCGTGTCCCTTGAGTGGGCGGAGCTTTGACCTGTATTGCGCCCATCAGGCCTTTGCAGCTTTGTGCTGATGGTGGTTACCAGCCGAGTTTAGGAGTCTTGGGGGTACCCCTAATTATGGTCCTCGACAGTGCTTCATCTCCAAATCCTTCTTGTTCTTCTTGATTCGAGCTTTGGTACTACATCGAGTTATTTGTGGATTCATTACTCTTGGAGCTTCTAGCTCCTAGACGACTAGGTTTCTCTTGTGAGTCTCCAAATCTTGTGGAAGACCACAAGAAAGTTTGTATTACCCGCTCGTTTGAGCAAAGATTAGTGTGTTGGCTTGACCTTTGTGGTCGACAAAGGGAGGATTAGGGTTGAAAGAGATCCATCTCTTTGTGGGCGCCTCAACGAGGAAGTAGGGCACCTTGGTGGTGTGACCGAACCTCGGGATAAATCTTGTGTCCCTTGTGTTCTTGCTCATTGTGTTTGTTTGTGTTCTTCATTCTCTCACCATTGCGTGGAAGATTTGTTTATACCTTTTTGGTGTGTGGATTTTGAGAAGTGCCCTTCTTAGATCTACTACTTTGAACCCTGTGGATCAACTAGAACATCTCATTTTCAAAGTTAACTGGGTGAATTTCGAGATCAATTCAGTTTATATCTCATTCTTTAGTTGAGCTCGTGCAAACCAGTTGAACCGGTTTTGACACCGGTTGAACCGGTTTTACCTAGTTCGTTTCTAGTTTTTGTTGAAAAAGTTTCCACTTGCCTATTCACCCCCCTCTAGGCAACTTTCAATATGTTTCTTTTTAGTCTAATTAGATTACTTGGTATATTTAGTTTTTAGTCGTAGTTAGTTTTTTTGGGTTAGTTATAGTTTAGTTATTTTAATATAAAATTTTAGTTTTAGCTTTAGTTTTAATTTATAGTTATTTTTAGTTTTGGGCGGTAATGTTATTTTGAGCGTTAGATCTGAGTAGAGTTATTTTTTGGTCTTAATTAGTTTTAGGGTTTGTTGTAGTTTAGTTTTTTTAGTTTAGGGTTAGATTTAATCAGGATTAGTTGTAGTTGTTACTTTTGGATTACCACTAGATTAGTTAGTAGTTTTTGTCGCTAATAATGTCGCCGACATGGCCACAAGATGTGCAAAAGGATGTGGAAAACAACGACCACCACTTTATGAAAATGACTCAGGCTCATGAGTTGAACAGCAGACGAGGCTAGAGCAAGAATGATGTGTGAGGGTTGACCAATTATATTTGAAAGGCAAGAAGGTTGATCTTGCAAAGAGGCAATAACAATTAAGTTCGTGTGAAGCAGCCATCAAGCGTCAAGAGGAAGAGCTTGAAGCTCGCGGAGTAGCTCTAAAGAACAAGAGTGACACGAAGAAGAATTCAGTGAGACTACCTTTAGGGCACAATAAAAGGGAAATACCAACACTACACCTAGTAGATAAAATGTAATAGATCCAACATGAAGCCTCAAGTCATGTAATGATTAGCGGTGGATTTATGAACCTGACTAGTATAAAGTTCAACAAATGCCAATGTTGGTCGTGTTTTATTTGCATTCATTAAGGCTTGTTAGGATTAGCGGTAGGACTAGGTACCTTGGTTATATGTAGAGTTCCACGCATGTTGATTGTTATTGATGGTAATAATGTGTACAATGGGTTAGTATTTGAATTTACGAACATAAGGTTGATATGTGCCCTTGTGGTTCGAGTCTGTGATGAGTGATTGTCAATGACATAGTGTCTTGAGTTGAGTCATCTGGACTAACTGGGTCGTGAATATGTCTATGCAACATATCTCTTGGCTTTGTGGTGCGCAGGTATACTCAAATCCAAAGATGATGGTCGACGGTGAAGGTAAAGGTCATTCGAGTTCGTGTCGATAGACCATGATCGGTGAAGGATGAGCGTTGGGTCTTGACTGAGGGACTAGAGAAGCCGAGTGACTAGCCATTGTGACACACCTAGGGACACCGACAACCGCAAGTATATGGCAGAGTGGATTATGTTGCCGACGTGGTTGTGGACCAGCAGGACACATGTCTAGGATGTGAGGGACGCATATGGAGCATGCTATCTATGAAGGTTTGCTAGTTGAGCCTCAAAACCATCGACTTACAGTTTCATGGGTTCCACCAGGTTTGGCTACAAAACCGAGTAGAGGGAATTGGAGGTTACACATGGCATCATCATAGATGGTGCGCCAAGGCAAAGCAACTTCGTGAAGAGGGCATGATCGTTAGATCAATGTATCAAGAGTTGGTCCATTTTGCCTCTGGCTGAGTGGATAAGCCCTATGAATCTAGAGGTAGTTTAAGAAAGGGAAAATTCTCAATAAATAAGGGGAAGGGTTGCACAACTAGCTATCTCTCTATCTTATGTCTTTCATTCCTTGTTTTCTCAATTCTTAGGAGATCCCTAGAAGCTTTAGTTTGATGTTTCTTTGTACACCCAATCTTGGGGATTGTGGCCTTAACCATACCGCGACTTATGTGATTTTAATACATGTGCCAATCTGGTTGGTTTGTGTCTTAAGTTGAATCCTCTCCCCTTACTCTTTTGCATTGATGGAGTTTTTGGTTTGATCTTTCCTTTTGAAGTTGGAGAAGTATTTTTGGGTTGATTTTGTGTTAAGGAACTATTCTGGAATCATTGCCACCTCTCATATGGGTTGATTCAACACAAGGTCAATGTTTCTAATTGAATTGTACCATTTGACAAAACCATAATTCAAGTTTTATTTTTTTATCCATTTCACATGAAATTATCTTTAAAAGCTCATACTTCTCGAGCCACCTTTTCTCTTCTCTATCTCTCTGTCTACAAAATTTGGTCTCAACCGCAACCTTTTTGCTTAAGCAACAATGCCACACCACTAAGTGATGCTATCGCTCCTCAACACTATCGAACTTCCAAGTGGCACTGTCTTTCTGCATAAAGAGTTTCTCCTTTTGTTCTTTCTTAAAATTCATTATGTCCAAATTGAGTTCTGTTTGTTTTAATGGGTTCATAATGTTCCTAGGAACTTGTTTTGTAATCCAACCACCAATTAGTTGGTGTGTTCCCAATTTGAACCTTTCTAGAGAGTTTTTGGTGTCACGGATTTGTGCTAAATTTTGGGAATCAAATCCAAGATTGCCTGAGCTCAAATAATTTTTATTGGCTCCTATTCACCCCCTTTGGTCAATTATTTGATCATTTAATTAGTATCAGAGAGGGTTAAGGATCAATCCATCTTAATTGGTTCTTGATCCGAGAAGGTGACACATAACATGCTTTTAGCAAACCGCCATTCTTTGATGGGACAAATTACCCATGCTAGAAGATCCACATGTCGCCATACTTTAGAGCATTGGCTCACGGGTCTAGGAAATTTGCCTCAATGACACCTACATGGTACATGATGTTTGAGTTACTCTCGTTCAAGTGGAGAACCATGATGCGAACAACAAGGCCTAGAATGCTTTTTACTCATGCCTCTTGCTCATTGAATTCAATAGAGTTGGACACCTGGGTATGGCTCATGAGAACTAGAATACCTAGAGAAATTCCGTGATGGTAACGATCTTTTGAAAATCAGACCCGTTGAGACTTATTGTTAATAGTATGTGAACTTTGTGCAATTAACTAGAAAGACTATCGAATCTATATTTTCTCGCTTCTAGTCGATTGTCAACAAGATGCACACAAATAAGGCACAACTAACCTATGATGATCATGAGAGAGCACTTTACTACATGATCTAGATCGAAGGTTTGGTGGTGAAGATCTCGAGGATCATAGAATCACCCAAGTATGATACCCTCACCATGGATGAGCTTTTAGTAAGCTCAAGTTCATCGAGATCAACCATCAGACTTGGGCCAAGATCGAGAACCCAGGCGCACCTACCATCCCTTGTCCTTAGAAGTGGTCCTTCCTCATTTAACCCTTCACATTCTTTGTTCACTTTGTCCTCTTTGCCATCTATTTTAGAGGAGCAGGTTGAGTGTCTTAGGGATAAGGAGATGACACTTGTGGCCAGTCGGCTCGTGTGGAGCCGCATGAATCGATAGTGCTATAGGGGGGCAAGGATGGTTGCTTCAACTATAGAGACCCTGATCACTTCATCCCAACTATCCTAAGATAAAGAGCAAGCTAGAGGCTAGCAAGAGCGACTATCACTACGTTCAACGCAAGGGAATGCCTCTAGCAAGCACAAGTCCGAGGGGAGGTTCGATAAGGAGGCACTCAAGTAGAAGTACCTCCACAAGGCTAAGATGAAGGAACATGCCTTCCCTTCCTCCATCAGCAACCTCGACCATGACTCCAACAACACTTCTTCTTCTTCGAGCGACGAGGAGCTCAAAAGATGAGTCAAGGACAAGCTCAATGGACTGTGCTTATTCGATGACACCATAGGAGGCCTTTGCATCATGGCACTTGGTGAGTACATGGTGGGCGTTAGTGACAAGGACAACGACGATGACTCCACCTCTAAGGTATCACTTTCTGCTAATGATCTCACCATTGAGGTAGATGAGTTGATGACTGCTTTAGCTAGTCACAATAAATTAATTTGGCTTACGACACGTGAGAGGAAAGAGTACAAGTGCGAGTACAAGATCACACTTAGGGGAGCTTGAGTCTGCTAGGCTTCTATGGTGTGGTGGTGTCCAATAAAGCTAAATGTAATGATTGTACTATTCACATGTCAAACATTACCACATTGTAGACTAAGTTCGCTTTGCTAGTCGATTCTGCAGAAACTTAGGGTATCTTGGTGTCATTACCACGACAAATATATAAAATTTACTTAGTATCATTGCTTGTTTATATATACACACACAATATATATATATATATATATATATATATATATATTCTTTTTTTCTTTTAAAGCTCGAGTGGAAGAAGGACCAAAATCTACCAATAGAATAACTAAAGATGATTCAAGAGCAATTGACATCATTTCTTTCTGAGGAGGTTGTATATATATAACGATGGGGAATACTTGTATGATGGAAAAAATGTCCTTTACTCCCATGTGAGATGGAATAATTGTATTTGTAACATACAATATCTTATTAGTTTATGTATATAGTTTCATATAAAAGCTTTGAAATGCATGTATAGTTTATGTATCAGTTTCATAAATTTGGTGTATGTATATATATGGTTACATGCTCAAACAAGATATGCTTATAGGTATGGACATATATTATTAGCATAGCATACATGTACAAAAAATTCTTTGAAATGAAAAAGATTTTTATAGAAACAAACCACAAAAGAAAATAAAAGAGTTAAATGCATCAGTGGCTCTTGAAATTGTCAAGGGACGCTACTTAGATCTTCGAACTTTAAAAAATGTTTTTCTAGACCTTTGAACTTGTTAAGTGATGTACCACACATCTCTAAACTTGTAAAAATGGTACATCTTAGGTCTATTTTTGGACTATACTGACCACTATGGTGTGCAATAACAAGTTCAAGGATGTAGAACTTTATTTTTGAAGCTCGTTAATCTAAGTGTGATCCATTGACAAGTTCAAAGACCGCTCATATATTCTCAAAACCATAAAAGAAAATAAATAAAAAATACATCTAATCCTAGTTGATGACATCGACAGGGACTAAAGTTGTCCATCCTAGGACGTAGTCTAAATAAAGTGCTTCTTAGTTATGGTTGTTACCAACCGAGACTGACTGTTTGATTTTAGGGACTGTAGCTCAGTTCTGCATTAGTGAACCAAGATAGTTCGCACTGTGGCAGTTTCGCACAAAGGGCCGTGCCCTGTTCGAAGTTCGAAAGATACAAAGAGAGTGACTCCAGAAGACAATAAGACAATAATACATTACTGCGTATCATTGACCACTCAATCTTTTTGGTACGTTTCTCGTAGCGGGCTGGCAGGGATAATCATCCTCCCTTGATAAGGTCTCAGCGTGTCTCACTCTGGACTACGCATTTGTGATCTTGTTATCGCGCTATATTCAATCTCCATTCCTTCTCTTCCGTCCCCCTCCTATTGTACCTCAACATGTGCGTGTTATGATTATGTTTATACCTTGCGAGCCTCTGTGATCTCATCACATGCAATTGCGCATCTGCTAACAGTTTTATATATGCATAACAATGCAAAATTTGCCTACTATTGCATGCGAGAAACATATATATAAATCTGTACACATGACACATCAACGACACATTGCACACTTCGATTTAACCTAAAATAGTGGAGATGAAAACAGGTATATTTGTGTAATATAATTTTCCCAAGTTTCAGCTTATAAAATTGCAATAATAAACTGCGAACCTTGAATTGTTCCAAACATGCATAAATAGCTGAAAATATTTATCAGTTACTAAATAATACAGAGTTTTAATTATGCACCAACACCGAGTTTGCATCCCATTTCTATTGACTGAATTAAGCTATTTAGGGCTAGTTTGGGAACCCAATTTTTTCAAGAGATTTTCATTTGTCCGAGGGAAATTAGTTCATTTTCCCTTAGAAAAATAGAAATCCCCTGGAAAAATGATGTTCCTAAGCTAGCCCTTAGAGATAAAAGGCATCGACGTATTTGATTTTATTACACACAATGTTATATATTTGTTCCAATGCTAACATAAAACAATTATCTTATTCATCATTTCACTAAATTGTTTACAATAAATCCAAGAAATTACCCATTTTCTGTATTTGAACCAAATTTGTATAGTAATCCCTTCAATTAATAAAAGCTCAAATGATGCTTCACGATACCAACATCTCCAATATAACTAAATTGAATAATCGATTCCAACATGATATAATGTAAATAATATATTAAAGTCGTGGTAGATGTAAATAAAATATGCATCAACATAAAATCAAAATGTTCGTGATGTTATCCATGCGCAAGGTTTAAAAGTTTGCTACATGTATTTTACAGTCAGGATATACGTACGGCTTATAACATATCAAGCATATTTAGAAAATTAGTTGTACAATTAATGATATCACAATAACGCGTACACATTTAAATGCTTCCTATCTACTCATATATCTCTTCATTCTCTTATTTTGATAAGCGCCAAAAATTTTCAATCGACGTTTGGATCGAATTTGGATTCATAATTCTATAATAATAATAATAATAATAATAATAATAATAATAATAATAATAATAATATAATCACATGTAACATAATGACCCTGCCTATAAAACAGGACAAGATTATTTCTTGTTTATTATTGTATTCTTGTGCTCTGTAAAATATAAATAACTGGACCACCTGAAACAGGAAACGTTCCCATATGCGATAAAAGGTAACATATAGCCATATAGGTTTAGATGGGTAGTTTATGCGTATGCTATTATAGGATATACATATAGCCATATAGGATATGCATGATTGATGGCACCAAAAACGATCTTCAGAGTCGATTAGTAAAACCGATGCTATGCCATCAATTATAAAATAAGTTATTTCTAGGTGGTACAACCATTCCTAAAAATATTTTTAGTTTTTTAGTTATAAAACCACCTGTTTTAAAACCATCTCTATAAATTATTTTTTAGGGATAGTGTCCTTAAAACAACCACTCTTCAAAATCGATTTTCAGAGTCAGTCTTAGTACAAACCATTCCTAAAAATATTTTTAGTTTTTTTTAAAATCAATTAGAAATCATAATAATAACAATTTTTTAATATGTCCAAAAACCCTAAGGTCCGACACACCAGTGGTTAGAATTCATTTTCGCTATTTCTAATCGGGGATTTTAAACTCACAGCCCCTCGCCTCATGCAGTAACTCATCAAGCTGACTCGTTTAACTGGCGAGACACAACAGAATAAATAAATATATAATAATCAATTTCTAATTAATTTTAAACTGATTTAACATTAGTAAATATTAATTTCTAATTAATCGAGTACATCAATGCAACACCAAATTAACACACTCGTTACTCATCAATTCACAATTCACACACATGTTCATCAGTTTAATCCATAGTCATAGTCGCACAGACCAATTTAACATACAGTCACAATTCATCAATCATCAATTTAACTCATAGATCATAGACATCGCACATACATATAACACGTTTATCAATTGATGCGCAAATGATATATATATATATATATATATATATATATATATATATATATATATATATATATATATATATATATATATATTCGTTTTTCTAAAATGTGATAGCTCGTTGGGCTCGCGCGAGCTGGCTCGTTAAGAAACCGAGCTAGAATGTCAATTTAGCTCATGAATAAAATCAAACTAACCGAGTCGAGCTGACCATGAACCGAGTGAGCTAACGAGTCACGAGTATTTGTCCGGCCCTAGATTGTAGATGTTACCTATTTGTAATAATGTATACATATCTTGCAACAAGCAGTATTTTGACCGGTAAACAATCTTAAATGGAACTTTTTAAATTACAATGTTTTAGATTTCACCGAGCACTATAACTTTGATATAGAACATGTTTTAGATCTGTCAAGCTCTATAATTTTGATATATGTATTTTATCTTTATTCAACTTTATTTGAAAAAGTTATAGATTTATTTATGATCCAAATATTTTAATTGTCTTTGAAAATCGATTTCTAGCTACATACTGTGGACTTAAATCAACCATCCCTAGCAAGAGAAATCACATATTTTTATAGAAGGTTGACACAAGAAACTAAAACCTAAAGTTCATGTTTTCAGAAGTGGCTCTCTCTTAAACCAACTGTCTTTAAAAATAGATCTATTTTTAGTGACGATTTACTTAACAAAATCATCTCTAAAATTCATTTCTATAGAGGCTCATAAGCTACAGTGCTCCTTCTCGCTAAGAAAACCGTCATTCTCATAAGAAACAGGAGATATCTTAAAAAAGTCATTTCTTACTAGTGATAACTCTTTTTAATCATGGTAGATGTCAAATTAAAATGGAATAAGAATTACAATTAGTTATCTAAATATTAAGCTTATTAAAGCTAGGAAGAACTCCCGCATGTATAAACCACCGTATACCAATTGAATAAATACATTCAGATGTTGTAAGCAAAAATGAACATAGGTGTTAGAACAACTCTTTCCTTCGTATAATACTATTTAAAAGTCATGCATGCAGACTGTACGACGACTAAACCATAAATTTTTGCTCATTTTTATTTGGTTTATAATGTGGAGGTGAAAAATCCCCAGACGTAAAATGGTTATCCCCACTCCCCAGACGCAATAGCTGTAGGTGGACAGATAATCTCAACTGACGATCGAGTAAACAGTAGCAAGCAAAAACATATATATACTAGAAACCCATGAGAATGAAACTTAGCAACATGGTCGTGTACGTTTTAATTTCCTATATATGCTTCATGTGCCACAAGAACATCAAATAGCAGAGAGCTATTCATATCAGAAACCCATGGGAAAAGATCGATCGTAAAACAAAGGACAGCAATTTGCCACATGCATACTGTATGTACTCGATCGCAAGAATGCACATAGAATAGCATCAATAGTGAGTAGGACATGCTTGTCCGATCCTCCTTGCTAGCTATTGCGCGCGCACTGTACAACGCTCTCGCCCGGCCCTATCGCCGTTGAGGCAACTAGACATGCACCATTGCCATCGATCACTGCCACTGCATCCTGGTACGGTACCATTAAAAGGGAAACGAAACAGGAAGCAAAACTAGAAAACAAGAGACGCAGATGCTTGCCAGGATCGAAATGACACATGCATGCGTAGAGAGAGAGATAGATGGACACACACACGACACAGGCTTTTGAATTTCCCACAAACAGAAGCTGCAGCAAAGAGAGATCACCATATATGTATCTCCCTGTCCCTAGCTAGACCTCAAAGGACGTACGGACGACGGACATACTACTCCTCAGTCCAAAGTACAGCAAACACACTTGCTCACTCCTACAAGCAATGCAAATAGATCCGACAACACCAAAGCGAATCGAAAACACAGGACCAGCAATGCAGTACACACACGTACTAGATAGTAGTGCTTCTCACGGGTAGAGTACACGGATCATCATACACTACTGCTGCCATGCACATGCATGCACGCATACGCGCGCGAGATGATACATAAAATATGTATGCTCAAGCTCAATCTGGCATCATACCGGCCAAATGGGAGAGCGTACGTACGTACGTACGAGGCTACGAGCCGTCGAGGCGACGATGGAACATCTCAGGCTCAGCAGGCGGCGCCGGCGGGCGGCGGGGGCGGCGGCGGCGGCTGGTGCGCGTGGCCGTGAAGGCCGCCGCTGCTGTCGCCCTGCAGCTGCTGCGGCTTCTTGCGCTTCTTCTTCTCGTAGCTGACGCCGCGGGCGCGGGCCTGGTGCTCGCGGACCTCGCGGAGGTAGAGGCGCACGGCGCGCGCCGCGAAGGGGTTGGACTCCGGGCGGCCCCCGTTCTCCTCGAAGGCGGCGCGGAGGCGGCCCACCAGGGCGTCCAGGCTGCCCCAGGCCTGGCGGAGCGGGCAGGGGCACGGCGCCGGCGGGTTCGGATGGCCGAAGAAGGGGCACGCCGGGCCGTGCACCTTGGTCTTGCCGAACTGGTCCAGGTAGCGGAGGAACTCCAGGACGTGAGCCCCGCTGCACTGCGCCAGGCTCAGCGGCGGCCGGTGGTTCCGCAGGTACTGCCCGAACGTGTTCCAGTCGCGCCGCTTCTGCGCCTCGTACCGGCTCGGCGACTGCGGCGTCATGGAACCAACCGACGGCGATGCGCCTCCGCTGCTCGGCCCGATGCCGTTGCCCCCTCCTGACGAGGGGCTGTCGGGGTTCGGCGACATGTCCATGGATGAGCTAAGGATCGGAAGGGGGGAAAACAGAGAGAAAGGAGTGTAGCTTGTGTGAGCTGAAACAGTTTCACCTTTACATCTTATTTATTATAATCGATATGATAATTAGGCCTCCTCCTCCTCTGTAGGAGTAATATTCTTTACTCAATGAAGAAATGGGTATTTAATTTGCATATCCATATAATACTGTATACTACTACATATATATTCTCGTAAGCCTGCATTATTGTAGCACAAGTTGGGATTGGAGGGATCTGTTTATTCGGGATCGGAGCTGTGCTCAGAAGTTCCAAGTGGCCACTGAGATGACTAGAGCATATGCAGCTAGTCCGTGTGTCTGAAAATCTTCTTCGAAAAATATCAAAGAAAGGAACAAGTAGTTACCAGCTGAGCTTTGGTTCTCACAAGTACTGTGGGAGTTGGAGCCTGCTGGCTTCTTGAGCCTGCATAAGATCCAGCAGCATGGAGCATAATAATCAGATCAAGAACGAAGCAAATGATCGCATAAGTAGAAGATATATAGTGTTAAGGATTAAGCATTGGAATAGTAGGGAGAGTATATAGCTCCCTGGTTCATCCCATCTGTTGCTTCTTACTCTCTCGCAGTGGTAGTGATGCCGGTAACACAGTTGCTGTGCTGGGGTGCTGGCTCACTCTCATAAGCCCATCGTCTGGTGATTGGGGATCTGCAGGGAGAGCACCAGCTTCAGGATCTGTTTGAGGGTGTGGGGAATTGCATGCTGCTGCTTCTATTTTTAGGGGGGGAGCGCAGGGACTGGTGGGGGTGGTGTTTGGCCTAAAAAGGAGAGATGAGAAGTGACTGAGACATGGAATCAACAGTGTAGTGAGCAGTGTATACTCAGCTAGGGCTTTTCTGAGAGTGTGTGGGGTGGGGCCGGGTGGGGTGGGGTTTGGAGGACACTGGGGCGAGGGGGCGTGAAAGGTGACGTGACAAAAGTAATATTTTCAAGTGTGGTAGAGTGTGTACGGTTTGATAGGAGTTGTCGTTTCAGTGCATGCACCACAGTGGATGTGTTGAACTGGAGATTTTTAGCGGCCTCTACCGATATCGTCTTTCCATGTACAGGTGCGATATATACTCTGTATCCACGGCGATCTAACTAATGGTGATCTCGTTACTGATGGAATTGATCTCAAGCTAGATTCAGCGAGAGGATTCAGCGAGAGGATCCTCATGTTCTGACAGAGGGCGTAACAACTTATTTGTTGCAGCGTTTTTTCATATACGAGAAGCCATTCACTCTAACACGGTTATATCATTCTCAATGAGAGTTTCAAACTCATTAAATACGATGACACATCATCATGCTTGGTGATATAGTAGTGTAATTAAGAGGAGAGATATTGAGAGAGTTTAATGGGAGAGTTTAATGGGGATGAAACTCCGCATACACGGTTGACTAGTTTAAATATCTGATGTGGGAGCATTGGAAACAAATGCATTGAAACTCACCACTGAGAATAGCCTTAGTGACAGGAAGATCATCGCATTTGCGCCCTCAGTGCAACAACCATGATACACCGATTTCGACACCGACCACTAGAGTCTCCACTTCCCATGGCGACCTCCGCCAATTCCAACGCTATGGGCCCAGTTTTACCCATTTTAGTACCTAGGGTTATAGTCTAAGATTCTATAGACTAACAGTGTAACCAAATCCAGGTTTGGCATCTAAATCCTAACCGTAGAATCCACATCCTTTAGGTTTTAGGACCCCATCGAGCCAAATCCGCATAAATGGCTTGGATCTAGTCGAGTTTTAGCTCTACAACAAGTTGAAGGAGGGGAAATAATCAACTCATCTTGCTCAATACCTAACCCTAGGTTGGAATCCCCAAAAGCTTCATACCCCGAAACTCTAACCCTAGTTTAGCTCTCCACTTATAGGTGCACATTTGGGCCGCCTGGGCCGGTCCAGTCCAAGCCCGAAAAGGATCGGCACGATTGAATTTCTTCCCGAGGTGGTCCATGGGCTTAGCCCTCAACCCGACACGTTATCGGTTAAACGTGTCGGGCTCATTTCGGGCAACCCGAAATTGTAAAAAGCCAGAAATTCAAATTCTGGCCTGAAATTCAAACAAGGCCTGAAATTCATATCAGAGCTCGAAATTCACATAAAATCCCAAAATTCACAACAAAAACCCGAAATTCAATATATCATTTAGTAGATATTTACATTTCAAGCTTTATAATTTAAAAAAAAATCAAAGAACACAAAACCAATGGGTGGTTGACACTTCATACCGTGATTAAACATGCGGCTAGCCAAATTGGAGCGAATGATTTTCATGATTAGAAGTGGATGACCAAATGAATATGGGGCTTTTCGTGCTTGTAAAGGGGATATTTCATGCCTCCGTAAACGGGTCATGATGCTCGTGCCCGCTCGTGGGCCGCGACCTCATCCTAAGCCCGACCCGATGCATAATTTCAAGCTGGCCCGACCCAAACTTATTTTGTTTCGTGTTGTGCTTGGGCCGTGCTTTTTTCATGCTTCGAGCCGACCCACTAGGTCCAGCCCAAATGTATACCTCTGTTCCCACTCAAGCCAAAGAGTGAAACGAAGGGCCTACCTGACCTTATGTCATCGTCCTGAACGTTGACACTATGGAACAAAGGGCGACATGATCGTTAGTCGCCCATGCAGAGGCTGCACGTGGATTATGGCACCGTCACAATTCTACTTGTAAGAAAAATGGATCGAGGTTCATTTGATAATAGAGTTTTGGTATTCAATGATCAGTGTAACCATTTAGACTAAAACTGTTTGCTAGTGTTTATGTATATAGTTCAAAATATGCAACATGGACTTGGGCAAAGGCAAAATGGTGATTGAGATGATCAACACCACAAGAAAGACATTACAAGACTCATTGGAGATCTGCAACAACATACAAGAATCCAAGACACAAGATCATGAAGAAAGGGTATTGTAGGCTTCAGACCGAGGTATTGGACAATTATGAGGGTGACATCAGACCATATGGTTAAAGCCAACCCTAATTGATAGAAAATAGGGCGTTAAACGTGATCATCAAAGAATTATCCATGGGGCATTGGGCCATATGCTTGCACTCTTCATCTCATAGTGCCGACATATGGGCATCAGGATATATAGTCCGATGATGCGTAGAGTTTTCTTTACAACATGGACACTAGAAGTCCCCTCAACAACTCTCTTGCCACCAATATCTTTTGCCCTTGCCTTCTCTTCAACATCTAAAAAGACAATGAGGTTGGAGATACCAAACTCTTGCATTTCATGTTTCAAAGAAGTGGCAAAATTTGTCCAAGTCTATAGTGTTTTAATAATGATGCAATAGAACACAAACTTATCCTGCAACACAAAACCAAAATTCTTGAGTTCTTTCACTAGTACTTATATTTCATGAGCTTGTTCTTCTACAAAACGACCATCAGACATTCTATAGTCATGAAAGCACTCTATGACATACAACTCGCTATCGGCGTCACAAACTTCATATTTGACCTCTTGTGCGTCCCACATTTCTTTGCCAGTAGACAACATCAGATATACGTTTAATGTGGAATCTCCTAGCACGCCAATTGTTGTCGACTTGAATATAGCGCTAGATCCTAGCTACACTCGGTCATCTTCAGCAGAGTGAGGTCCAGGTGCACTAGGTTCGGTAATAAAATAGTAATACATAGCAGTTAACCACACTATGTACCTCACGCCACCATTTATAGTGGGTTCCCTAAAAGAACATTTAGTTTTAGCATACTTGCATAGCATGTTACAAAAAAATCTATCACTTTATAATTTATTACATAGTTAGGCATTTTCAATGGCAGATTAATCTAGTAAAGTATAATAAAGAGTGGGTGACAATAGTAAGGTGCACGTGTGGATCTAGTAGGATGAACATGAACATAATACAAAATAACTTAATTTAAAACCAAAGACAAGAAGAGAAATATGACATTGTGTTGTTCAGTGTAGCCGTTCGATCGCTTAATACAGTGTAGCAGTTGCTGCGGTGATGTAACTGGTAGGTCAATGCAATGTAGATACAATGCAGGAAGAGGAGGAAAAAGTTGAGCAGTCATATCGTTGACACTCTCCAAAAAATTGATTGTCAATTCCTCATCCGAGCATGTGGGCGCTTGGATGACAAACGTTTTCGAGGCTAGCTCTCCGAGAACTTGTGCGAGTAAGAACTCGAACGGAGTGTTTGGCGACAGTTGGATAGTGGTTGCAAAGAGAACATTTGACATGATGTGATTTATATAGGCAAATATGAAGACCTGAACAGTCAGCGAGAGACCAGAGGACGCGAGAGCTAAAAGGATGTGAAAGATCAAAGGTCGGATAACTCTATGAAACCCCCATTATAACATTCAGAAACTCATGCGCTCTAACTCTAACGTCATTATGTACACTTCTATGTGTTCAATTTTTGTCTAGGTTCTTAATGATGTGACTCTTGTAACCATCCCATCATCTACCGATACAATCCTATGTCCAACACAATACTTGTTTAATACGAATTTTCTAGAATTATTAAATATTTTAAATAGATCAAGCTCCTAAAATACTAAAATATTCGACAATTAATATCGTCTATTCTCCATCACTAGTCATATATATTGCTGTTTCTATCGATGTTGTTGGTTCAATTATTATGTTAGAGATTTACGTGCTAGCATATGTTCTTGTCATGATTTCTGTTGTGAGAAATAAATTACGAAACTATCTATTTATTCAACAATGCACCAGCACCAACGAAGTACACCAGAAATGATAATCTGCAGCATACAATGACAGAAAAGTCGAATAAATAAATATAGATAGACTACAGGCAACTCCATGATGATTGATGACGGCACGGCTACTAAAACCCAAGGCAAAGTGACGAAAAGGATCGAATTTGCTCTACAGGATGACTTGATTGCTTGACTGATGTTTAGTATTCTGTACAGTACTCGGACGGCGCGCTGTTTCGAAGTATACTGTGGCTGCAGCTGTTGCTGTTTTTCCGTGTTGTTTTACTCCCAGTTCTTGACTATTGTCCATCTCGGCTGTGTGCCGGCCCTGCTCGCCTCACCCGTGTTTCGCTGCTGGTCACGCCTTCCGTCATAGCTAGAAGGGCGTAGGGATGGAAGTAGGCATGTGTATGGACAAATAACCGCTGGTTATTGTTGGTCTCGGGACATGTATGAGTGAAATTTTATACCTGTATGTACATATATGGATATATATAATAATGTATCTGTGTGGTTAATTTTTTAATGAGTATATGGATATATATATGCAGTATCCATATATACCTATTACCTGATTAGTATCTAACTAACATGTATCCATTCGGATTCAACCATCATACACTATCCCAATTCACAATTCTCATTCAATCATTCAACCCTAACCCGGGTGTCGAGGTCCAAAACCCTGAAAACTTGGGCCCACGAGTCAGCAAGGAGAGATGTTCTGGGCAAACTGCTCATGGGCCATTACCCATTGGCCTCTGTCCCACTCACAGGACACTCCACGGGTCGAACCGTTCGGGCCAGACGAGACAGAGAACTAGCAGGGGGTCGGACAAGCTGGTAAGGTCCACTCGAGTGGATTCAGCGAACTCCGGGCGATTGCGCCGCCAGTTTTATGTGCACCTCATTACCACGCCGATCGACAGGGTACGACGCGGGCAGAACCCGTCCTCTTTCCACTCATGACCTACGTCCCTAGGGCTGAAGCCTACGGGGACACTCTGCGACCCCCACGCGAGAAATAGGACCTACGGGCTACGAAGAAAGAAGGCCGACGTAAAAGAAAATGCAGACAAAACCCTGTAATGATGACCGCCTGGGACGCACACCACTTATACGGACCGCGCCATCTCTGCAAGATCTCTGAGACAAGATTAAGGACCCACACAAGGAAGCACACTGACGCACGATAAAAGTTACCGAAGGATATATCTTTTTTACCTTTTTATGTTCCCTTTCAGGAGAAGCCATTGTAAAGAGGCCCCTCCTTGTACTATAAAGGAGGGGGTCAGTCTCACAAAACAGGAGAGGCAAGAAACAACAACACACACAGTACGATAGGAACTCAAACACACCACACAGAGACTTGGAAAGCTCTCTCTCTCTCTAGCCTGCTTGTAATCTCTTACTACGAGCAATCAGATGTCGGTAGTGCGAGCCACCGAAGGTTGGAGTAGGGATATTTATCTCGAACCAGTATAACTATTGCGTCCAGCCGTCCACTGAGCACACCATCCGTGACTAAAACGTGCATACACAAATTTACTCACCAGTGTTGGTTCGAAACACTGACACCGAACGGCCCGCGACACCTTCCTCCATCGGGTAATGGGCATAGTTCCTGAAATTGTAATGGGTGTGTGCGGTAACATGTATCCATCGGGGGTAATGGTTACCCGACGGATACTAGTACAGATCTATACCCACGATCGTATATTGATATGGGTGTCGATTCAATTTTATCTCACGAGTATGGAATCATGAAACCAACATCCATGTCCTACCCGCCCGATTGTCATCCCTAATAGGGTGGCAGTGGCAGCAGCGACGGCTAGGTGTTTCGACATTCATTAAGATATGAGGTGACACAGTGAGATCCATGATGGCCACAATTTGTATCTCAGTGGATTTTTGTATGTCTATTCGTAATCAGTCTTACTAAATTTATGTATCAGGCTACTGGGTCAATACACTACTACAGTAAACCTCTATACAGGCGGTCCAGTTAGCCTCTACACAGGCGGTTCCAGGAACCGCTTGTGGTGCACCGCCTGTGATGTAAAACAGCATCACAGGCGGTCAATCAAAAACCGCTTGTGATAGACACACATCACAGACGGTTCTATCTAAAGGAACCGCCTGTGATAGACACACATCACAGGTGGTTTCTAATCCTAGCCACTTATGTTAGACACACATCACAGGCGGTTTCTAATCCTAGCCGCTTGTGTTAGACACATACCACAGGCGGTTTTAAATATAGGTCCGACTATATTTCAATATACAGATTCCAGATTCATATGCAGATTCTAGATTCATATACATAATTAATAACAGAATCCAGATTCATAACAAATCAATATACAGAATGATACACATATCAAGTTCCATACACAGATTCATACACAGATTCCAGAAATATACAGAATCCAGATTCATACATCAGATTCATACAGATCACAAAACACATTCACAGAACGATAACAGTACTAGTATTAGCACCAAACCACAATGATACACATATCAAGTTCCATATACAACTCAACATCTCAAGTTCCATATACAACTGAACATCTCAAGTTCCAAACTAAAGATATAAACACTGTGTGATATCGTGTACAAACTTAGTTCTGGGAATGTTACAAATTTCCATTTGTATTGTAGAATAGCCCTTGTTGATGAAGAAGTTCACGGCGCATAAAGTAAAGCAAGTTTTTTACAACCTTAGCCACGCCGACGGAAACCATATCTCTTTCTAACCATTCAGCATTGATCTTGGATTTAGGAACCTGCAATGAAAGCAAAAAACAAGCAGTGCTAAGAGTAATGTGATGAGCAACAATATAACATAAAAATTGCAACATAGACAATGATAGCGAACTTACATCCTCACGATTGACCATGTAATGGAAGGTGACACGACACCATTCGCATACATAATAACCGCACAGGACAGTACCCGGAGGTTGTTTGTCACCATATGGAAATAATGATATTAACAAATTAGGCTTGTCCTCTGGATGTTCGCCGCCAAGATCTTTCCAATAAAAATGGTATGCACTGCATATAAGAATAGCATTGTGAGATTAAGAATACATTTGTTAAGTTGTAATAAGTACAAGTGTGCAATAATAATCATATTTCTCTAAAATCTTCAAGAAGTCATTATACGCATCCTTTTCCATTCTCAGTGAGTCGAAGACCATGACTTTACCATGCTTTGGAAAGATCATGATACAAATGTAGTGGTCACTATATAGACATAGACAAAAACACATGTTAAGATCACGATTGCCATAATTTGTAGTTCAAAACCATGTCGAGAACTTACTTAAAGTGGTGCGGAGCTATTATTAAGTCCTTGCCATGTTGTACATGATTATACATGGCTCGTCCAATGTATGCCGCCATTACCTTCATTTTCTTTCTCTGATTCTGTTTGACGACTTTCTCAAATTCATCATCATCCAAGTCTTTGTATTCTTCTCCATGTCTCCGAACAACTTCTTTGTAGCGAGCTTGGGATATCATCAACGGGTCAAGAAACCATGTCTTAAGTTGTTTCTTCTTATCATCCATGTATTGCATCCTACGTGTAAAAAGTGTTAATCGTTAGACTCTCATTTATGTGTGCGTGTACAAAACTAACAAATATGAAAGTTTAGAGGTACTTACAAGCAAAAGAGGGTTAAGTAGTTGGTTTCCATCCTTTGTCGGTGGTACAACGACCACATATCGTCAAAGAATAAATGCCGCATAGGATCTATATTATCTTTGCTCCAAAATGCATCTTCTGGCACAACAAATGTGAAGTCCTCGAGTGTGTATTTGTTGCTAGCCACCATGTACCACTCATGCATTCTAATCTCCGGAGTCGACAACTTAGAAAGTTGCACCGTCGTCAAGAACGACCTCCCATTCACAAATTTAGGAGGAACATCCTCCTTCTTGTATATCGAGATATTGATTTTAAGACGTAATGATTCTCGAGTATGAATCATTCCATCTTCTTCCCATACTTCAAAATTGTCTATTTGGGACCGTGTGCGTACTCCACGAGATGCTGATTCCGCTTTTGATTGATCTGTCATAACTCTCTTCAATTTTTGTAGGTAGCGTGTCACTGCTTCTGACGGTTTCTTGACATTGTCAGTGGCGATTCGCTGATGAATTTTCTTTGAAGTAGTTGGCCCTTCAACATTGGTGTCAACCTTTGCTTCCTTTTTGATGTTTGCGTTGACATTCTGAGGAACAATTTTGTCTACGTCCCCCTCATCGAGTTCCTTCGCAAGAGGTGATATGATTGTTTCAACGGTTTTTGTGGAGGTCGGTGCTATATTTTCCTGGACCATGGGGTATGGAATGATCGAACTATCTTTCTGTTGCATTGGTGTTGAATTCGGCGTTGGTGACTTATGACGCGATAGACGGCTTAAGATCGGCTCATCACCCAACTTGATGTCACATCGATGCCAAAGGACCAAATCGTTCATTGCCTCATGCAAAGTTATGATCCCCTCAACTGGAAAGTCTATCTCCCAATCTTCACAACCACTGTCTATGATCTCTAGAACTTGGACCACAGCATAGTGTGGCGGGACAGAATTATCCTTGTAGTTAACAAGTCCTGGTTTTACCAGACCAGTAGCAGCTTGTTTTGTTTTTGTCCCAGATCGATTGATTGGAATATGAAAAAAGCAAGGCTTGTCCTCAACAATATCGTCTACAGGGTACTTGGTGCCCGATACGAAGTCTTGCACAGATCCTACGCTGCTAGGGACTAGAGGTGGACTCATGTGGCTTGGCTTGAGTTCACATGATATGCATTCTGTTTTCTTCATTTTCTTCATCACGTCATTAATAGCCTTTTGTACCCTTTCACCAATAGTCTCTTCAAGGGTCCTTTTCGACTTCTCGTGTTTCCTATATGACGCCGCATACTCTGGAAACACCTCTCTCCAGGAAATCTTAGAAGAGATTCCCCGAGCCCGTCCAATGTGTTCAGGATTGCCTAGTGCTGCAGTTAGTATGTCATTCTCCCTCCGAGGCTTAAATTCGCCCTTCTTTCTCTTTTCTGCATATTCTTGAATTTTTGTTGAAACTTCGCCTACCAATTCTGGATGCAAAAGTTTGCCGTCCTCAGTTAAACCTGCCTGACCTAAGATCCAACGAATAGCTCGCTCATCGATATCTTTTAATATTGGGTCTAAAGTGTCGTTAGCTATAGCTTCCTCGATTATCCTGTTCCACTGCACAACTTTATGGTGATATCCGGTTGACCCTAGGCAATGAGGGTGTTTGTTCATCTTCGCTCTCTGAGAATTAGTTTCGCCCAGTTCTTTGGCCTTCAGTTCGGTCTTCTAACGAACAAATTCCTCCCACTGAGCTTGAGTGATTTCCCCCATTTTCTTGGGCGGAGGAACCTTATTCTTCTTAACAAAATCCCTATTCATCTCGGTCTTCCACCCACGAAACATCTTGGCCATAGCAGAGAGCATCGACTTCCTTACTGCATCCTCTGTGCCTTTTGGGACCTTGAATGACTCAGACAACTTAGCCCATAGCTTATTGCGGGTGTTTTCATCTAAATCCTTCCATTTCTGAAGTGTGATTGGCACTATATATCTAACAGTAGACCCGCTGGAATTTCGAAACTTTGTAACCACGTCAAGTGGTTCTTCAGGAAACCCCTCTCCATTGAGTTTTGTTACGTACATAACTGCACCTTCTTTCATCTGATTGAGATCTCGTCGCCCTCGTTTCCGCTTATGTGAAACGGATGATTCAGGCATTGGAGCATCCTCTTCTCTTAGGTGGGCTGCTAAGCGCTCTTAGCAGCCCACCTAAGAGAAGAGAAGCACACAGATGAAGCCGGGGCGGCTTTAAATTTTGTGACCACACATCCGGACAGAGTACACCGGCTCACCATCGTCTACTAAGCGCTTTGACCTGAATCATGCCTATCAGTCTCTGCGGCTTGCGCTGACGGTGATTACCAGCCGAGTTTAGGAGTGTTGGGGGTACCCCTAATTATGGTACCCGATAGTAGCCCCCGAGCCTCAAAGGGAGTGTTGGTACTCCCTTGGAGGCTTTGTCGCACTTTTTTGCAAGGGGACCAACCTTTCTTGGTTATATTTTATTCCGGTGGGTGCGCGCGAGCGCACCTGCCGGGTGTAGCCCCCGAGGCCTCGGAGGAGTGGTTTGACTCCTCTAAGGTCTTAATGCCTTTCGTGATGCCTTGGCCGGTCTGGTTGTTCCCTCATGCGATCTGATCGTAGTCCGGGTGCATGGTCAGGTTCCGAGTTTTTAGGCTGGTTTGTTGACGCTGTCAACGGTTTGGCCGGAGCCGGGTTTGCGAGGGCAGCCCCCGAGCCTCTGCACAGAGCGAGAGGACGATCAAGGACTGACTCGGCTTTTATCATACGCCCCTTCGTCGCCTTTCCGCAAGGAGGAGGGGGGAAGCGCCATGTTGCCCTCGGAGGGCGCCGAACATGGTGTCTCCAGTGAGTTGCTAACGTGTGATTCGAATGGACGCCCGTGCCCCGTTCGATAAGGGTCGGCTAGTGGCCCAAAGGCGCGCTCCAAAAGTACCTGCAGGTGATTTGCCAGACCCGGTCCCGTTCGATAGGGTTCGAGGGCTCGATGCCTCCCTCTGATGGGATTCCGTTACAAAATCGCTCCTGCTGGTCTCGGAAATGTCCTAGGGTACCTCGGGAGCGTAGCCCGAGCCTCGGCCATGTATCGGACGTACCCAGAGTCATCCCTCGCTCTGCATGTTCTGGGGCGGCTGTCGAACCCTTCGAGGGGCCAGCCTTCGAACCCCTGATCAGTAGTGGGCGTGGAGCCCGAGTGCTCTGAGGCGGCTGTCGAACCCTTCCGAGGGGCCAGCCTTCGAACCTCTGATCAGTAATGAGCCTGAAGCTCGAGTGCTCTAGGGCGGCTGTCGAACCCTTCCGAGGGGCCAGCCTTCGAACCCCTGATCAGTAGGAGGGCCCGCTTCCTTCACGGAGAAGGATCCCTTTTGAAATATCCCCTTTCCCGGTCCCTGTAGCAAGAGAGAGAAAGGGAAGAAGAAAAGGATATGAATTTAAATGATGTGGCGCACCTTTTTTGATGCGGTCATCATGGTGGAGGTGAAACGTTGCCCGCTTCGCCTGCCAAAGGTGTCGCTTGCCCTGCCGCGAAGTTAATGTGACGGGACGGGTGGTCGCGTGGGGCAGTCGTTGTGCGAGCCGTTCGAGGGACGGAACACGGGTGCGTCGTCTTCACGCCGTGGGAGGGGGCTCCCCCGCTGCTCCAGGAGGGGACGTGAGCCTGCAGACGATTTGACTGCTGCTTCCGCTCGCCTGCTGCCACCATTACTGCCGGCCCACTTTTGGCCATATCGACCGTCGCGCCTCTTCCCGCGGCTGATTGAACCGTGATCGATGTGCTCGGTTGGCACTGTTGGGCCATGCGCAGGGTTGCCTCGAGTCGCGGCACCGGTTCTGCAGTCGAGAAGGCGCGACATTGGCGCAAGTGGAGGTGCAGTTTTTCGCACGTAGTAACCGGCGCGCCGGTTTCATGACGTGTGGGCCTGGGCCTCCATGCTGGATGCGTCGAAGTCGAAGGGGTGTGTCTCCGTGGTGCTGTTGCACGCCACCTGCAGGGCGGTCCGTCCTTTCAACCGTTGGTTTCGGCGAGGGTGGAGGAGTGCTTGTAACCGCGGGGCGGTTACACGCTCCGCGCGCGGCGGTTTGGCTTCTTCTGTTCTGGGCCAGCTTGCATGACGTGTGGGACCCAGCCCCCGTGTCGTAGGTGGAGGACCCTGGAGCACGTTGGTGAAGACTTAGTCCGTGACGCCTGAGAACGCGAGTGGAGAGAGCCGCCTTTAAAAAGGGATCGACCCCCCGGGTGGTAGCCATGTCTTCGCACTCCCCTCATGCATCATATCCCTCCACCTTCCGAGCCCCCGGATGGGGACCGCCCGCGTTGCCTTCGTCTTGTTGTTGGAGGAGCGCAACCTCGTGGAGGTTGGCACCTTTCAGCCATCGCTCGGCTTCAAGGATTTTTATCAGGCAGCCCGGTTGCATTCCCTCACCGATGGTCACCTAGGATGGTGACCACCAGTTCGATGGTGGGGAGAAGCAAGCCGGGCTGCGGCCTCTGCCCCGCCCTCAACT
This sequence comes from Zea mays, assembly GCF_902167145.1. Taxonomy (NCBI): domain Eukaryota; kingdom Viridiplantae; phylum Streptophyta; class Magnoliopsida; order Poales; family Poaceae; genus Zea; species Zea mays. The sequence goes on along the minus strand of NC_050097.1, from coordinate 30,737,842 downwards.
TCAAGGATCTTCATCATCCTTGCTGGGGAGGAGGGCGAGGCGAGCCGGGGCCTGCCTTCGTGTGGGCTGGCGTCCCGCTTCTTCCTCCGGCATCTGGGGGTGGAAACCATCCTCCAGCTCTGCGGAGGAGGCGTCCTCCAGCCATGCGGGAGAAGGCGAACTGCTGCTGCCTAGCCAGGGTGCAGCATTCTGTCCTCTGTCCGAGCGACTGTGGCCGGCCGCACCGGAGGGTCTCACAACACGTCGTACGCGGCGAGGGCGGTACTCGTGTTCTGAGACGGTCCCATTCTCGTTCTTGCGGCGAGGACGGGAGCGAGGACCTGCCGGTGCGCTTTGGGGCGGCCGGTGCTCGCTGGTGCGGTGTTGGTGGGCAGGTGGCTGCCATCGTCGGTGCTGAGGTGGTGGCAGCCAGAGAAGGTTTCTCCGCCGACGAGATCGTCGGCGCTACCTGCGGTTGGACCTCCGACTCTTCGGCCTTGGTGGCTTGTCCTCGTCCCTCGAGTGGGGACGTGGGCGAGGGCCTTGTCGCAGCAGCGTTTGCCCTGAGGTCGTCGCTGCAGCTGTCTTGCCGTCCGAGACGGAGGTCGTTGACGCTGCTGCAGTGGTTGGTGGCGAGCCACCCGGAGTTTGTCGTCCCACGGGCCCTCCGATGTGGAGGTTGTTCATACCCGCGGGGGTGGAACCGGAGTTCCGTTTGTAATGGCACCTTAAGTGTCGGTGTTTGTTCATTGTGGCTGTCGAGGCCTGAACATCTAGGTATTTGAGTGTAATACTGTGTTTCTTCCTCATTCCGAGCGCTAGGACTCGTCTGTCGGCTGGCTGAACCGCTTAACCAAGTGTGAGTTGCCCTGTGCGGGAGGTGACGAGTGAGGTATCCGTATCCCGGAGGCGTAGGAGTCCCTCGGCTCGGTCGACCTTACCACCCAAGGCTTCTCTTGCTCAGTTAAAGAACCCTCGGCTGCTCTGCGATGAGCCGGAGCAACAGGCAGCGGTGTCAGCGTGGACATAGGTGGAGTCAGCTCGAGAAGAAGCTTTGTTGGCCCGGGAGCATGTGGTCTCCCTGGCCGAAGAGGTGTAGCAGCGGCGGCTGGAGCTTGGCCAGGTCGTCCGCTGGCAAGACCAACCTCGGAGTCGGGCTGCCGAGGCCATGAGCCGGGCTGATGTCCTCAAGGGACAGCTGGCTGAGGCTACGGAGCGGCTGGTCGAGGTGTTTGCCCGGGTCGGGACCCTTACGGAGACCTTGGCTATGATGGCCCGAGCTTGGTGCTGGCTTCCTCCTTCGAGGTGGAGATCCTTCCTCCCGCGTCGCCGTCCGAGGCCGGGCCAGATTCCACCGAAGGTGGAGACGACGCCGAGGGTGCTGCTGCTCCCTCTGTTGATGTCTGAACCTGCAGGGAGAGTTTGTCTGTAGTGTGCGTATGTTTTTCGCGGCCGCCGAGGCCCAAACATATCATTGTCGTGTTGTAAAGTTGCGTTTCCTTTCCTCTTGTTTCGAGTATCAGGACTTGTTCGTCGGTAACAGAATCATTTATCCGAGCGAGAGTTACTTTTCACAGAAGGTGATGAGTGAGGTATCCGTATCTTGGAGGCGTAGGAGTCCCTCGGCTCGGTCGACCTTGCCGCTTACGTGTACTCCGTCGTTTTCAGGATCCCGCTATCGAAGCAGTCGAAAAGCATGACAGATGTTCTGGCAGAAAGACTTTTTCCGAGGAAAATTTTGACGCAGAGGGGGTTCCCCCCTTCTAGCCCCCGAGGGAGGGTCGGGCTTTGCCGAGGCAAGGCTGACCCTTCCTTGACGGTTAGACTTTATTTGTGTATGTATAGAAAACAAGGTATATGAGTGACTTAAAACATCTTAAGGGTAAAAGCGACGTAGCTGTCGGATGTTCCAAGCGTTGTTGTAGACCTCGCCTTGATTGTTGGCCAGCTTGTATGTTCCGGGCTTCAAAATCTTGGCGATGATGAAGGGCCCCTCCCAGGGAGGAGTAAGCTTGTGGCACCCTCGGGCGTCTTGCCGCAGCCGAGGCACCAAGTCTCCCACTTGGAGGTCTCAGGGCCGAACCCCTCGGGCGTGGTAGCGTCGCAGAGACTACTGATATCACGCCGAGTGTAGCAAGGCCACGTCCCGAGCTTCTTCCAGCTGGTCCAGCGAGTCTTCTCGGCTGGTCTGGTTGCTTTGGTCGTCGTACGCCCTTGTCCTCGGGGAACCGTATTCTAAGTCTGTGGGCAAGATAGCCTCGGCCCCATAGACTAGAAAAAATGGTGAGAAACCCGTGGCTCGGCTTGGCGTCGTCCTCAGACTCCAGACCACCGAGGGTAGTTCCTTCATCCACCACTTGCCGAACTTGTTGAGGTCGTTGTAGATCCTCGGCTTAAGTCCCTGCAGAATCATGCCGTTGGCAGCTCCACCTGCCAATTTGTCATGGGGTGAGCCACGGCGGCCCAGTCCACCCGGATGTGGTGGTCCTCGCAGAAGTCCAGGAACTTTCTGCCAGTGAACTGGGTGCCATTATCGGTGATGGAGTTTGGGACCCCGAAGCGATGGATGATGTTGGTGAAGAACGCCACCGCCTGCTCGGACCTGATGCTGGTTAGAGGTCGGACCTCGATCCACTTGGAGAATTTGTCGATGGCGACTAGTAGGTGCGAGAAGCCCCCGGGTGCCTTCTGCAAGGGACCGACGAGGTCCAGACCCCACACAACAAACGACCAAGTGATGGGTATTGTCTGTAGGGCCTGAGCGGGCAGGTGCGTCTGTCTCGCGTAGAATTGACACCCCTGGCAGGAGCGTACAATCCTAGTGGCGTCGGCCACCGCGGTGGGCCAGTAGAAGCCTTGTCGGAAGGCATTCCCAACGAGGGCTCGAGGTGCTGCGTGGTGACCGCAAGCCCCCGAGTGTATCTCTTGCAATAGTTCCTACCCTTCGGCGATGGATATGCATCGTTGGAGAATGCCCGAGGGGCTGCGGCGGTAGAGCGCCTTTTCATCGCCCAGTAAGACGAACGACTTGGCGCGCCGCGCCAGTCGCCGAGCTTCGGCCTTGTCGAGGGGGAGCTCTCCTTGGTGGAGATATTGCGGGTACGGGGTCTGCCAGTTTCGATTAGGCGTGACCCCATTCCGCTCTCCCTCGACACGCAGTGCCTCACCCTCGGCGGCCGAGGGTGCCTCGGGCTAGGCCGAGGCCTCCTCGGGCTGGGCCGAGGCCTCCCCAGACTCGGGCGTGTCGTCGGTCTTGACGGAGGGTTAATGTATGTCTCTGGAGAAGACATCCGGGGGAACCGTTGTCCGCCTCGAGGCTGTCTTAGCCAGCTCATCCGCAGTCTCGTTGTACCGTCGGGCGACGTGGTTGAGCTCGAGTCCGTAGAACTTGTCTTCCAGGCGCCGAACCTCGTCGCAGTAGGCCTCCATCTTCCGGTCGCGGCAGTGGGAGTTCTTCATGACTTGGTCGATGACAAGCTGCGAGTCTCCATGAGCGTCAAGGCGCTGAACCCCTAGCTCGATGGCGATGCGCAACCCGTTAACCAGAGCCTTGTACTCAGCCACGTTGTTTGACGCCGGGAAATGGAGGCGTAGCACGTAGCGGAGGTGCTTCCCGAGGAGTGAGATGAAGAGCAGGCCCGCACCTGCTCCTGTTTTCATCAGCGACCCATCGAAGTACATGGTCCAGAGTTCCGGTTGGATCGGAGCCGTTGGTAGCTGAGTGTCGACCCATTCAGCCACGAAGTCTGCCAAGACTTGGGACTTGATGGCCTTCCGAGGAGCGAACGAGATTGTCTCGCCCATGATCTCCACCGCCCATTTTGCTATCCTACCCGAGGCCTCTCGGCACTGTATGATCTCCCCCAGGGGGAAGGATGACACCACAGTCACCGGATGAGACTCGAAGTAGTGTCGCAACTTTCGCCGCGCCAGAATTACTGCGTACAGTAGCTTCTGAATTTGCGTGTAGCGGATCTTGGTCTCGGATAGCACTGCGCTGATGAAGTAGACCGGCCTCTGGACGAGCAGTGCATGCCCTTCTTCTCGTCTCTCGACTACGTTCGCGGCGCTGACCACCTGAGTGGTTGCGGCTACGTAGATCAAGAGGGCTTCTCCTGCAGCGGGGGGCACCAAGATGGGCGCACTTGTAAGGAGTGCCTTTAAGTTTCCGAGGGCTTCCTCGGCCTCGGGGGTCCAAGAGAAGCGCTCGGTCTTCCTTAAGAGGCGATACAAGGGTAGGCCTCTTTCGCCGAGGCACGAGATGAAGCGGCTCAGAGCCGCAAGGCATCCCATGACCCTTTGTACTCCTTTCAAGTCTTTGATAGGCCCCATGTTGGTGATGGCCACAATTTTCTCTGGGTTGGCCTCGATGCCCTGCTCGGAGACGATGAACCCCAGGAGCATGCCTCGGGGGACTCCGAAGACACATTTCTCGGGGTTGAGTTTCACGCCTTTCGCCCTCATACACTTGAATGTCGTTTCAAGGTCAGAGAGGAGGTCGGAGGCTTTTCTCATCTTGACTATGATGTCATCAACGTAAGCCTCAACCGTTCGGCCGATGTGCTCTCCAAACACGTGGTTCATGCACCTTTTGGTATGTCGCGCCTGCATTCCTCAAACCAAATGGCATAGTAGTATAGCAGTACATGCCAAAAGGTGTGATGAAAGAAGTCGCGAGCTGGTCGGACTCTTTCATCTTGATTTGGTGATACCCTGAGTAGGCGTCGAGGAATGACAGGGTTTCGCACCCAGCAGTGGAATCCACGATTTGATCGATGCGAAGCAGAGGGTAGGGAACCTTCGGACATGCTTTGTTTAGACCAGTGTAGTCTACACACATCCTCCACTTCCCACCTTTCTTTTTCACAAGCACAGGGTTGGCTAACCATTCGGGATGGAATACCTCTTTGATGAACCCCGCAGCCATCAGCTTGTGGATCTCCTCGCCTATGGCTCTGCGCTTTTCTTCGTCGAAACGGCGCAGAGGCTGCTTCACGGGTCGGGCCCCAGCTCGGATATCCAGCGAGTGCTCGGCGACATCCCTTGGTATGCCAGGCATGTCCGAGGGGCTCCACGCAAAAACCTCGGCGTTCACGTAGAGAAAGTCGACGAGCACTGCTTCCTATTTGGGGTCGAGCTCGGAGCCGATCTGGACTTGCTTGGAGGCGTCGTTGCTGGGGTCGAGAGGGACAGACTTAACCGCCTCTGCTGGCTCGAAGTTGCCGGCGTGGCGCTTCGCATCTGACACCTCCTTGAAGAGGCATTCCAGGCCGGCGATGAGCGCCTCGGACTCGGCGAGGGCCTCAGCGTACTCCACACACTCCACGTCGCATTCGTACGCGTGTCGGTATGTGGATACGACAGTGACGACCCCATTGGGGCCCGACATCTTGAGCTTGAGGTAGGTGTAGTTGAGGACGGCCATGATCTTGGCATAGCACGGCCTCCCCAGCACCACGTGGTAGGTTCCTCGGAACCCGACCACCTCGAACATGAGGGTTTCCTTTCGGAAGTTGGAGGGAGTCCCGAAGCAGAAGGGCTGATCGAGTTGTCCAAGGGGCTGGACGCGCTTTCCGGGGATGATCCCGTGAAAAGGCGCCGCACCGGCCCGGATTGTGGACAGATCAATCTGCAAGAGCCCGAGGGTCTCGACGTAGATGATGTTGAGGCAGCTGCCTCCGTCCATGAGGACCTTGGTGAGCCTGACGTTGCCGATGACGATGTCGACGACGAGCGGGTACTTTCTTGGGCTCGGCACGCGGTCGGGGTGGTCGCCTTGGTCGAAGGTGATGGGCTTGTCGGACCAGTCTAGGTAGACTAGCGCCGCCACCTTCACCGAGCAGACCTCCCGGCGCTCCTGCTTGCGGTGCCGAGCCGAGGCGTTCGCCACTTGCCCACCGTAGATCATGAAACAGTCGTGGACCTCGGGGAACTCCTCTGCCTTGTTGCCCTCCTTCTTGTCGTTGTCATGGCCTTTGCCACCTTCCGCCGGAGGCCCGGCCTTATGGAAGTAACGCCGAAGCATGACGCATTCCTCAAGGGTGTGCTTGACGGGACCCTGATGATAGGGGCACGACTCCTTGAGCATCTTGTCGAACAGGTTGGCCCCTCCGGGAGGCTTCCGAAGGTTCCTATGCTCGGCGGCAGCGACAAGATCTGCGTCGGCGGCGTCGCGTTTCGCTTGCGACTTCTTGCCTTTCTTCTTCGTGCCACGCTGGGCAGACGCCTCGGGGACGTCTTCCTGCTGGCGTACCTGAGGCTGCTTGTCCTTCTGGAAGATGGCCTCGACCGCCTCCTGACCAGAGGCGAACTTGGTGGTGATGTCCATCAACTCGCTCACCCTGGTGGGAGTCTTGCGACCCAGTTTGCTCACCAGGTCGCGGCAAGTGGTGCCGGCGAGGAACGCGCCGATGACATCCGAGTTAGTGATGTTGGGCAGCTCGGTGCGCTGCTTTGAAAACCGCTGGATGTAGTCCCGCAGGGATTCCCCTGGCTACTGGCGGCAGCTTCAGAGATCCCAGGAGTTCTCAGGGGGCACGTATGTGCCCTGGAAGTTTCCAGCGAAGGCTTTGACTAGATCGTCCCAGTTGGAAATCTGCGTAGGAGGCAGATGCTCCAGCCAGGCTCGGGCGGCGTCGGAGAGGAACAGGGGGAGGTTGCGGATGATGAGGTTGTCATCATCTGTTCCACCTAGCTGGTAGGCCAGCCGGTAGTCCGCAAGCCATAGTTCCGGCCTTGTTTCCCCCAAGTACTTGGTGATGGTAGTCGGGGCTCGGAACCGGGTCGGGAATGGCGCCCGTCGTATGGCCCGGCTGAAGGCTTGCAGACCAGGTGGTTCGGGCGAGGGGCTCCGATCCTCCCCACTGTCATAGTGTCCCCCACGCCTGGGGTGTTAGCCTCGGCGCACCTTTTCATCGAGGCGGGCTCGACGGTCGTGGCGGCGGTGCTCGTTGCCGAGGTGGCCCGGGGCCGCAGGCGTCGTGTCCCGCGTGCGCCCGGTGTGGACCGAGGCTTCCCGCATGAATTGGGAAGTCGCGGCGTGATGCTCCGGGGGGTACCCTTGCCTTCAGGAGGCAGAGCTCTCGGCCCGTCGGACCGCAGCATCCTCCAGGAGATTCTTGAGTTCTCCCTGGATACGTCGCCCCTCGGTGGTGGATGGCTCCGGCATCGCTCGGAGTAGTATTGCCGCTGCAGCCATGTTCTGGCCGACTCCACTGGAAGCTGGGGACAGCCTTGCCCTGGCATCGTCAGCGATACGGTGCTGGACGTCCTAGGCCTGATGACGCGCTTCTCCGGCTAGTGCTCGGCCTGCCCACTCCTGCTCGATGTTTTGCCGGAGCTGCACAAGTTGTTCTGCTTCCTCGTCGAGCTTGGCCTGCATCTCCTAGATTTGCTCGAGCTGTGTGTCCTGACCGCCCGCAGGGACTGGGACCACAGCTAGCTCCCGCATGATATCAACGCGAGGCGCAGGCCCAGGGGGATCATCATCCTCCGGCATACCAATGTGGTTGCCTTCGTCGTGACCCCCTAGATCGACGTGGAAACATTCACGACTTGGGCCACAACCTTCGTCGTCAAGGCTGTGGCCATCATCGGAGCAATCGGAGAGGCAGTAGTCACATGCGGTCATGAAGTCTCCATGGTGCTAGGATTACCGAGCCCGGAGAAATCCCAACCAGAGTCGGGCTCGTCATCTTCCTCGGAGCCCGGGGGCCCGTAGGTCGAGACGACCGTCAGTCGGTCCCAGGTTGACCACATATGGTACCTCGGAAGGTTAGGATATGCCTTTATGAAAGCGCTCACTGAAGCGGGATCGCTTGGTGGATCAGAGCTGAATCTAAAAGGCATAGGGTGCAAAACGGACGGTACCTCTCGATCGATGGACGGTGACGAAGTCGCGTCGGGGACGGACTGCACCGTTATGTCAGGTACGAGGCTAACGCCCGGCAGGCTCTTCGCGAGTGTGCTGGCGTCATCTGTCCGCTTGGGGTTGGCGTGTTGCAGGGAAACGACGCTCGTCGTCGTCTCAGGCGCGAGGTCAACGCCCGACGTGTCCCCTGCTGGGGTGCCGGCGTCGTCGACTCGCTCGACAGCCGACGAGGTGCCGCCTCCTGCCTGGCCACGGTTGCCCCGCCTCCTCCTCCTGCGAGGAAGGCGACGGGACAAACCCGGATGCTGCTCTTCCGCCATGGGGGGAAGACGTCGCCGAGTCCGCCGCCGCCGGGCGGGCTGACGACCGTCGTTGTTGCTGTCGCGCTGCGGGGGAAGGAGTACCATGTCGTAGCTGCCGTCAAGGGACATGAACTCGAGACTCCCGAAACAGAGCAGTGTCCCAGGCTGAAGAGGTTGCTGGAGACTACCCATCTGGAACTCGACAGGAAGCTGTTCGTCAACACGCAGCAGGCCCCTACCTGGCGCGCCAACTGTCGGCGTTTCGACCCCGAGGGGTCCCTGGACCGACGAGTAAATTGTCGCTGCGTGCCCCAGCCCAGATGGGTTGGCGCGAGACGGGACATGAAGGGGGGGGGGGAAACCTCGGCTCCGTGTTATCCTGCACCAGAGTGGGTGCGCTTGCAGTAGGGGTTACAAGCGTTCGCGAGGGAGAGAGGGAGTCCCGCGCGACCACCCTCCCATATGAGGGCCCTGGACCTTCCTTTTATAGATGCAAGGAGAGGGTCCAGATGTACAATGGGGGTGTAGCAATATGCTAACGTGTCCGACAGAGAGGAGCCAGAGCCCTATGTACATGCCAACGTGGCTGTCGGAGAGGTGCTAGAGCCCTGTGTACGCGGTGTCGTGGCCGTCGGAGGAGCATTTGAGCCCTGTAGAAGCACAGCTGTCGGGGCTGTCGGGACCTTGCTGACGTCTCCTTGCTTCCGTAAGGGGCTGAGAGCCACCGTCGTCATGGACGCACACGAGGAGCCATCATTACTTGTTACCGGGGCGAGCCTGGATGGGACGCCGGTCTTGTTCCCCCGTAGCCTGAGCTAGCTAGGGGTAGGGTAATGATGTACCCCCTACGGCGTGGTGGGTCCGAGTCCAAGGTCGGGCGAGGCGGAGACTCCTCCTAAGGCCGAGGCCGAGCCCTGGGGTCGGGCGAGGCGGAGTCCATCTTCCGAGGTCGAGGTTGAGGCCGAGCCCTGGGGTCGGGCGAGGCGGAGTCCATCGTCCGAGGCCGAGGCGGGGGCCGAGCCCTGGGGTCGGGCGAGGCGGAGACTTCTCCTGAGGTCGTGGCCCAAGGTCGGGCGAGGCGGAGCTTCTAGTGGTGCCTGAGGCTGGACTTAGCTGCTGTCAGCCTCACCCTGGCGGGTGGCACAGCAGTCAGAGCGGGGCAGGCGGCGCTGCTTTCCTGTCAGCTCAGTCAGTGGAAGGGCGAAGCGACTGCGGTCACTTTGGCCCTGTCGACTGAGGACCACGCGTCAGGATAAGGTGTCAGGCGATCCTCGCATTAAATGCTCTTGCGATACGGTCGGTTGGCGAGGCGATCTGGCCAAGGTTGCTTCACTGCGAAGCCTGCCCGAGCTGGGCCTCGAGCGAGTCGAGGGTGCGCCCGTTGCTTGAGGAGGTCCTCGGGCGAGGCGTGGATTCGTCTAGGAGTACTGTTCCTGCCCGAGACTGGGCTCGAGCGAGGCGAGATCGCATCCCTTGAGTGGACAAAGCTTTGACCTGAATCATGCCCATCAGTCTCTGCGGCTTGCGCTGACGGTGATTACCAGCCGAGTTTAGGAGTGTTGGGGGTACCCCTAATTATGGTACCCGACAGGATGCACCGATCCAAATAATATGGATGATGAGAAATCACCAAGGCGAACAAAAACACAAGAAGAAAGCTCTTTTGCTACAAATTGGCTAGGATATACCACCGACAAATAGAAAAAAAGGAATATAGAATATGGTCAAAATGGCTAGTATATCCTAGCAAATTTGTAGCAAAAAATGGTTTGCAAGCATAATGTCACCATACATAGGAATGGTCATGACTCACCAAGTAATTCATGTAACATCTAAAACATACATAGGTGAAATAAGGGTTTAAGTTCAACATAGCACAAGTCAAAGTTTACATAAATTCAAACCATACATAAGTTTAGCATGCATGGTGGAGGTATAGTGTGCCAACAACATTTAGAGGGATGGCAATGGGTGAGATGTCACAAATCGTGGCTGTTGTTTATGGAGTACGACACTAGAGAATAGAGATGAGGTAGTCAAGATTGTAGGCGCTGGACAAGCATTTTGGCTTCAGTTGGCTAAAGGATGGAGTTTGGTCTGTTTTGCCAAAAATCACTATTATTTTCATTAGCATTTTTGTTTTTTAAATGTATTAAAACCTTCAAAATATGTCTATGACCTAGTAAGTTATGTCGATGTTACAGTTAGGAACAAAAGTGTGATAAAGAATATGTTGATAAGATGATGTGGAAGAAAGTCAATTCTCTGAGAACTACCTTACTAGATATACTTAGCAATTTTCCACAACATCATTGTCATGTGCGTGAAAAGGATTTTTTTTCTAGGAGCTTATTCTATACACTCATGAACAACAAGGGGAAAATAAAAACTGTGAAAAAGCATGAGGTACCTATCAAAGATGCGGTTCAAAATAACAAGAGTTTCTAATAAGTGCTTATCAGAGACCCGCCTTTATCAATACATATCTATGATAAGTAGGCATCAAAGACATAATTTAAACAACATAACTGTGATAAAGAACTTATCAATGACATGGTTTAAGTATCAAGTGTGTATGATAAAAGATTATTAGAGATGCACCTTTACAAATATGTGCCTATAATAAGCGATTACTAGAAAAGTAGATTTATCAATATGTGTTGCATGTCTATGATGATGTATGACGTAGATTTTACACGTCTATTATGAAGGTTAAGACGTGTCTAATCAGAGAATATGTCATAATGTATGTTGAGTATGCCATTAGTACAAATTAATAGGGCATATAATGATAGAAAATGATTTATGTCATTTGTTGATATATCATACCAATCCACATATTCTCTCTGTTGTCATAACATGCCACTAGCACAAATAATTCAACAACATTATCTGTTATTTCTTATTCCAATCCACACATTCTATCTAGTTTATTTGCCTCTACCTCATCTCTTCCTCCAGTCTCCTAGCAGCGCGTGCAGGCACAAGCAGGCTACACTTCGAAGCATGGTTGCACTATCTGATGGGCATGGCCAACACTAGTTGAAGAGGCCTCCCCGCTAGGCATGGAACCCTGATGGTCACATATGGCCGCCTCGACAGCGATAGCAGAAGATGGTAGCCAACTGCTAGCGCGGCCATGGTTATCTAGAGCATGAACATGGTTAAGAGACCATGTCGAGGATGTGACAACCATACCCCATCCAATAGTAACCTTGGTTTCCCATTAACAATGTTTTTGTCCATGTTTCCAAAACCACTTGACATACAACCAGGCACTAGAAACACAAACTTTCATACAATGGTTCTTTCATGAAATTCAAATTTTAACATAGTTACCTTAAAAATTATTGGGAGGGTAGTAAAAGAAACCATTCGACATTCAACCATTTGGTCATGATCATGTGACTATAAGTGTGTATTTCAGGTTTTCGTCTATCACCGTCACAAGACTACACCACATGACTAATATGAAATTTACTTGAACCATGATAGCAACTACATCCTTATAAGGTTTAAGCAAATAGACAAGCTAAGACCAAACCATCAAGGTTGACATAACACTGGATCTCGACGACAGTTGGTGCAATCAGTTTTTTGGCCAAGCACGACGACCAACGCCACCAGGCTCTTGAAATCGACGGCATGCATGGAGAGGGAGGGTGCTCTTACCAAAGTGCTCGGGGACGGTGGCGCTCGCGGTGCTCGGGGACGGCGGCGCTCGCGGCGCTCATGCTCGGGGACGATGGCGCTCGGACTCGGGGATGGCAGCGCTCGGCCTCGGGCTCGGGGACGGCGACGCAGTTGATTAGCCTGGCGGCGCAACAACTGTGTCAGCTCGGGCGAGAGTTAGCTAGGGTTCCTGCCAGAAGCAGCAAGCCTTTTATACTGTACACACATCGCAGGCGGATTTTTAGAAAACCCGCTTGTGATATATAACATCACAAGCACTTTTTTATTCCGACCGCCTGTGATAGATTAACTTCACAGGCGGTCGGAATAAAAAAGCATCTGTGATGTTATATATCACAGGCGGTTTTTTCTAAAAATCCGTCTGCGATGTGTGTACAGTATAAAAGGACTAGCCCACGGGTTCCAGAACCCTATCTCCCAGAACAGTCACAGCAATGTAGCGGCGGCGGGTATTTTTTGAGATCTACAGGGAGAAGGTTTTGTTTTTGAGTTTATTGATTGATTTCAAGAGTTTATGCATATATGATCTCCGTTTGTTTTCTTTCTCATTTTGATGCGATTTTTGCCTCAATTTTGTAATATAGACCGGATTTGAAGAAAAGCTTAGGAATTCCAAGATTTAGACTTGTAGTTGATCTAATTTAAAGATTCTTTAGAAACACAGTTGTCTCGCCTCAAGGTACCTATTGCTGCAATGTTGTTTCATTTTCATGCACATCAATTCGTTTCATGTTTTATGGATGAATTCAATTAATTAATGATTTTATTGATGTTAATCAATATAGGGATAGGTAATGGACCGAGGTTGGATGTACAATGTGCCAAGACCACATCCATCGTACATTCGAAATTTGAGAAGCTTTATTGAAGCGGCCAACAAGCACGCGAATTTGAGAAAGAGTAAGGAGATATGATGTCCGTGCATTGATTGTGATAATAAGGTAGCTTGGAGAGATACAGGAGTAATCCAATCACATCTGTTGAAAAGACGGTTAAAAACAATTACACGATATGGACAGAACATGGTGAGTTGGATCCATGTGAAGTGCCTGGTAATGACGAGAGAGTTGTCGGAATTTTAGATAAAGTGGATGGTAAAGTGGATTTTGTGGATGCCAATCAAAATTTTGAAGAATTTGATTGCGAAGAGATGTTGCGCCATATGGAACCAAAAATGTTGAGTTTTGTGGGATCACAGAAGGGGCTATCTAAAATGGAGGGACTGGAAAGTGCCTCAAAAGAACATTTATATGATGAATCAAAGGGTTGTGACAAAGAGTTTACTACACTGCGTACAGTTCTAGAACTTCTTAAGTTGAAGGCTAGCGTCGATGGTCTGATACTAGCTTCACAGATCTTTTGAATTTTCTGTCCCAATTACTACCAAAACCCAACAAACTACCAACAAGCACTTATAAAGCGAAGAAGCTTATATCTCCCATAGCTCTGGGTGTGCAAAAAATTCATGCTTGTCCGAACCATTATATTCTGTATCGTGGCGATTTTGAGAACGCAACAAGATGCCCAGTTTGCAATGTCAGTCGATACAAGAAGAGCTACAATCAAGAGTGTGTAAAAAAATTCCCGAAGAAAAATAAAAACAAGATATCCACTATTGGACCTGAAAGTGACGATGACACTTTTGATGGCATGGATGGAAAAAAGAAGTCAAAGATCCTAGCTTTGGTGATGTGGTATCTTTCAGTAATTGATCGCTTGAAACGTTTGTTCTCAAATCCTAGGGAGGCTGAGCTTATGCGTTGGCATGCTGAAAATCGCAAGCAGAGTAACAAACAGATTCGACACCCTGCTGATGCATCACAATGGAAAAATTTCGATCTTATGTATCCTGAGTTTGCCAAAGAAACCAGAAATGTAAGATTTGCTTTGGATACAGACGGAATGAATCCATTTAGTGAAAAAAGAAGTGTACATAGTACCTGGCCCGTGACTTTAACGATGTACAACCTTCCATCATGGTTGTGTCACAAAAGAAAGTACATTATGTTGGCTATTCTTATTCAAGGTCCGAAATCAGCTGGTGTTGATATTGATGTGTTCCTAGAACCTCTTATGGAAGATATGACAAAGCTCTGGAATGAAGGAGTTCGAATATGGGATGAGTATTGCCATGAGTATTTCAACTTAAGAGCAATTATATTTGTTACCATCCATGATTCTCCCGGTGGCGCCACACTATCAGGGCAAAAGATTAAAGGAAAGAATGGTTGTGTAGTGTGCGTCGATGGAACTGCTTCCATGTACCTTAAATCATCCAAGAAGTTGGTGTAAACATGAGGGTAAACTATGTGGGAGAGGGAGAATGGGCAGGAAAACTTTTCGCGTTGAGGATTACAAGCTAGTACATTGTGCTCATGGTAGTGTACTACAACATCTCACGATAGCCGAGCCTTACATAGAGGAACACCTGGATGAGCTTCGTAAAGAAAATCAGAACCGCACAGAGGACTGGATCATGAGGGAGCACAAACATCATTTCAGCGAATGGTTAATGGACAAAAACATCCCATTTGGAGACTCTTTGGAAGAGAAAACAATGAAGAATTTGGCTTCTGGGCCATCGTGTTTTGTGACATCATGGCAAGCATATGACATCAATGGGTACACATTCTACACTAAATCAAAAGACATGAAAAGTGTTGCACAAAATAGCGGTGTTCGTATCGATGCTTTTGACCTACAGGGACAGAAGACCACATATTTTGGATTCATAGAGGAAATATGGGAACTTGATTATGGCCCAAGTATGAAAATACCCTTATTTAAGTGCCAATGGGTACAACATCCCGTGGGTGACAGTAGATAACTATGGACTCACACTGGTAGACTTAAAGAAAGTAGGATATAAAGATGACCCGTGGATTCTCGTCGAATGTGTTGCACAAGTGTTTTATGTACTCGATTCAGCAGATGAGAAGATGCATGTAGTTATTTCTGGAAAGCAAAAAATTGTTGGAGTTGAGAATGTGGGAGACGGAGATGAGGAATACAATAAGTATGAAGAGATGTTCGTCTTTAACGGTCCAGAGAGAATCAAGCGTGTGGAAAAGAAAATTGATAAGAACTTAAAGCCATACATGCGGAAAAATGGTAGTTCATGAAAAATTGTATGAATCAAATTGTATTTATTAGCATGTATGATCGACTATGCATTGTGGTTGCCAATTAATTTAAAATCTCGCTAGTTATCTATGTGTGCTATTAAAATTCATTTAAATTGTATTTGCATATTTTTGTTAAAAATTAAAATATTAATATGGTAATCAAATCACAATCACAGGCGGTTTTTTCATTATGATCCGTTTGTGAAACGAATCGAGCACCACAAGCGGTCCGAAACAAAAACCGCTTGTGATACTAATACATCACAGGCGGTCCGAATAGCCTGGGACATCCCAGGCGGTTTTCTATCCGAACCGCCTGTGATGTAAAAAACCTACCGCTTGTATAGAGCCAAATTGTACTAGTGATATATACTCAACAGATTCATCAGATTGACATATCGATATGGGCACGATTAAGAACCTGTTTGAATGCACTAGAGCAAATAGTTAGCTGCTAAAATTAGCTAGAAAAGTTCAAAAACCCAACCAATAGTTCAATTGCTAGCTACTTTTAGTTGGAGACATTCAAACACCCCCAACTAATAGTCCAACTAACTATTAGTTGCACCCTCAACCATCGATTAGTTTAATAGCTAGTTCAACCCGGCTAAAATTAGCTAATAGTTAGTCAACTAATTCTACTACTAAATTTTAATCAACTAACAAATAGCTCTAGTGCATTTAAAGGCATGCTCGGACAGTAAAGCATGACTAGTGGGCTAAGTAACCAGTGTCTATATACGTACGTACATGTGCCATACTACCGTGTCGTCCATCCAGGGTCGGGACGTAGGGGTGGTCAAGCCAGGCGGCTGTCTAGGGCCTCCAAAATGTTTGGGCCCCACTCAAGTATATATTTAAGTATAGTACTTGGTGGTTTAATCAGCCTAAACAAACAACGTTCGCTTTGGTAGTTGATCGGGCCAAATATGTAAGCCAAGCTACGATCACGTTCACGTCTCTACTATATTAAAGCACTAGTTTTCCTAGTTCCATATTTTCCACCATCATTGTGCATTCCATATTTAAATGAAAAATGCTAAAATTATGTACAATGAGGATTCAAACCATGGTTGTTGGCTTTAAACCCACATTTACACCCACTTAGCCAATAGAACGCACATATAGAGACTGCCGGCCATGCTCTTGAAAAAAAACTCCTTGGTCACTTGAGTCAAATGACACGTAGCCATTATAAAAAAACTGTGCATATCAGCCCATTTGCAAAGCCAATAGGCTACCGTAAAAACGACCGGTGTCCATAGCTTCTGATATAGGAGCTAGCTAGTTATGGCTTGTTTGGCAACAATATTTCTTAAAACCATGATTTTACAATACTACACTTTCCATTTGTCATGACAAAACCGTATTTTTTCAACTCTAAAAATACACTGTTTGAGAAGCTTTGTTTGGATACAACATTGTAAACCATAGTATTATATTAACCATAATATTATATTAGACAAAAACTAGCCTTTCCGAGAAAACTTTAGGTTAGAATGGAGTTTACCTCTATAAATACCATAGAATTTAGAATACCATGGTTCTTGAAAACATAGTTTTCAATAATGCAACCAAACACCTTATGATATAAAATATTGTGAAATTAATGAAAACAATAGTATTATCTGACTCTGTTTGGTTGCCCTGCAGCTGCAGCTGGTATAATTGTATTCTATAGAGACAAAATATTGTACAAGCTATAATTGCAGCCGAACCCACAGCGAACTTAGTACATGTTCAATAGATCCCATGCACCCGTATTAGCCCAGTACTCCTATATATTTATATTTTATATAAGTTGCAAAGCCTCTTGAAATGACCCGCACGATAGAGGCATTACTGAAACACAGCTACTACGCAGGAATCTTGCTAGGGCCTGGCAGGTTAAGTGCTATGCCAATAGCGATGCAATCAAGAAACAGTTCCCCTTTGGGAAAAAGGCTGGCAACTTGAGAGCAAGGCCAAGCTTCATTATTGGTGCATGCTTCTGGCTAGGGGGGCCAGCCCATGTGGAACTTAACTATTGTTTTCGAAGAAATTGACGAGAGTTGTCCCGAGATCTTCTTGGGTTTCACGTTCCAACTATTTCAACCGAAACTAGGAGTAGTACTGAACCAAATGTTAAAGCACCGGTTCACGGTTAAAATAATCTGCAAACATGCATGCACGTACTATGATAATGATAATTAATGGTGCATTTACATTCACATCAATTACATTTTTGGCCCTCTAGATTGTACACTACTACAAAATTAACTCTGTCGGTCCATCGTACGTTGTGGGTTGCTTAAAAGTGTTAACCTTTTATTGTCGATTTTTACCTAAAAGTCTAAAGATAATTAGGAGTCCTTAAAAACCACCAGCGAAGTTCTATATCACCGTCGCTCAAGGCACAAACTGACAATTATACTACTACCAGGAGTCTTAGAAAAAAGCGGTGAAGGTCTAGATTACCGTCAATGGCACAAACCGATAGTGATACGACTACCGGTTGGGGGCTCGTGGCTTGAGCCGATGTTGTATAGCCTATCACTATTAGCTTTTGGCTTGAGCTAGTAGTGATAGCTTGAAGGTTGGTAATAAGCATCTCTACTCCTTTAAATTTATAGTTTTTCAATTATTTTGATGGCTAGATTGATTAGTTCTCATGCTAGCTATTTATCAATTTTAAAGAGCACATATATTTGATCTTGAGAAAGACATTCCAATTATGGTGAATCTATCTTACAACAATGTGTCGTGCCTGAGTCGAACTCGACCAACACATGTGACCAAGTCCAACATCGTGGCTTCTGCCTCGAGTGTAGCTTTTTTACCAACTCAGCCACACAACACATGTGACCAATAGCTAGGTGCCTTCCTTTTGAATTTATTTATAAGGGACCCTTAGTTTTGGATGGGGGCTTTAGTCCAGGGGTGGACCCACAGGGGGTCCAGGTGGGCCCTGGCACACCCTAAGCCAGGCCCACCGAGAACCCCATCCGGCCATCCCGGCATCCCGCACACGCGATCGTTCAGCTTCCATTCCACCAGACGGCGGCTGAGATCAGTTTTTGTCTTTCTACGATCTGCACCCGAGACGGCAGACAAGAGCCGGTGCGCGGCTGCGCCCCTGCCCCCTCACTACAAAAAACTAATAAATGTTCGTGGGTTAACTTAAGAACGTGGGTACCGTCGAACTTACTTCTCTAAGTTCGTCCAAAAATCGCTGTCGGCTATATTTGTCGGTAAACCCACGTTCTTACTGTAAGTTCGTCGGCTTATTACATTAAGTTCGATGGTTTGTCACCCACGTTATTTAACTACACTGCTACAATTTGGCTCTATACAAGCGGTAGGCTTTTTACATCACAGGCGGTTCGGTTAGAAAACCGACTGTGATGTCCCAGGCGGTTCGGTACGCCTATGATGTAATAGTATCACAAGCGGTTTTTGTTTAGGATCGCCTGTGGTGCTCTATCCTTTTCACAAACGGACCCTAAGGAAAAACCGCCTGTGATTGTGAAAATATGAAAATACAATTTAAATATGAATTTTTTTTAATTTTTAACAGAAATATGCAAATACAATTTAAATGAATTAATATTTATTTTTTAACAATAATATGCAAATACAATTTAAATGAATTATAATAGCACACATAGATAACTAGAGAGATTTTAAATTAATTGGCAACCACAATTCATAGTCGATCATACATGATAACAAATACAATTTGATTCATACAATTTTTCATGAACTACCATTTTTCCGCATGTATGGCTTTAAGTTCTTATCAATTTTCTTTTCCACACGCTTGATTCTCTCTGGACCATTAAAGACGAACATCTCTTCATACTTATTGTATTCCTCATCTTGGTCTCCCACATTCTCAACTCCAACAATTTTTTGCTTTCTAGAAATAACTACATGCATCTTCTCATCTGCTGGATCGAGTACATAGAACACTTGTGCAACACATTCGGCGAGAACCCATGGGTCATCTTTATATCCTACTTTCTTTAAGTCTACCAGTGTGAGTCCGTAGTTATCCACTATCACCCCCACGGGATGTTGTACCCATTGGCACTTAAATAAGGGTATTTTCATGCTTGGGCCATAATCAAGTTCCCATATTTCCTCTATGAATCCAAAATATGTGGTCTTCTGTCCATGTAGGTCAAAAGCATCGATACGAACACCGCAATTTTGTGCAACACTTTTCATGTCTTTTGATTTAGTATAGAATGTGTACCCATTGATGTCATATGCTTGCCATGATGTCACAAAACACGATGGCCCAGAAGCCAAATTCTTCATTGTTTTCTCTTCCAAAGAGTCTCCGAATGGGATGTTTTTGTCCATTAACCATTCGCTGAAACGATGTTTGTGCCCCCTCATGATCCAGTCCTCTGTGCGGTTCTGATTTTCTTTACGAAGCTCATCCAGGTGTTCCTCTATGTAAGGCTCGGCTATCGTGAGATGTTGTAGTACACTACCATGAGCACAATGTACTAGCTTGTAATCCTCAACGCGAAAAGTTTTCTTGCCCATTCTCCCTCTGCCACATAGTTTACCCTCATGTTTAGGTACAGGCACACCTATCATTGTTCCGTCACTGATGTAATCTATACAGCTCTCAATCACTTCTTCTGTAGTGTATCCCTCCATGATTGAACCCTCTGGGTGAGCGCGATTTCGCACATAACCTTTTAATACTCCTAGGTATCGCTCCAACTGAAACATATGATGTAAATATAGTGGCCCTAATATTTTTATCTGATCCACGAGATGTATGATTATGTGTACTTGCATATCAAAAAATGATGGAGGAAAACACATTTCAAGCTTGCACATAGTCTCGATGATGTATGCCTTTAGATAGTCCAAGTCTTCTAAAGCTATTACTTTTTGTGAAACCGCATTGAAAAAGTAACACAAGCGTGTGATGACAACTTTGACATGCTCTGTTTCGAGGGCTCTTACCACAATTGGGAGAAACACCGTCATCATCACATGGCAGTCATGAGAGTTGTAGCCAAATAGAGACAAGCCCTTCATCCTGACTAGTCTGCTGATATTGGATGAGAAACCTGTGGGCACTTTGACCCCACGCAAACATTTGCAAATCTTTGTTCTCTCCTCAACTGACAAGTTGTAGCTAGCTGGGGGAGGTAAGGCTTCCCTTTGCCACTATCCACTGGATGAAGTTCTGGTCTGATTTGAAGATCTACTAGATCATTGCGTGATTTGAGTCCGTCTTTTGTCTTACTCGGCATGCCCAGTAAGGTTCCAATGATGCTGTCAAAAACATTTTTTGTTACATGCATCAAATCAATGCTGTGGCAAATTTCCATATCCTTCCAGTATGGGAGGTACTTGAAAAAAATTGATTGCTTCTTGAAAGTTGTGTAAGTTGAAGGGTCAGTTCTCTTTCTCTTTTCTCCTTTGTTTTTTCCCTTTCCGAATACAACATGAATGTTCTTTACAATTTCAAAAACAAGTTTCCCACTATAAGGCTTTGGTGCACCTTCACTTTCCAGTTGATTGTTAAATTCCTCTTTCATCTTTCGGAACTTATGCTGCTTCATCAAGAACCGTCTGTGTCCCATGGACACCAACTTCTTGGATGATTTAAGGTACATGGAAGCAGTTCCATCGACACACACTACACAACCATTCTTTCCTTTAGTCTGTTTCCCTGATAGTGTGGCGCCACCGGGAGAATCATGGATGGTAACAAATATAATTGCTCTTAAGTTGAAATACACATGGCAATACTCATCCCATATTCTAACTCCTTCATTCCAGAGCTTTGTCATATCTTCCATAAGAGGTTCTAGGAACACATCAATATCAACACCAGCTGATTTCGGACCTTGAATAAGAATAGTCAACATAATGTACTTTCTTTTGTGACACAGCCATGATGGAAGGTTGTACATCGTTAAAGTCACCGGCCAGGTGCTATGTACACTTCTTTTTTTACCAAATGGATTCATTCCGTCTGTACCCAAAGCAAATCTTACATTTCTGGTTTCTTTGGCAAACTCAGGATACATAAGATCGAAATTTTTCCATTGTGATGCATCAGCAGGGTGTCGAATCTGTTTGTTATTCTGCTTGCGATTTTCAGCATGCCAACGCATAAGCTCAGCCTCCCTAGGATTTGATAACAAACGTTTTAAGCGATCAATTACTGGAAGATACCACATCACCAAAGCTGGGATCTTTGACTTCTTTTTCCCATCCATGTCATCAAAAGTGTCATCGTCACTTTCAGGTCCAATAGTGGATTTCTTGTTTTTATTTTTCTTCGGGATTTTTTTACACAGTCTTGATTGTAGCTCTTCTTGTATCGACTGACATTGCAAACTGGGCATCTTGATGCGTTCTCAAAATCGCCACGATACAGAATACAATGGTTCGGACATGCATGAATTTTTTGCACACCCAGAGCTATGGGAGATATAAGCTTCTTCGCTTTATAAGTGCTTGTTGGTAGTTTGTTGGGTTTTGGTAGTATTTGGGACAGAAAATTCAAAAGATCTGTGAAGCTAGTATCAGACCATCCGGCGCTAGCCTTCAACTTCAGAAGTTCTAGAATTGTACTGTAACACCCCTGGTGTTACCATAACTAAAACTTGAGCATGACATCATAAGCATTGGCATTGCAAATGTTTGATACACCTAGAATGCATTCACTAGGCAAAAATTTCAAACAAGTTGTATTGTTTAAGTGTTTTGCAAATAGGACCCTAGATAGGGAATTTAACCCTAAATAGGGATTAAAGGGGTAAAACTTAACCCAAGTTGAGAAAACCTAAAAGCTTTAGGGAAAAAAGTCATAAAATAACCCCAAGAATAAAGTTGAATCACCTTTATACCCCTAAGATACCAGAAACCCTAATTAGAACCCTGGAAAACCCTGAAACCAAACCCTAGGGGCTTATGTGCAAAATTAGTCCACTTTTGGACTAAAGTGCAAAAACCAGGTTAAATAAGTATCCTAAGTCATTTGGTTCACAAATATGTGAATTTGCAAGTTAAACCCTAAGTTTTGGGCTTATTTGCAAAAATCACCTCTTAAGCACTATAGAGCCTAAGTCTGAAATTCAGTTTAGTTGGTTCAACTTTGGAGCCCTGTATCTTCTGAATTATAGGGTTTTTGCCCAAAGTGACCACAACAAGTTTGTAGCTCAATTATAGGAAAACAACTTTGTTTAAGGATTCAAGCCATGATCTTATGAGAAATTTGAAGAAAAACCCAATCAAAGATGGGCTGTCAGGCTGGTACAATCTGAACTTCAGATAGACAGTGACTTGGATCTAAGTTTGAGAGCTGTTTCGACTAAGATCTAGAGAGAATCTACCTAGGGTTGCTATAACAAAGTTGTAGAGTTATTAAAGAGGAACAACTTTGTTATGGGTGTTTGGGTTTGGTACCACATGGAATTGGGAGAAATTAGAGCTCCAAAGTACTCTGTCAGCTGCTCTGAATAGGTGTTCGCCATGGTACAGTAAAAATACCGGATCAGACCGCCAGCGCGGCTGTCTTCACCGTCGACGACCGATCTTCGCCGTGATTCGCGCCACCGCCGTGTGATTCACGTCGCCGATGACCCGATAAGACCGCCAGGTAAAAGCCACCCCCTGGGGATAACTCCGGTGACTCACCGTGACTGCCTTTCTGCTTTGCGGCTGTAGCCGATAAGCTCACCGTCGACCGCTGCCTCTCGGCCGTGTGCCGCGTGGCTCAACTCTTCCACCGTGTCGCCGTGACCCGCTACTGCTGTCAAATCGACGCCGGTGAGCTTGCCACGGCGTTAGCCACGAATTCACCGCGCCGCCTTCTTCCTCATCTCCGGCCGCCAGCACGGCTCGGCTAAATTGATCACCACCGCTCGCGGGCTCTATAAATTGACCGTACCCCCAGCTCCGCCATGTATCCAAGCACCCACTGCACCCACCTGTATCTCAAATCCCTCACCCGCAAGCACGAATTTCGGATTCTCCCCAATCCGGTTCTAAAACACCGTGAACTCAACCCCGCCGTGGTCAGCCCAACTCCGGTTAGCTCCTCCCCTCTGCTCCCTTGTTTAAGCATTCTTATGCGTCTACGATGCTTGCCGAGCCACTGAATTGAACTAAGAGTCCTCTGGTCGCCGGGAACACGACCGTATAGCCGCCATGATTATGGCCACCGTGGCCAGAGCTACGTAGCTGGTCATAGTTGCAATTAGGTTGGGGGAAATGATCATGGTAACCCCGATTTCATGTCCGCCGCTCGGAGAACCCAGCCATAGCCCCAATCGACCGGTCCAGGACCTCGCCGGAGCGTCCCTGCGCCCACCGCCGTCGTGGACCTCTCCCTGTGAAGACTTAGAAGTTGGAGGGCTCTTCAGCAAAGTGTCAGTGACTGGGTTAAATAGTGAAAGGGCTCGTTCGCAGTTAGTTAAAACCCCAAGGGCCTCTGTGCAAGTCTGCCAGCGCGGGCGCCTTTCTCCCTCTTAGCTGGGCCACTGGGCTGAAAGCAGCCCAGTACTATTCATCAATTTGTCTTTTTCTTTTATCCCCAGAGCCAAAACAATTATAGAAAATGGTAGGAAAAGGATAAAATTGTGAAACCAATTTTCCTAGGCTTGTTATTTTCCCTAGAATTTAATAAAAATAATTTTGTGATTTTTAGTGGAAATAAGAAATTTTAGGGTATTTAAAGTAGTTAAAAGTGTTAGTTAGGGGTTTTTAGAAAATAATGGGTAAGTCCAAAAATGCCCAAACTTTTTATGGGAACTTAAAACAATATTTAGAAGCCTTGGGTAGAGTTTGAATTGATTTGGACCTTGTTTGATCACCAAACCCCAAACCACCCCCCCTGTCCTATGAACTCCTTTACCGACTCCGGAAACCCTAAGTTCTCGGAGCTCCATGAAGGAAAGTTATATTCAAGACATAGATAATAAGTTTATATTATCTTTGCATCCTCATGAGCATCCCATGGCATCCATTCTTATACCTATGTATGGTTATGATTAGAACGTGAAGAAGAAATAGAAGTCACCGAAGACAGGACACCACCACCTTCGGATTCTCAAGCAGGCAATTGCTTCTACTTTGATATTTGTGGATCCGAACCCGAATCACCTGTAAACGAAGGCAAGCCCCGGTGCATTTGCCACCTCCCTTGATGTTTTTAAAATCCTTCTCACTTGATTGCTGCATTAGGTGATAGGAGTTGATTGATAAAACAATTCCTGCATTACCTTCCTTGAATTCGATTACCTTCCTTGATCACCCGTTTTACAAAAGATTTTGATGCTTAGCCTTGCTTTAGAAAAACAAAATGTTTTGTTTTACAAAAGATGATATGGCAAAAGTGGGTGGGATGTTTTCGAAAATAAAACTTGATGGTGAATCCATCACGGCCGTGATGGATTCAACATCGGAAAAGATGTACCTCTGTCAGGTACCAACCTTTGGGGTTAAATGATTAAGCTGAGACCGGGCGGGTGACTTGCACGAGAAGAGAGTCTCGGTGTAGTGTCTCCGTCTGAGTCGATTAAGGACCTTGTCGATGTAGGCTTGATGATCGGGGACCCTTTAACTGGTCACATACCTCGTCATGGGTAAGCCTTGCCTCGGGCAGACTAAGGCCAGAATAAGATAACACGAAATGGGCGTGGAGCGGTGGCGAGAGTAGCGTGTACCCTCCGTGGCAAGAGGCTGGACGGTGGTGTATCTGTGCTCTCGGTTTGCGTGAACCTGATCTGGTCTTAAGAACCCCGGTGGCGGGTTGACATATGCAAGGGTTAAGTGCTACATATGTCATGTGATTGGAGATCCTCAGCTGAGTATAATCGATTCGGATCGCCGTACCTTCGCGGTTATGAAGACTTGGTCACTGCCCTACACGTAGCATTCCACTAAAGATGATGGGCTTTTGTTAAGAAATTGGCTAGTGCAGGACCAGTGATTGAACTAGGGTAGAAAGAACTCTAGTGCAGGTAATTTTACTTACTTGACAATTAAAATTGGATTTTTAAGGATCCACTTTAGTAAGCATTTCTGCAAAACAGAGTCTTTGATTATTGAAAAGCCTTACCTTGACTCCCATATAACCAGCATACCCTTGAGAGTCTTTTCTTTAGTCGGGTAAGACTTGCTGAGTAATTCCATACTCAGGGTTTATCCCTTCGTTGTTTTTAGGTGAGGAAGTAGCAGATTTCTGCTGCTTCTGTGCCAAGGTGGTTCCCAAAGAAGAAAAACAAGACTGAAGTGCGGGAGGACTCGGTCCTCCACATAGGATCTTTTGTTTATAACTTATCGGGAGGAGTTTGTGCCTCCCTTGGTTTGTATAATATTACTACTCTGCACTCGCCTTTAGTTCTGGTCTGTAATAAAATAACTTAAGCTTGCTTTTAAAATAAATGTAATTTATGTAATCGCTTCCGCATTTCTTTATCTCTGATGTTCTGTAATGTCTGCAAGACGGGTGAATCGTTCCTGGTAAGGTAAGGAAAGATACCGAACTTGTCAAGTGACTTAGGAACATCTACAGGGTGTCTGATGTCTGTTGGACAAGGACAACTGTAGGTGGGCCTAATTACTTAGGAGGTTCCGTCACAGCTGGTATCGGAGCGTAGCCCTTCTTTGCAGATATTATGAGGCATCTTCAAAAGGATTTTCAAAAGTCTTACCTAAAAACTCTTTTCTCTTCTTACCTAAGTATTCTGAAGAGTCTATCTTAAAGACCAGATAGGAAGAGTGCAATGTATAGAAGGTTGAATCGACTAAGGTTGATTCTGTACTTACACATGCATCATGCTAAGAATTATACTAATAACATTTTCCCCCTTAGAAAGATGCCGCCACGCACAAGGCTAACGGCACGTAAGTCAACGGGACCGATTGGAGTGCCTCGGCATCAACTGGCCCCCCGACATGAAAGCAGCAGCAGTGGAAGTAATGACCCCATCGGAGATCTTGAAGCCCGAGTGAGTCGACTTCAAGCGGCACTTCAACACAGGACCGATGCTTGGGTCACCGACGGAGATAGAATCAATGAACTAAGAAGGGACATCCGTCACCTGCAGGATCAGCTCGCTGATCGAGACTTAGCACTTGACTGGGCCGTACAGTCTCGTTTGCTAGCATGTGCTAAGGAAGCAAGGGCTCAGGCCCGAATTAAAGAACTTAGCTCAACTGTCGACAACCTGCAGGTCTACTGCAATACGTTGCACGAGGAAGTCCATGTACTATACTCACAATTACACCCTAGTGTGCCTGCACACCCTGCTGAGGCGGAAGCCGGACCCTCTCATGTTGCGGGACGCGCGCTGGGTGGGGAGTTAGACCTTTTTGAGCCCCCTCCTTCTTTGAGGTTGGTTGATGTCTGGACTCCCACACCTGACGATGAGGCCGCCAAAAGTAACGAAAAGCAGGAATAATGGTGTAATAGAAGTAGAGTAGTGTATTGTAGGGTGTACTGTTGTATAATAGGTTGAACTTTTGTATAATGGGTAATGTATCCTGTTATGTAATATCGAGTCTGTATCATTACTTTTTATAGTAATGTAAAATGGAAGGTTTCTCTGGCATATTATGTTTACTTCAAATGTTCTTTGCCACAGATGCCGACCAGGACTCGAGGACAGGACGCAGCCGGAACTTCTGGGGGAAGGGATGTTACCCCAAACCCACCTCCGGTTCCTCCCACGTTAGCCGAGGCGATTGCTGCCTTGGTGAATGCCACTGCTGTGACAGAACCTCCCAAGTAATTAGGCCCACCTACAGTTGTCCTTGGCTCACAGACATCAGACAACCCTGTAGGTGCCCCTGAACTACTTGACAAGTTCGGTATCTTTCCTTACCTTACCAGGAACGTCTCACCCGTCTTGCAGACATTACAGAACATCGGAGATGAAGAAATGCGGAAGCGAATTACATAATCTTACATTTATTTCATAAGCAAGCTTGAGTTATATTATTACAGACCAGACTATAAGTGAGTGCATAGAAGTAATATTATACAAACCAAGGGAGGCACAAACTCCTCCCGACAAGCTTGATAAACAAAAGATCCTAAATGGAGGACCCAGTCCTCCCGCACTTCAGTCTTGTTTTTCCTCGTTTGGTACCACCTTGGAGCAGAAGCAACAAAAGTTTGTCGCTTCCTCACCTAAAAACAACAAAGGGATAAACCCTGAGTATGGAATACTCAACAAGACTTACCCGACTAAAGAAAAGACTCTCAAGGGTATGCTGGATAAATAGGAGTCAAGGAGAGGCTTTAGCAAAAATCAACTTATACTTTTGCAGAAGTAGCTTACTAAAGTGAGTCCTTACTTTCAGTCTTTTAACGCCATGTTAAGTATTAATAGACTCCATTTGCATCTAGTCTAATTTCACATCACATCAAGACAACATCATTTTTATCCATCGTGTTCACATCCTGACTCTAGGTTGTAGAAAAGTGACCAAGTCTTCATAACCGCGAAGGTACGGCGATCCGAATCGATTATACTCAGCTGAGGATCTCCAATCACACGACATATGTAGCACTTAACCCTTGCATATGTCAACCCGCCACCGGGGTTCTTAAGACCGGATCAGGTTCACGCAAACCGAGAGCACAGCTACACCACCGTCCAGCCTCTTGCCACGGAGGGTACACGCTACTCTCGCCACCGCTCCACGCCCATTTCGTGTTATCTTATTCCGGCCTTAGTCTGCCCGAGGCAAGGCTTACCCATGACGAGGCATGTGACCAGTTAAAGGGTCCTCGGTCAGCACGCCTACATACGCGTTAATCCTTAACCAACCTGGGTAGAACATCACCTGTTCCTACCCCAAGTTTCAATTTAAGTATTTCCACCCTTAGGAATGTGTCTGTTCCTTAGGATGAAAGAGCATTACAGGGAACTTTGCAGTAAGATCCCACTTTTGCTCCAAATGAAAATATTCTTGCAGGTAGAAGCCATCCTCTCCATGGTTAAATTGAGGACAACTTCTATCCACAAGATCTAAGCAAGTCTAAGCAATTTTGTAAATCATAATTTTGATACTTCACAGAAGTATCTATAAAGGTATGGATATCAAGGAAAGCAATGCATCAAAGGGTTTCAAGTAATTCCTATGAACCTAATGCACATTTCACTAGACTTAAGTGTGCAAAAAGTATTTAAAACACAAGGAAAGGGGTTGCATGCACCGGGGCTTGCCTTCGTTCACAGGTGAATCAGGCTCAGATCCACAGATATCAAAGTAGAAATGATTCCCGGCCTGAGTCTCCGAAGGTGGTGGTGGTGGTGTCTCCTCTTCGGTAACTTCGATTTCTTCCTCACGTTCTAATCATAACCATACATATGTATAAGAATGGATGCCATGGGATGCTCATGAGGATGCAAAGATAACATAAACTTATTATTTATGTCTTGAATACAACTTGCCTTCACGGAGTTCCGGGAACTTAGGGTTTCCGGAGTCGGTAAAGGAGTTCATAGGGCAGGGGGTGTTTTGGGGTTTGGTGATCAAACAAGGTCCAAATCAATTCAAACTTTACCCAAGGCTTCTAAATATTGCATAACACTCATATAAAAGTTTTGGGCATTTTAGGACTTACCAATTATTTTCTAAAAATCTATAACCAAGACTTTTAACTACTTTAAATACCTTAAAATTTCTTACTTCCACTAAAAATCACAAACTTATTTTTATTAAATACTATGGAAAATAACAAACCTAGGAAAATTAGTTTCAAAATTTTAGCATTTTTCTACATTTTTCTACATATTTTTGAATCTCTGCTGGAAAAGAAAAAGGAAAAGAGTTAATAGAACTGGGCCGAATTCAGCCCAGCGGCCCAGGTCCAGAGGGAAAGCGCGCCCGCGCTGGTGTCTTTACAGAAAAGACCCCGACGTTTTTACTAACTAAGAACAGGTTATTTCACTGTTTAATCAAGTCACTGACTATTTGCTGAAGAGCCCTCCAACTTCTAATTCTTTACACGCCCACGTCCACGACGACGGCAGCGCGCGGAGGAGCTCCGGCGAGGTTCTATACCGGCCGATTGGGGCTACGGCTGGGGTCTCCGAGCGGCGGACATGAAATTGGGACTAGCCTAACCATTTCCCCTAACTTAATTGCACAAATAACCAACCCCCGAGCTCTGGCCACGGTGACCGAGAGCAGAGCGGCAAGATCGCCGTGTTCCCGGCGACCAGAGAGCTCGTAGTTCAATTCAATGGCTCGACAAGCATCCAAGGCACGTGAGAAAGCTTAAACGAGGAAGCAGGGGACGGGAGCTGACCGGAGTTGGGCTGGCGACGGTGAGCTCGGTTTCACGGTGGCGAAAGCTTGAATTGGGGGAAACTCCAAATTCGAGCAGATGAGTGGACGATTGTGGCCGATTAGCGGTGGCTAGCTAGCAGACTACCCCACGGAGCTGGACACGGGCTCAATTTATAGGAAGGATGGGCGGTGGTCGCGAATTTGGTCGAGACACGCGGCGGTCGGAGGTGGAGAAGAAGCACTGGCCGCGCGAGTTCGTGGCTAACGGCGTGGCAGTAACTCCAGTGAGCCACGGAGACTTCAGAGAAGGTCACGGCGACACGGTAAAAGTGTTGAGCCACGCGGCGCACGGCCGGGAGGCGGCGGTCACCGGCGAGGTAATCCACTCGGCCGCAAAGAGGGAGAGAGAGCCACGGAGGTCACCGGAGTGATCGCCAGCGCATGGGCGGTGAAGATCTTTTACCCCGCGAAGTTATCCACATCCCCGAGCACGAATCGTGACGCCGGCGACGTGAATCACGGCGGAAAGCCACCGGCGGTGAAGACAGCCGTGCTGGCGACCTTATCTGATTCAGTTACTGTACCATGGGAACCACTGATTCAGAGCGACTGACGGAGCACTTTGGAGCTCCAATTTCTCTCAATTCCATGTGGCAACAGGTCCAAGTTTCTGCATCAAAGTTGTAGTGCTACATACCAGCTACAACTCGACTATAAGGTTTAAACTTATTTGAGCACTGGATCTTAGTCTAGATGTCCCTTAATGTTGGATCAAGGTCACTGTCCAACTGAAGTTCAGTCTCTACCAGCCTGACAGTCCAACTTCAGGAGTGATTATCTTCAGTTTTTCCTTAACAACAATGCTCACACCTTTAAGCAAAGTTGTTCTCCTATAGTTGAGCTTCAATTTTGATGTGGTGACCTAGGGCAAAAACCCTATGCTTTGCAAGTTACAAAGCCCTAAAGTGGAGCCTTTAACACTGAATTTCAGACTTAGTGTAGAACTCAAATGAGGTCCATTTTGCACTTAAGTCCAAATCTCAGGGTTTGGCTTGTAAATTCACATATTTGTGAACCAATTGGCTTTAGATGCTTAAACATAGTAGTTTTTACATTTTAGTCCAAAGGTTCATCACTTTTGCACATAAGCCCCTAGGGTTTGGACTTAGGGTTTTCCAGGGTTCCAATTAGGGTTTCTGGTATCCCAGGGGTACAAAAAGTGATTCAAGTTTATTCTTAGGGTCATTTTATGACTTTTACCCTAAAGTCTTTTGGTTTTCTTAACTTGGGTAAAGTTTTACCCCTATAATCCCTATTTAGGGTTAAGTTCCTTAACCAGGGTTCTAGTTGCAAAACACTTAAAACAATACAACTTGTTTGAAATTTTTGCCTAGTGAATGCACTCTAGGTGTGTCAAACATATGCAATGCCAATGCTCATGATGTCATGCTCAAGTTTTAGTTACAGTAACACCAGGGGTGTTACATCCTTCCCCCCATAAAAGAATCTCGTCCCGAGATTAAAATCCTAGGGTAGGTAATGGTAAAGGAAACACATCACATTTTTATTTCCTTAATTTTGGTACAAGGCAGGGGTGATGTGGGGGTTACTTCTTTATTACACAGCTATACAGACTTTACAATTTACATGAGGCTAAAAAGCCTGGGAAATTCTTATCTAAGAAATCTTGGGTTTCCCATGTAGCCTCGTCTTCAGAATGCTGGTTCCACTGTATCTTGTAGAATTTGAGAGTCTTTCTTCGGGTGACCCTGTCCTTTTGATCCAGAACTCGAATAGGATGTTCCGAGTATGTTAAATCTGGTTCCAGGACAACATCAGTCACTTCAACGGTTCGATCAGGAACCCGAAGACATTTCTTCAGTTGTGACACGTGGAACACATTATGCACAGCAGACAATGTTTCGGGGAGCTGAAGTCAGTATGCCACTGGTCCACATTGCTCAAGCACCAGGAATGGACCAATGTATCTGGGTGCAAGTTTCCCTTTTACCCCGAAACGCGATACACCCTTCATTGGTGAAACTTTTAAGTAGACATAATCGTCTACCAGAAAGCATAAGGGTTGTCGTCGTCGGTCTGCATAACTCTTTTGTCGAGCCTGAGCTTTCTTCATATTATGGATAATTCTCTGAACCTTTTCTTCGACCTCTTTCACCATATCAGGTCTAAAGAAGTATCTTTCTCCAGGTTCAGACCAATTTAGTGGAGTTCGACACCGTCGTCCATATAAAGCTTCAAAAGGTGCCATCTTGATACTTTCTTGATAACTGTTATTGTATGAAAACTCCGCTAGGGGCAAACATCACTACAAGAAACTGGTTAAAGAACGTGGGTGAAAAACCGTCGAACTTAATGTAATAGGCCGTCGAACTTACCATAAGAACGTGGGTTTACCGACGAATATAGCCGACGGCGATTTTTGGACGAACTTAAAGAAATAAGTTCGACGGCCCCCACGTTCTTAAGGTTAAGAACGTGGGTACCGTCGAACTTAACATTAAGAACGTGGGTACCGTCGAACTTAAGGTTAAGAACGTGGGCTTTTAAGTTCGACGGGGGCCGTCGAATTTTTTCCCATAAGTTCGACGGCACCCACGTTCTTACGGTTAAGTTCGACGGGGCCACGTGGCCGTCGAACTTATGTGTCCTGCGTGGGTCTGCGAGGACTGCACAATAAGTTCGACGGTACCCACGTTCTTAACATTAAGAACGTGGGTACCCACGTTTTTAACCCTTTTCCAGAAAAAAAATAAAAAATACAGAAATGAAAAATTAGACACACATAATATCATATACAACACAGAATATCACATACAATCCAGATTTCAAACACATTGATATATGTTCATATCACAAATTGATAGTCCAAATACATAAGTTCACAAGAATTGGAGATTGTACCAGTAGTAATACAACACACAGGAATTGAAGATGCATGCGTCCATCAATCCCTCGAGACTCTGTTCCTAGCTAGACAGTATCCACCTATCACTAAGAGAAACATGTCAAGAATGGACACCCTAGCTCTAGGTGATGTCTGACTTCCAAAGACGATGTCCTTCATTCACTCCAGAGCAGATACAACAGCTGAAAATGCATTTTCAGATGGCAGCATGTGTGGTAACTGAACAAGGAAAAAATATATAACCAATGGATGTCAAATTTAATTGCAGATTCTTACCAAAGAGAGAAAAAGCAACTAGTTATATCAGACAGTATTAGTATCATCAACAAGCAACAAAAAGAATGCAAGTACTAAATAGATATTAGTGTCGTGAGAAA
This sequence comes from Zea mays, assembly GCF_902167145.1. Lineage (NCBI taxonomy): Eukaryota > Viridiplantae > Streptophyta > Magnoliopsida > Poales > Poaceae > Zea > Zea mays. The sequence continues at coordinate 30,705,299 of NC_050097.1, read as the reverse complement.
CATATTCCTCATAGACATAAATGTAGCCTGGAACCACAGATAATTTGGTAAAACTGATAACTCACATATTCCCTAAGAATTTGCAGATATGTTTGAAGGTAGCTGGGTTTCAAGTGCTATGCAAATACATGCTTCCCAAATAAACCCAAAGTCAAACAAGGGTAAATAAGGAATAAAGCTGTCAGCACAACCTAATATACAAAATTTGGGTTCTATTCTAGTAAGTAGTAACTTCCCTAATTTGCTTCAGATAGAGGCTATCGCATGCATTACCAGTACGGATTCAAATGTTACAGCCTTACAGGAAGAGTTCAAGATACGTTCAGAATTTTAGATTGCACCATAATAGAAACTAGCTTAAAGCCTTTTAAGGTATAACCACGGCCATGTTTTACTTCAAGAAGGCAAGCAAACCAACACCCAATGGATCATAAAATATCAGTAATGTCTTAAATTAGAGTTTGCTTTAAATCCACATCAAACCCAATATATATGTAAAATTACACCATGAATACTAATGAAGAAAACATTTGAACAAGATGGAAAGGAAGAAACTCACTGTATTAGGATCCCAGATTCTCACTATGTGCTTATCAGCAGTGATCAGTTTAGGTTCGGTAGAATTAAGTGTCTGGTGCCATTTGATATTTAATATTGGGCTACCATACCTGAAACAGATAACAGCAATTACATGCCCAGTGAAAGGTACAATATGTAACTCAATAAGCATTCAACTATTGATTGCATTTCAAAAGTAATAGAGATTTGGACCCGCTGTTTACAGCTTATTCTTCCAAGACACATTAAAAAACATACAGATTCAAAAACTAATTGCAGCAGTTGTATCTGTTTTTTAACAAAACAGACAGAATGTGTGTGAAATGGCATGATATTAGGATGGAGAACCAAGAAAAGGTAAGGCCCTGTTTGCAGAAGGAAGTAGAGTAAGAAAAACCCATCCAATAAGAGAATTCCTTTAGAAGATTTATGTAGAAATGGTTGATTGGCTGGAACTAACTTTTGATAAAGATTAACAAGTGAAAACCCTTCACAAGAGAAAATAGAGACTTACATGTGATCCTTAACTCTCAGAGGAGAAGACATGCGTAAATCATATATTGATATCTACAGAAAATCCCAAAAATGTTGATGCATACTGAGATTAAAAAAATAATGAAATAAATATAGAAAATTTTAAAGGGATAGCTGTCATGTTTATATAAAAGAAAAAGATCTACAAACACCACTAGAATAGCATACAACACACTGTTGTTAAGTACAATAGCCAAACTGAAGAAATAGGAAGTTGTAGAGCACATAACTTCTGTTCAGAGTTTTGCTTAATGTAAAAATATTTTCCTCAAAACCCATTGGGATCTAAATCCCTTACGGTTTGTGGTTGGCCGTTGTCATCTGTTGCCTTGCATCAAGTTGGTTGCTTAAGGCTGTTTAAGTCATCTTTTAGTGGTTGTTTTGGTCACATAAGGTTGTTGTTTTGGTTGTAAGGTCACGTAAGGTTGTTCTGGTCATGCATGGTAATGTAAGGTGTTTGTTCTGGTTGTCGTGATAGTGTAAGAATGTAAGGTCGTTGTATTTTTGCTATTTTGGCCTTACTTTCTCTTAATGTAATGACATACAGTTTTACATGTTCAAGGGAAAAAACTAAGCTAGAAGGTGTTGACTGCTAAGTAAATATGGTCAGTTATTTGAGTGTCCAAAAAAGCTGTCTTTAACCAAACTTCCCATTTCTATGTTGGGTATTGAAAACAAATAGGATGGCCTGGGCAAACACAATGTAAGGTCGACCCCAAGACCCCACTGTCTGAACAACCAGTAATAGCAAGAGGTGAATAGAACAAAGGAAGAATGCATGATGCAATCCCCCCCCCTTTTGCTCCTTAACCAGAAGCTATAAATACAACACATGTGAAAGGGCCTCTAGAGTTGGTTATGTGGTCTGAAAAAGAGAGGTGACCATGAAACTTAGAGACTGAACTTGATTCTGTTAAAAACTAGGGACTTGTCAAGCAGCATACTGGGATGGTACCACATCTATCATGTGGGGCCAACATGCAGTTTCCAACAGGAGGGAAAAAACTAACATAATATCAAATGGCTTTCTAAAGAGAGGGCAGAACCAATGAATCTATCATGCACCCAACTAGCATCTAGTGCATTCAAATGGTAACATGCATTTTTCAATAAACAATGCATTTGTGAGGTTTAATTATGCAAATGGTTAAATGTCTCGTGAGGTTTAAACAAAATAACTTAACTTAGAAAGCAGGTTCTGTATCGTTGGTAGGAGCTTCACCGACACAGAGATTATCCCAGGAACCTGCGTGCACACGATCGGTTTAACTTGTTATGAGCCTAATTCAAAGTGGATAGAGCTGAGGCAACTCATGAACCGATATGACGTTCTTGTTACAATAAGAATGAAGCGACGGCGGAACGTTATATCAAGTGTCCAGATCATACCACTCCATTCTGGAATTCTCTGCTGACATCTAGCTGCATCGCCAAAGCTTTGACCATCAAGTAGCCCACAAATAGCAAGAACAGATAAATGGGATTCATGCGGACAGTAAGAACATCAGTGCCATGCAATTGTTAAGCTGAACGTAAAGAACTACATAGCATAGTGCTACCAAGTACGGAAGTACCTAATAAGCACCATGATCTCATTGAAACCAAGAATAGCAATGGCCACGATTGCCCAAGGAGGAGGCAGTTTACTATTACCGCGCATGTGAGCTTGCTGGGGTGAAAAAACAAAAGGTGAAGTAAAAATTTTTTAAAAAGAGATGTAGGTACAGCTTTCACCCTTAGGGCTAGTTTGGAAACTCAAATCCCTTTCGGGATTGAAGGGGATTGGAGAGAAAATTAGTTTATTTACACCTCAATCCCCTCTAATCCCGAAGGTTCCCAAAGTAGCCCTTAAGGGAAAAAAGTCGCACCACGCTGACTGATATCAGAAATCAAAGCTATGTTGTATGAAATGCACACCTGTGTGGATACTGCTTGTAATCGTGAACTCAGTTTCTGCTTTAAATTGTTTCCACAGTGACTTGCACTGAGACGGGGTAATCATTGTATGCTTTGGAGGAATCTGTTTCGAGTTCCATAAAGTGGTGTTACATGCACACCTACTCTTCCATTGTTTGCTTGTGCAAGAACAGACCAACACAAAGTTACCTCTTCCCAAGTGGTAGAAGCAAGTGGATCAGCAGAAGCAGCACTTGCAATCTTTGATACAACAGAGCCTTCCAGAAGTGTTGAAGTGAGGATGCTTTCAATCCTATCTGGCTCGTCATCCCAGCGAATGGCCGCCATTACAGACAGAAGTTTGAGAGCCTGCAACATAAGCATAAGTGTATTTTACAAACAGAAAACATAAGACTGAGGATTGTTGGAAGTGTGTGGTTCTTGTACCGCAGATCGAGCTTCCTTTGCTATTGCACGAACATCTTCCTTTCCTGTCCAGACCCTTGAAATTGAATCCTTGTCATGGCTAAACACTGTTGTGAACCTGGCAACAGAGGAAACAGTGTCAGAATCCCCCCTCCCCCAAAAAAAAAATAAATAAAGAATTTTATCAACCTCTCCTTCATATGGATCAATACTTTGCTAGATTCCTCTTTAGCTTTACTTTCCACAACACTCCGGGCATAATCCTTTAATTTGGATACCATTTCTTCTGCTGGAGCGTATTCCATTTCAAACTGACAAAGGTTATTCAGAAACTCTGGTAGGATGGCCTTTGTCTCACATTTGTAAATGTTTCTTATTGATTGCTAGGTTGTTTGGTCTGCATCATCAAATAGAGACTCCACAGGTTCAGCAAGTGCTTTTCTTAGTTTGTCCTGCAATTATTACCATATGGTAACCATATAATATCAGATATGCAAATAAATCCAGAAGAAAATTATGCATTGATAAGCTAGTGATTAAAATCTCTTTCAGCTTGCCATACATAACCTTAACGTGGCTTGTTTCTATCCAATATTGCTTTTTAGAAATTAGAAAATGTGCACATTAAAAATCTAATGGATTAGACACGTTGATTTGTTTCTATTCACACGCATAATCAAATAAATTGGATTTGGAATTGTGCTGCGCAGTGAACTAATGAACTGGACTATATTCAATAATTTAAATACTCACCGCCGAGCACTTGAGCTGGAGGCTGGAGAGCGAGCACTGAGTAGCGAAGCACGAGAGCAAGCAGCAGGGAGGCGGCCAGGCGGGAGCAGCCAGCATCAGCAAGCGAGCAGGCAACAGCGGAGCAGCCCGCAGCCGAGCGCCAGAGCTGGAGCTGCTGCAGAGCCTGCAGTGCGCTGACGCTGCGCGCCGGCAGGACAGGTGAGGCCGAGCGGCTGGGGGTTGCTAGCCGGGCCGACGGCGCGGTGGCGCGGCGGCTGTGCGGCCCGCTCGCTGGGGCGCGGCGGCGAGACGGCGCCCGGACCGCTCGCTAGGGCTTGGCGGCGGCGCGGACAGCTCTTGGGGGAGCGGCAGCGACATGGACAGCTCTTGGGGGCGCGGCGGCGGCGCGTCCCGCTCGCGGTGGCGCGGCTCCCTCACGGTGGCGCGGCGGCAGCAAGGGCTGCCGGTGGTGGCAAGGCGGCGGCGCGGCCTGGCGCGGGTGACAGAGAGGAGCGCGTGGACGGGAAGAGATAGGGCGTGAGAGAGAGAGCGTGTGGGATTTTTTATTTAGGTTTTCGTAATTAAGTTCGACGGTGTCAAACGCCCGACGAACTTAACTTAAGAACGTGGGTACCCACGTTCCTAACTCGTTAAGTTCGACGGTTTTATCCAGGACCCACGAACTTAACTTAAGAACGTGGGTACCCACGTTCTTAACGTAACCCATGAACTTAACTCAAGTAAGAACGTGTGTACCCACGTTCTTAATTTTACCCACGAACATTTATCATTTTCTTGTAGTGCATTCATCCCATTTTGGTGAGAAGTCCAGGACACATGCCCGCAGCATATCTTCAAGTATTTGGTTCACCCTCTCAGTCTGCCCACTGGTTTGAGGATGATAAGCCGAACTGTGGAGTAATTTTGTACCCAAGGAGTTGTGAAGTGCTTCCCAGAACTTGGCTACAAATTGAGGTCCACGATCCGACACAATGGTTTTCGGAACACCATGCAGACTGAGAATACGGGCAATGTATAATGCTGCATAAGTGGCTATTGTATATGTGACCTTAACAGGTAAGAAGTGGGCAATCTTTGTGAGTCGATCAACTATAACCCAAATAGAATCATACCCTTTGGCCGTCCTGGGTAATCCCACAATAAAGTCCATACTGATGTCTTCCCATTTCCATGTTGGGATTGGCAAAGATTGTAATGGACCAGCAGTTTTCATGTGTATGGCCTTGACACGTCTGCAAGTGTCACATTTCGCCACATAGCGTGCAATTTCGATTTTCATCTTTGTCCACCAATAATGTTGCTTTAAGTCTTGATACATCTTAGTGCTTCCGGGATGAATAGAATAGCGACTAAGATGTGCTTCATCAAGAATTTGCTGGCGGAGTTCTTCGTTCTTTGGCACTACTATGCGGTTTTTAAACCATATCACACCTTGATTGTCTTCCTTGAAACACTTGGCTACTCCAGCCTTTATCTTCTCTCGAATGTGCTTCATACCCAGATTATCCTTTTGAGCATCAATTATTCTTTGCAAAATGATTGACTCAAGCTTTAGTTGATTTAGAGTCCCTTGTTGGATGATCCCCAGGTTTAGCTTTTCCATTTCTTGACACAAAGTGTTCTCGGAGGTTTTTGCCATAAGACAGTGGCAGGAAGTCTTACGACTCAATGCATCTGCCACCACATTGGCCTTGCCTGGGTGATAATGGATCTCCAGTTCATAGTCTTTGATGAGCTCAAGCCATCGTCTTTGTCTCATATTTAACTCTGACTGGGTGAAGATGTACTTCAGACTTTTATGATCTGTATATATGTGACAGATATTACCCAGCAGATAGTGACGCCAAATCTTTAGGGCATGAACCACAGCAGCTAGCTCCAGATCATGAGTTGGATAGTGCTCCTCATGTCGGCGCAACTGCCTTGAAGCATACGCGATCACTCGGCCCTCTTGCATCAGTACACAGCCGAGCCCACTGCCAGATGCATCACAATATACATCAAAAGGTTTAGTGATGTCCGGTTGAGCTAATACCGGAGCAGTGGTCAATAGTGTCTTCAGTTGCTCAAAGGCTTCATTGCACTTAGAAGACCAATTGAACTTAATGTCATTCTTCAACAAACTTGTGATTGGCTTCACAAGCTTAGAAAAATCTGGTATGAATCTGCGATAATACCCAGCTAGTCCAAGAAAACTCCGGACTTGGTGAACAGTGGTTGGAGGTTTCCATTCCAGAATATCTTTGACCTTGCTAGGATCTACCGCAATTCCTTTAGCTGATAATACGTGCCCCAAAAATTGAATTTCTTCCAGCCAGAATGCGCACTTACTGAACTTGGCATATAGCTGATGTTCCCTTAGGCGCGTCAATACAATCCGTAAATGCTGAGCATGGTCCTCTTCATTCTTGGAATATATCAAGATATCGTCGATGAAGACTACCACGAACTTGTCCAATTCGGGCATGAACACCGAGTTCATTAAATAAGTGAAATGGGCAGGAGCATTTGTGAGCCCGAAAGACATTACCAAGTATTCAAACAATCCATACCACGTAGTAAACGCGGTCTTCAGTATATCCTCGGGCCGAATACGGATTTGATGATAGCCCGACCTGAGATCAATTTTGGAAAATACCCTCGCCCCAGTCAGTTGATCAAATAAGATGTCGATCCTTGGAAGAGGGTACTTATTCTTGATAGTGACCTCATTTAGGGGTCGATAATCCACGCACATTCTCAAGGTTTGATCCTTCTTCTTGACAAAAATGGCGGGACAACCCCAAGGGGACGAGCTTGGCCGGATGAATCCCTTATTCAGCAGATCTTGTAATTGAATTTTCAATTCCGCCAACTCGTTAGGGGGCATGCGGTACGATCTTCGGGAGATGGGAGCCGTACCGGGCTTTAGCTCAATTATGAATTCTACATCTCTTTCAGGGGGCAGTCCAGGCAAATCTTCCGGAAATACATCTGGAAACTCACATACTACCGGAATGTTCTTGATCTCCGGTATAATGGCTTCATAGACTCTACCAGAAGCTTTGGCTGGATTGGTTGCGGGGAGAGTCAAAAGAATCTCTTCTTGGTTATAGCTCAACCTGACGGTTCTGAGTTCAGTGTTGAGGGTTGCCTTGTATTGGGTTAACCAATTCATACCCAAGATTACATCTATATCCTGGCCTTTCAGAACAATCATGTTAGCAGGAAAGTTCCGTCCGGCCATTGTTACTGGCACTCCATAGGCCACTTCTTTAGTATAAATGTGTCCCCCAGGTGAATGTATTTTAAATCCCTCCTTTGATTCATGGTATGCAATATGATGTTGTTCCACAAACTTATTGCTAATAAATGTATGTGAAGCACCAGAATCAAAAAGAATAATTGCTGGGTGACTGGCCACGGGAAACGTACCCATCATCACCGGTTCTCCTTCCGGTGTAGTAGCCACTTGAGTGTAATATATACGCCCTGTCTTCTTTGTATTCTTCCCCACAGCATTTCCTTTAGGCTGAGCTGATTTCCCAGATCCTTGCGAAGCATTAGATTGATTTTGCCTAGGATATGGGCAGTCTTTGATAAAGTGTCCCGACTTGCCGCAATTAAAGCACCCAGTTGAAGAAGTAGGCAAGGCAGGAAATCGAGTGCCTGGGGCACCCGGCTGTTTTGGGGTAGTGGGGGTATTATTGGGGCGGATAATGATTGGCTGTTTAAAGGGAAATGAAGGTGGACGAGAAAAAGGGCGATTTTGGCTTGAGGGTCGGATCACAAACCGTGGTTTCTTTGCCTGGCCCTGATTAGGCCTCTCACCACCGAATCCCTTATTCTTCCCAGAATTTGTGTACTTGGCTTCAACAGATAAGGCCGTGCTGACAGCCTTTCCATATGTGAGGTCTATGCATGTGGCCATTTTCCTTTGTAGCCGATCATTCAGTCCCCGCATAAAACAGTTCTTCTTCTTCAAATCTGTATTCACCTGATCGATAGCATACTGCGACAGGTGATTGAATTTGTTGAGGTATTGAGTGACGGTATCTCCGCCTTGTTGTAACTTCATAAACTCCTCTTGTTTCATATGCAGCACTCCTTCGGGGATGTAGTGTTCACGGAAGGCTGCTTTAAACTCATCCCAGGTGACTTGATGGTTGACTGGTTGGATAGCCACAAAATTTCCCCACCAGGTACTGGCAGGACCACGGAGTTGTTGTGCGGCGAACAACGGCTTTTGCGTCTCTGAGCAACGGAGAAGACCAAACTTTTGTTCAATGACCCGAATCCACTCGTCAGCCTCTAGGGGATCTTCTGCCTTGACGAATAGAGGTGGACGAGTTTCCGAGAAATCCAGATAGGTGGTCTCACGGGGACCTTGCGGATAACCTCTTCCCGCCTGCTGCTGAAATTGTTGCTGACCCGCCATTTCCCTAAGGAAGCGGGTATTATCGGTGGTGGCATTCACCAAGGCGGCGATCGCCTCGGCTAACGTGGGAGGAACTGGAGGTGGGTTTGGGGTAACATCTCGTCCCCCAGAAGTTCCTGCTGCATCCTGTCCTCGAGTCCTGGTCGGCATCTGTGGCAAAAACATTTGAAGTAAACAAAATGTGCCAGAGAAAACCTTCCATTTTACATTACTATAAAAAGTAATGATACAGACTCGATATTACATAACAGGATACAATACCCATTATACAAAGGTTCAACCTATTATACAACAGTACACCCTACAATACCCTACCATATACTACTCTACTTCTACTTCTATTACACCCTTATTCCTGCTTGCCATTACTCTTGGCGGCTTCATCGTCAGGTGTGGGAGTCCAGACATCAACCAACCTCAAAGAAGGAGGGGGCTCAAAAAGGTCTAACTCCCCACCCAGCGCACGTCCCGCAACGTGAGATGGTCCAGCTTCCGCCTTAGCAGGTTGTGCAGGCTCACTTGGGTGTAGTTGTGAGTATAGTATATGGACTTCCTCGTGCAATGTATTGCAGTAAACCTGCAGGTTATCAACAGTCGAGCTAAGTTCTTTAACTCGGGCCTGAGCCCTTGCTTCCTTAGCACACATTAGCAGACGAGACTGTACGGCCCAGTCAAGTGCTAAGTCTCGATCAGCGAGTTGATCCTGCAAGTGTCGGATGTCCCTTCTCAGTTCGTTGATTCTATCTCCGTCAGCGACCCAAGCATCAGTCTTATGTTGCAGTGCTGCCTGAAGTCGACTCACACGAGCTTCAAGGTCTCCGATGGGGTCGTTACTTCCACTGCTGCTGCTTTCATGTCGGGGAGCCAATTGATGCCGAGGCACCCCAATTGGTCCCGTAGACTTGCGTGTCGTTAGCCTGGTACGTGGCGGCATCTTTCTAAGGGGGAAAATGTTATTAGTAAGATTCTTAGCATGATGCATGTATAATTACAGAATCAACCTTAGTCGATTCAACCTTCTATATGTTGCACTCTTCCTATCTGGTCTTTAAGATAGACTTCTTCAGAATACTTTAGATAAGAAGAGAAAAGAATTTTGAGGTAAGACTTTTGAAAATCCTTTTGAAGATGCTTCATAATATCTGCCAAGAAGGGCTACGCTCCGATACCAGCTGTGACAGAACCTCCCAAGTAATTAGGCCCACCTACAGTTGTCCTTGGCTCACAGACATCAGACAACCCTGTAGGTGCCCCTGAACTACTTGACAAGTTCGGTATCTTTCCTTACCTTACCAGGAATGTCTCACCCGTCTTGCAGACATTACAGAACATCGGAGATGAAGAAATGCGGAAGCGAATTACATAATCTTACATTTATTTCATAAGCAAGCTTGAGTTATATTATTACAGACCAGACTATAAGTGAGTGCATAGAAGTAATATTATACAAACCAAGGGAGGCACAAACTCCTCCCGACAAGCTTGATAAACAAAAGATCCTAAATGGAGGACCCAGTCCTCCCGCACTTCAGTCTTGTTTTTCCTCGTTTGGTACCACCTTGGAGCAGAAGCAACAAAAGTTTGTCACTTCCTCACCTAAAAACAACAAAGGGATAAACCATGAGTATGGAATACTCAGCAAGACTTACCCGACTAAAGAAAAGACTCTCAAGGGTATGCTGGATAAATAGGAGTCAAGGAGAGGCTTTAGCAAAAATCAACTTATACTTTTGCAGAAGTAGCTTACTAAAGTGAGTCCTTACTTTCAGTCTTTTAACGCCATGTTAAGTATTAATAGACTCCATTTGCATCTAGTCTAATTTCACATCACATCAAGACAACATCATTTTTATCCATCGTGTTCACATCCTGACTCTAGGTTGTAGAAAAGTGACCAAGTCTTCATAACCGCGAAGGTACGGCGATCCGAATCAATTATACTCAGCTGAGGATCTCCAATCACACGACATATGTAGCACTTAACCCTTGCATATGTCAACCCGCCACCGGGGTTCTTAAGACCGGATCAGGTTCACGCAAACCGAGAGCACAGCTACACCACCGTCCAGCCTCTTGCCACGGAGGGTACACACTACTCTCGCCACCGCTCCACGCCCATTTCGTGTTATCTTATTCCGGCCTTAGTCTGCCCGAGGCAAGGCTTACCCATGACGAGGCATGTGACCAGTTAAAGGGTCCTCGGTCAGCACGCCTACATACGCGTTAATCCTTAACCAACCTGGGCAGAACATCACCTGTTCCTACCCCAAGTTTCAATTTAAGTATTTCCACCCTTAGGAATGTGTCTGTTCCTTAGGATGAAAGAGCATTACAGGGAACTTTGCAGTAAGATCCCACTTTTGCTTCAAATGAAAATATTCTTGCAGGTAGAAGCCATCCTCTCCATGGTTAAATTGAGGACAACTTCTATCCACAAGATCTAAGCAAGTCTAAGCAATTTTGTAAATCATAATTTTGATACTTCACAGAAGTATCTATAAAGGTATGGATATCAAGGAAAGCAATGCATCAAAGGGTTTCAAGTAATTCCTATGAACCTAATGCACATTTCACTAGACTTAAGTGTGCAAAAAGTATTTAAAACACAAGGAAAGGGGTTGCATGCACCGGGGCTTGCCTTCGTTCACAGGTGAATCAGGCTCAGATCCACAGATATCAAAGTAGAAATGATTCCCGGCCTGAGTCTCCGAAGGTGGTGGTGGTGGTGTCTCCTCTTCGGTAACTTCGATTTCTTCCTCACGTTCTAATCATAACCATACATATGTATAAGAATGGATGCCATGGGATGCTCATGAGGATGCAAAGATAACATAAACTTATTATTTATGTCTTGAATACAACTTGCCTTCACGGAGTTCCGGGAACTTAGGGTTTCCAGAGTCGGTAAAGGAGTTCATAGGGCAGGGGGGGTGTTTTGGGGTTTGGTGATCAAACAAGGTCCAAATCAATTCAAACTTTACCCAAGGCTTCTAAATATTGCATAACACTCATATAAAAGTTTTGGGCATTTTAGGACTTACCAATTATTTTCTAAAAATCTATAACCAAGACTTTTAACTACTTTAAATACCTTAAAATTTCTTACTTCCACTAAAAATCACAAACTTATTTTTATTAAATATTATGGAAAATAACAAACCTAGGAAAATTAGTTTCAAAATTTTAGCATTTTTCTACATTTTTCTACATATTTTTGAATCTCTGCTGGAAAAGAAAAAGGAAAAGAGTTAATAGAACTGGGCCGGATTCAGCCCAGCGGCCCAGGTCCAGAGGGAAAGCGCGCCCGCGCGCGCGCCCGCGCTGGTGTCTTTACAGAAAAGACCCCGACGTTTTTACTAACTAAGAACATGTTATTTCACTGTTTAATCAAGTCACTGACTATTTGCTGAAGAGCCCTCCAACTTCTAATTCTTTACACGCCCACGTCCACGACGACGGCAGCGCGCGGAGGAGCTCCGGCGAGGTTCTATACCGGCCGATTGGGGCTACGGCTGGGGTCTCCGAGCGGCGGACATGAAATTGGGACTAGCCTAACCATTTCCCCTAACTTAATTGCACAAATAACCAACCCCCGAGCTCTGGCCACGGTGACCGAGAGCAGAGCGGCAAGATCGCCGTGTTCCCGGCGACCAGAGAGCTCGTAGTTCAATTCAATGGCTCGGCAAGCATCCAAGGCACGTGAGAAAGCTTAAACGAGGAAGCAGGGGACGGGAGCTGACCGGAGTTGGGCTGGCGACGGTGAGCTCGGTTTCACGGTGGCGAAAGCTTGAATTGGGGGAAACTCCAAATTCGAGCAGATGAGTGGACGATTGTGGCCGATTAGCGGTGGCTAGCTAGCAGACTACCCCACGGAGCTGGACACGGGCTCAATTTATAGGAAGGATGGGCGGTGGTCGCGAATTTGGTTGAGACACGCGGCGGTCGGAGGTGGAGAAGAAGCACTGGCCGCGCGAGTTCGTGGCTAACGGCGTGGCAGTAACTCCGGTGAGCCACGGAGACTTCAGAGAAGGTCACGGCGACACGGTAAAAGAGTTGAGCCACGCGGCGCACGGCCGGGAGGCGGCGGTCACCGGCGAGGTAATCCACTCGGCCGCAAAGAGGGAGAGAGAGCCACGGAGGTCACCGGAGTGATCGCCAGCGCACGGGCGGTGAAGATCTTTTACCCCGCGAAGTTATCCACATCCCCGAGCACGAATCGTGACGCCGGCGACGTGAATCACGGCGGAAAGCCACCGGCGGTGAAGACAGCCGTGCTGGCGACCTTATCTGATTCAGTTACTGTACCATGGGAACCACTGATTCAGAGCGACTGACGGAGCACTTTGGAGCTCCAATTTCTCTCAATTCCATGTGGCAACAGGTCCAAGTTTCTGCATCAAAGTTGTAGTGCTACATACCAGCTACAACTCGACTATAAGGTTTAAACTTATTTGAGCACTGGATCTTAGTCTAGATGTCCCTTAATGTTGGATCAAGGTCACTGTCCAACTGAAGTTCAGTCTCTACCAGCCTGACAGTCCAACTTCAGGAGTGATTATCTTCAGTTTTTCCTTAACAACAATGCTCACACCTTTAAGCAAAGTTGTTCTCCTATAGTTGAGCTTCAATTTTGATGTGGTGACCTAGGGCAAAAACCCTATGCTTTGCAAGTTACAAAGCCCTAAAGTGGAGCCTTTAACACTGAATTTCAGACTTAGTGTAGAACTCAAATGAGGTCCATTTTGCACTTAAGTCCAAATCTCAGGGTTTGGCTTGTAAATTCACATATTTGTGAACCAATTGGCTTTAGATGCTTAAACATAGTAGTTTTTACATTTTAGTCCAAAGGTTCATCACTTTTGCACATAAGCCCCTAGGGTTTGGACTTAGGGTTTTCCAGGGTTCCAATTAGGGTTTCTGGTATCCCAGGGGTACAAAAAGTGATTCAAGTTTATTCTTAGGGTCATTTTATGACTTTTACCCTAAAGTCTTTTGGTTTTCTTAACTTGGGTAAAGTTTTACCCCTATAATCCCTATTTAGGGTTAAGTTCCTTAACCAGGGTTCTAGTTGCAAAACACTTAAAACAATACAACTTGTTTGAAATTTTTGCCTAGTGAATGCACTCTAGGTGTGTCAAACATATGCAATGTCAATGCTCATGATGTCATGCTCAAGTTTTAGTTACAGTAACACCAGGGGTGTTACAACTGCAGACAATACCCGCTTCCTTAGGGAAATGGCAGGTCAGCAGCAATTCCAGCAGCAGGCAGGAAGGGGTTATCCGCATGGCCCCCGTGAAACTACTTATTTGGATTTCTCGGAAACCCGTCCACCCCTATTCGTCAAAGCTGAAGATCCACTAGAAGCTGATGAGTGGATACGGGTTATTGAACAAAAGTTTGGTCTTCTCCGCTGCTCAGAGACGCAGAAGCCGTTATTTGCAGCACAACAACTACGTGGTCCTGCCAGTACCTGGTGGGGAAATTTTGTGGCTATTCAACCTGTCAACCACCAAGTCACCTGGGAAGAGTTTAAAGCAGCCTTCCGTGAGCACTACATACCCGAAGGAGTGCTACATATGAAACAAGAGGAATTTATGAAGTTAAAACAAGGAGGAGATACCGTCAATCAATATCTCAACAAGTTCAATCACCTGTCGCAGTATGCCATTGACCAGGTGAATACTGATTTAAAGAAGAAGAACTGTTTTATGCGGGGTTTAAATGATCGGCTACAGAGAAAGATGGCCACATGCATAGATCTCACGTATGGAAAGGCTGTCAGCACAGCCTTATCTGTTGAAGCAAAATACGCAAATTCTAGGAAGAATAAGGGGTTCGGTGGTGAGAGGCCTAATCGGGGCCAGGCGAAGAAGCAACGATTTGTGATCCGGCCTTCAAGCCAAAATCGCACTTTTTCTCGTCCACCCTCATTCCCTCTCAAACAACCAATCATTATTCGCCCCAACAATACCCCCACTACCCCAAATCAGCCGGGTGCCCCAGGCACTCGATTCCCTGCCTTGCCTAGTTCTTCAACTGGGTGTTTTAATTGCGGCAAGTCGGGACATTTCATCAAAGACTGCCCATATCCTAAGCAAAATCAATCAAATGCTCCGCAAGGATCTGGGAGATCAGCTCAGCCCAAAGGAAATGTTGTGGGGAAGAATACAAAGAAGACGGGGCGTGTATATTACACCCAAGTGGCCACTACACCGGAAGGAGAGCCGGTGATGATGGGTACGTTTCCCGTGGCCAGTCACCCTGCAATTATTCTTTTTGATTCTGGTGCTTCGCATACCTTCATTAGCAAGAAATTTGTGGAGCAACATCACATTGCATGCCATGAATCAAAAGAGGGATTTAAAATTCATTCACCTGGGGGACACATTTTTACTAGAGAAGTGGCCTATGAAGTGCCAGTAACAATGGCCGGACGGAACTTTCCTGCTAACATGATTGTTCTGAAGGGCCAGGATATAGATGTAATTTTGGGTATGAATTGGTTAACCCAACACAAGGCAATTCTCAACACTGAACTCAGAACCGTCAGGTTGAGCTATAATCAAGAAGAGATTCTTTTGTCTCTCCCCGTAACCAATCCAGCCAAAGCTTCTGGTAGAATATTTGAAGCCATTGTACCGGAGATCAAGAACATTCCGGTAGTATGTGAGTTTCCAGATGTATTTCCGGAAGATTTGCCTGGACTGCCCCCTGAAAGAGATGTAGAATTCGTAATTGAGCTAAAGCCCGGTACAGCTCCCATCTCCCGAAGATCGTACCGTATGCCCCCTAATGAGTTGGCGGAATTGAAGATTCAATTACAAGATCTACTGAATAAGGGATTCATCCGGCCAAGCTCGTCCCCATGGGGTTGCCCCACCATTTTTGTTAAGAAGAAGGATCAAACCTTGCGAATGTGCATGGATTATCGACCCCTGAATGAGGTCACCATTAAGAATAAGTACCCTCTTCCAAGGATCGACATCTTATTTGATCAACTGACTGGGGCGAGGGTATTTTCCAAAATTGATCTCAGGTCGGGCTATCATCAAATCCGTATTCGGCCCGAGGATATACCGAAGACCGCGTTTACTACGCGGTATGGATTGTTTGAATATCTGGTAATGTCTTTCGGGCTCACAAATGCTCCTGCCCACTTCACCTATTTGATGAACTCGGTGTTCATGCCCGAGTTGGACAAGTTCGTGGTAGTCTTCATCGACGATATCTTGATATATTCTAAGAATGAAGAGGACCATGCTCAGCATCTACGGATTGTATTGACGCGCCTGAGGGAACATCAGCTATATGCCAAGTTCAGCAAGTGCGCGTTCTGGCTGGAAGAAATTCAATTTTTGGGGCACGTGTTATCGGCTTAAGGAATTGCGGTAGATCCTAGCAAGGTCAAAGATATTCTGGAGTGGAAACCCCCAACCACTGTTCACCAAGTCCGGAGTTTTCTTGGACTAGCTGGATATTATCGCAGATTCATACCAGATTTTTCTAAGCTTGTGAAGCCAATCACAAGTTTATTAAAGAATGACATTAAGTTCAATTGGTCTTCTAAGTGTAATGAAGCCTTTGAGCAATTGAAGACACTATTGACCACTGCTCCGGTATTGGCTCAACCGGACATCACTAAGCCTTTTGATGTATATTGTGATGCATCTGGCAGTGGGCTCGGCTGTGTACTAATGCAAGAGGGCCGAGTAATTGCGTATGCTTCAAGGCAGTTGCGCCGACATGAGGAGCATTACCCAACTCATGATCTGGAGCTAGCTGCTGTGGTTCATGCCCTGAAAATATGGCGTCACTATCTGCTGGGAAATATCTGTCACATATATACAGATCATAAAAGTTTGAAGTACATCTTCACCCAGTCAGAGTTAAATATGAGGCAAAGACGATGACTTGAGCTTATTAAAGACTATGAACTGGAGATCCATTATCACCCAGGCAAGGCCAATGTGGTGGCAGATGCACTGAGTCGTAAGACTTCCTGCCACTGTGTTATGGTGAAGACCTCTGACCACACTTTGTGTCAAGAGATGGAGAAGCTAAACCTGGGGATAATCCAACAAGGGACTCTAAATCAGCTAAAGCTTGAGTCAATCATTTTGCAAAGGATAATTGATGCCCAAAAAGATAATCTGGGTATGAAGCACATACGAGAGAAGATAAGGGCTGGAGTAGCCAAATGTTTCAAGGAAGACGATCAAGGTGTGATATGGTTTAAAAACCGCATAGTAGTGCCAAAGAACGAAGAACTCCGCCAGCAAATTCTTGATGAAGCACATCTTAGTCGTTATTCTATTCATCCCGGAAGCACTAAGATGTACCAAGACTTAAAGCAACATTACTGGTGGACAAAGATGAAGATTGAAATAGCATGCTATGTGGCTAAGTGTGACACTTGTAGACGTGTCAAGGCCATACACATGAAAACTGTTGGTCCATTACAATCTTTGCCAATACCAACATGGAAATGGGAAGACATCAGTATGGACTTTATTGTGGGATTGCCCAGGACCGCAAGAGGATATGACTCTATTTGGGTTATCATTGATCGACTTACCAAGATCGCCCACTTCCTCCCTGTCAAAGTAAAATATCCCGTCATTACCTATGCGGAGTTATACATCGCCCGTATTCTCAGTTTGCATGGTGTTCCAAAGACTATAGTGTCGGATCGTGGATCCCAATTTGTATCCAAATTTTGGGAAGAACTTCATAAATCCCTGGGTACTAAGTTACTCCACAGTTCGGCCTATCATCCTCAAACCAGTGGACAGACTGAGAGAGTGAACCAAATACTTGAAGATATGCTGCGGGCATGTGTTCTGGACTTCTCACAGAAATGGGATGAATGTTTGCCTTTAGCGGAGTTTTCATATAATAATAGCTATCAAGAAAGTATCAAGATGGCACCCTTTGAAGCTTTATATGGACGTCGATGTCGTACTCCGCTAAATTGGTCTGAACCTGGTGAAAGGTGCTTCTTTAGGCCTGATATGGTGAAAGAGGCCGAGGATAAGGTTTAGAAAATTATCTATTATATGAAGAAGACACAAGCTCGTCAGAAGAGTTATGCAGACACACGGCGAATGCCCTTATATTTCCTAGAAGGAGACTATGTTTACCTGAAAGTCTCACCAATGAAAGGAGTATCGCGTTTTGGGGTTAAAGGGAAGCTTGCACCCAGGTACATTGGTCCATTCCTGGTACTTGAGCAATGTGGACCAGTGGCATACCGACTTCAACTACCCGAAACATTGTCTGCTGTGCATAATGTGTTCCACGTGTCACAATTGAAGAAGTGTCTTCGGGTTCCCGATCGAACCATTGAAGTGACAGATGTTGTCCTTGAACCGGACTTGACATACTCTGAGCACCCTATTCGAGTCTTGGATCAAAGGGACAGGGTTACCCGGAGAAAAACTCTCAAGTTTTATAAGATACAGTGGAACCAACATTCTGAAGATGAAGCTACTTGGGAAACTCAAGACTTCTTGAATAAGAATTTCCCAGGCTTTCTAGACTCATGTAATTTGTAAAAGTGTATATAGTTATTGCAATAAAGGAATGAACCCCCACATCACCCCTGCCTTGTACCAAAAATAAGGAAATAAAAGTATTCCGCGTTTCCTTTTCCATTACTTACCCTAGGACTTTTAATCTCGGGACGAGATTCTTTTATGGGGGGAAGGATGTAACACCCCTGGTGTTACCATAACTAAAACTTGAGCATGGCATCATAAGCATTGGCATTGCAAATGTTTGATACACCTAGAATGCATTCACTAGGCAAAAATTTCAAACAAGTTGTATTGTTTAAGTGTTTTGCAAATAGGACCCTGGATAGGGAATTTAACCCTAAATAGGGATTAAAGGGGTAAAACTTAACCCAAGTTGAGAAAACCTAAAAGCTTTAGGGAAAAAAGTCATAAAATAACCCCAAGAATCAAGTTGAATCACCTTTATACCCCTAAGATACCAGAAACCCTAATTAGAACCCTGGAAAACCCTGAAACCAAACCCTAGGGGCTTATGTGCAAAATTAGTCCACTTTTGGACTAAAGTGCAAAAACCAGGTTAAATAAGTATCCTAAGTCATTTGGTTCACAAATATGTTAATTTGCAAGTTAAACCCTAAGTTTTGGGCTTATTTGCAAAAATCACCTCTTAAGCACTATAGAGCCTAAGTCTGAAATTCAGTTTAGTTGGTTCAACTTTGGAGCCCTGTATCTTCTGAATTATAGGGTTTTTGCCCAAAGTGACCACAACAAGTTTGTAGCTCAATTATAGGAAAACAACTTTGTTTAAGGATTCAAGCCATGATCTTATGAGAAATTTGAAGAAAAACCCAATCAAAGATGGGCTGTCAGGCTGGTACAATCTGAACTTCAGATAGACAGTGACTTGGATCTAAGTTTGAGAGCTGTTTCGACTAAGATCTAGAGAGAATCTACCTAGGGTTGCTATAACAAAGTTGTAGAGTTATTAAAGAGGAACAACTTTGTTATGGGTGTTTGGGTTTGGTACCACATGGAATTGGGAGAAATTAGAGCTCCAAAGTACTCTGTCAGCTGCTCTGAATAGGTGTTCGCCATGGTACAGTAAAAATACCGGATCAGACCGCCAGCGCGGCTGTCTTCACCGTCGACGACCGATCTTCGCCTTGATTCGCGCCACCGCCGTGTGATTCACGTCGCCGATGACCCGATAAGACCGCCAGGTAAAAGCCACCCCCTGGGGATAACTCTGGTGACTCACCGTGACTGCCTTTCTGCTTTGCGGCTGTAGCCGATAAGCTCACCGTCGACCGCCGCCTCTCGGCCGTGTGCCGTGTGGCTCAACTCTTCCACCGTGTCGCCGTGACCCGCTACTGCTGTCAAATCGGCGCCGGTGAGCTTGCCACGGCGTTAGCCACGAATTCACCGCGCCGCCTTCTTCCTCATCTCCGGCCGCCAGCACGGCTCGGCTAAATTGATCACCACCGCTCGCGGGCTCTATAAATTGACCGTACCCCCAGCTCCGCCATGTATCCAAGAACCCACTGCACCCACCTGTATCTCAAATCCCTCACCCGCAAGCACGAATTTCGGATTCTCCCCAATCCGGTTCTAAAACACCGTGAACTCAACCCCGCCGTGGTCAGCCCAACTCCGGTTAGCTCCTCCCCTCTGCTCCCTTGTTTAAGCATTCTTATGCGTCTACGATGCTTGCCGAGCCACTGAATTGAACTAAGAGTCCTCTGGTCGCCGGGAACACGACCGTATAGCCGCCATGATTACGGCCACCGTGGCCAGAGCTACGTAGCTGGTCTTAGTTGCAAATAGGTTGGGGGAAATGATCATGGTAACCCCGATTTCATGTCCGCCGCTCGGAGAACCCAACCATAGCCCCAATCGGCCGGTCCAGGACCTCGCCGGAGCGTCCCTGCGCCCACCGCCGTCGTGGACCTCTCCCTCTGAAGACTTAGAAGTTGGAGGGCTCTTCAGCAAAGTGTCAGTGACTGGGTTAAATAGTGAAAGGGCTCGTTCGCAGTTAGTTAAAACCCCAAGGGCCTCTATGCAAGTCTGCCAGCGCGGGCGCCTTTCTCCTTCTTAGCTGGGCCACTGGGCTGAAAGCAGCCCAGTACTATTCATCAATTTGTCTTTTTCTTTTATCCCCAGAGCCAAAACAATTATAGAAAATGGTAGGAAAATGATAAAATTGTGAAACCAATTTTCCTAGGCTTGTTATTTTCCCTAGAATTCAATAAAAATAATTTTGTGATTTTTAGTGGAAATAAGAAATTTTAGGGTATTTAAAGTAGTTAAAAGTGTTAGTTAGGGATTTTTAGAAAATAATGGGTAAGTCCAAAAATGCCCAAACTTTTTATGGGAACTTAAAACAATATTTAGAAGCCTTGGGTAGAGTTTGAATTGATTTGGACCTTGTTTGATCACCAAACCCCAAACCACCCCCCTGTCCTATGAACTCCTTTACCGACTCCGGAAACCCTAAGTTCTCGGAGCTCCGTGAAGGAAAGTTATATTCAAGACATAGATAATAAGTTTATATTATCTTTGCATCCTCATGAGCATCCCATGGCATCCATTCTTATACCTATGTATGGTTATGATTAGAACGTGAAGAAGAAATAGAAGTCACCGAAGACAGGACACCACCACCTTCGGATTCTCAAGCAGGCAATTGCTTCTACTTCGATATTTGTGGATCCGAACCCGAATCACCTGTAAACGAAGGCAAGCCCCGGTGCATTTGCCACCTCCCTTGATGTTTTTAAAATCCTTCTCACTTGATTGCTGCATTAGGTGATAGGAGTTGATTGATAAAACAATTCCTGCATTACCTTCCTTGAATTCGATTACCTTCCTTGATCACCCGTTTTACAAAAGATTTTGATGCTTAGCCTTGCTTTAGAAAAACAAAATGTTTTGTTTTACAAAAGATGATATGGCAAAAGTGGGTGGGATGTTTTCAAAAATAAAACTTGATGGTGAATCCATCACGGCCGTGATGGATTCAACATCGGAAAAGATGTACCTCTGTCAGGTACCAACCTTTGGGGTTAAATGATTAAGCTGAGACCGGGCGGGTGACTTGCACGAGAAGAGAGTCTCGGTGTAGTGTCTCCGTCTGAGTCGATTAAGGACCTTGTCGATGTAGGCTTGATGATCGGGGACCCTTTAACTGGTCACATACCTCGTCATGGGTAAGCCTTGCCTCGGGCAGACTAAGGCCAGAATAAGATAACACGAAATGGGCGTGGAGCGGTGGCGAGAGTAGCGTGTACCCTCCGTGGCAAGAGGCTGGACGGTGGTGTATCTGTGCTCTCGGTTTGCGTGAACCTGATCTGGTCTTAAGAACCCCGGTGGCGGGTTGACATATGCAAGGGTTAAGTGCTACATATGTCGTGTGATTGGAGATCCTCAGCTGAGTATAATCGATTCGGATCGTCGTACCTTCGCGGTTATGAAGACTTGGTCACTGCCCTACACGTAGCATTCCACTAAAGATGATGGGCTTTTGTTAAGAAATTGGCTAGTGCAGGACCAGTGATTGAACTAGGGTAGAAAGAACTCTAGTGCAGGTAATTTTACTTACTTGACAATTAAAATTGGATTTTTAAGGATCCACTTTAGTAAGCATTTCTGCAAAACAGAGTCTTTGATTATTGAAAAGCCTTACCTTGACTCCCATATAACCAGCATACCCTTGAGAGTCTTTTCTTTAGTCGGGTAAGACTTGCTGAGTAATTCCATACTCAGGGTTTATCCCTTCGTTGTTTTTAGGTGAGGAAGTAGCAGATTTCTGCTGCTTCTGTGCCAAGGTGGTTCCCAAAGAAGAAAAACAAGACTGAAGTGCGGGAGGACTCGGTCCTCCACATAGGATCTTTTGTTTATAACTTATCGGGAGGAGTTTGTGCCTCCCTTGGTTTGTATAATATTACTACTCTGCACTCGCCTTTAGTTCTGGTCTGTAATAAAATAACTTAAGCTTGCTTTTAAAATAAATGTAATTTATGTAATCGCTTCCGCATTTCTTTATCTCCGATGTTCTGTAATGTCTGCAAGACGGGTGAATCGTTCCTGGTAAGGTAAGGAAAGATACCGAACTTGTCAAGTGACTTAGGAACATCTACAGGGTGTCTGATGTCTGTTGGACAAGGACAACTGTAGGTGGGCCTAATTACTTGGGAGGTTCCGTCGCATGTACGCAGTGTAGTAAACTCTTTGTCACAACCCTTTGATTCATCATATAAAGGTTCTTTTGAGGCACTTTCCAGTCCCTCCATTTTAGATAGCCCTTTCTGCGATCCCACAGAACTCAACATTTCTGGTTCCATATGGCGCAACATCTCTTCGCAATCAAATTCTTCAAAATCTTGATTAGCATCCACATTATCCACTTTACCATCAACTTTAAGATCTAAAATTCCGACAACTCTCTCGTCATTACCAGGCACTTCACACGGATCCAACTCACCATGTTCTGACCATATCGTGTAATTGTTTTTAAACCCTCTTTTCAGCAGATGTGATTGGATTACTCCTGTATCTCTCCAAGCTATCTTATTATCACAATCGATGCACGGACATAATATCTCCTTGCTATTTCGCAAATTCACGTGCTTTTTGGCCGCTTCAATAAAGCTTCTCAAATTTAGAATATACGACGGATGTGGTCTTGACACATTGTACATCCAACCTCGGTCCATTACCTATCCCTATATTGATTAACATCAATAAAATCATTAATTAATTGAATTCATCCATAAAACATGAAACGAATTGATGTGTATGAAAATGAAACAAACGTTGCAACATAGATACCTTGAGCTGAGCAACTGTGTTTTTAAAGAATCTTTAAACTAGATCAACTATTATAAGTCCAAATCTTGAATTCCAAAGGTTTTCTTCAAATCCGGTCTATATTACAAAATTGAGGCAAAAAATCGCATCAAAACGAGAAAGAAAACAAGTGGAGATCATATATATGCATAAACTATTGAAATCAATCAATAAACTCAAAAACAAAACCTTCCCCTGTAGATCTCAAAAAACCCCGCCGCCGCTACAGTGCTGTGAATATTCTATGAGTTAGGGTTCTGGAACCCGTGGGGGGCTAGCCTTTTTATAGTGTACACACATCACAGGCGGATATTTAGCAAAACCGCTTGTGATAGATAACATCACAGGCGGTTTTTTACGTCGACCGCCTGTAAAGTTAATTTATCACAGGCGGTCAGAATAAACAACCGCCTGTGATGTTGTCTATCACAGGCGGTTTTGCTAAATATCCGCCTGGGATTCTTTACAATATAAAAGGCTCGTTGGTCGGCAGGAACCCTAACTCTTCCCGCCCGAGCTGACACAGTTGCGCCGCCAGGCTGCCGCCGTGTCCCCGTCCCCGAGCACGAACCCGAGCGTCGTCGTCCCCGTCCCCGAGCTCGAGCGCCGCCGTCCCCGTCCCCGAGCCCGAGCGCCGCCGTCCCCGAGCGCCCGAGCAACGTCGTCCCCTTCACCGAGCCCGAGCGCCGCCGTCCCCTTCACCGAGCTCGAGCCCCGCCGTCCCCGTCCCCGAGCCCGAGCGCCGCCGTCCCCGAGCGCCCGAGCAACGCCGTCCCCTTCACCGAGCCCGAGCGCCACCATCCCCTTCACCGAGCCCGAGCGCCGCCGTCCCCTTCACCGAGCCCGAGCGCCCGCCGTCCCCGAGCCCGAGCGCCACCGTCACGGTCCCCGAGCCTGAAGCGCTGTCGTCCACGAGCTCTGTCTTCTTCCTCTCGATAAGGTCGAAGTTTAGGTTCCATTTCTTCTTCCCTAAGCTCTTAATTCACATACGCCGCCATACAAATGTTGGTGATTAGTCGTCGTATGCATCTCTTGATCTGTTGTAATTCAGTCTGTTAGCTACAAGCAAGCAATGTTCTACAAATTGTGTATATGCATTCTTATTTCAGTTCAAGAGCCAAGCAGAAAAATGCTCTTAATAACATTTCATTGTGTATATGAAGGTTTCCTAAGTACTTGGAGTATTTCATAAGTGCTTCACTTGCTGTGTTGAGGTGCATACATTATTCACGAAGTAATAGTCTACCCAATCGATGGCTATCCCTGATTATCAGTGCTTAGATTAATTACTGTTGGCGTTTTCACTTACATATATTGTCAATATGCTTATTGCTTATTGTTTGGTTGTCAATTACTTCTCATGTATCAGTTTTTTTATTTCTTTTATCCCTGTTGATTAAATGTTTGTATACCATTAAGGTGTTAGTATCCTTCGAATGAAGTCTATTTTTAGTGTTTTTTGACTACCTATCTTTGTTTGATAATCATTAGGCCAAATGTGCTTATGGCCACATACATCATGGAAGTACATATCCATGACAATGTTATTATCTCCCTATGTTATAAGACTTGTTCTTATCTCCCTTCTAAGTTTTTTGAATACCTATCTTTGCTTCCCAACCCTATGTTATAAGACTTGTTCTTATCTCCCATCTTTGACTTGTTCATAGCCATGACAATGTTATTTGGACCCCTCTTTTTGCCCTATAAGCCACATCCTTGTTTTCCCTCTGATCCCTGCCTTTGTTGCGATCTCAATTTTGATTGTGAGACTTGGTCATTTTAGTTTCAGAGATGGAAAAAGAGCCACTTGACATGGTTGAGAGCTCAGTTCGAGTCATCGAGACACATGTTGACATCATTCGCAGTCTAGTGACTGATGGGGTTGTGGATACTAGTGAACCGGAATCAGTGTACACACTTAAGACCACTTTGTTTCAAATTGGAGATGTATGCGACATGCTTGAGAAGTGTGCTCTGTCCATCAAAAAGTATGCTGACTCCAAGAGGGCTAAAATTATTCAAGATGAAGCCCTGCAATATGCTGAAGATGATGAAGCTGCAGATGATTTAGAGGAACTCCCATGCCCAGATCTCCTTACTCAAGCCGACATATTGGAAAAATATTTTGGAATTGAGTATGATAGCGACCAGTCAAGGGGTTGTTGATGTTTAGTCCTAAACAACACGATATGAGTATCATAGTTTTCACTCTTAGAGATAATGTATTTTGTATGAACCTCTTAGAGAGTGTCAAGTCAATGAACTATCTTCGAGTACTATTGGGAAGTGGATCTCTTTGATGTATTTTTTTCCCTAGTGATATCGATGGTGCCGAGTAGCACCAAATTTGGACTTGTGTCCATATCTATAGATGCTAGTAGTTGAGCACTAGCGACTACAATCTTGACTACCTCATCCCTATTCTCTGTTTGGGACTTATATGGAGAATGGCATCGACTGAATGCCTGAATCGGGTCGGGAAGCACGGAGCAGATAGAAGTGAACTTTCTAATGCAGTTAGACAGAGAAGGCATGGCTGTGATGTTATAATGCTGAAGGACCCCAATAAGAGATTACACCCTGTCATCCACCACTGCCCGTTATTTGTGGGCTTCACCGATGGCTGGAAACATTTGGTGAAGCAAACGACCTTCGGGCTGAAGACGTCTGCGAGCTTGTTAAGGGGCCAGACGATGGTGAGCCAGTGTACTATGTCCGGATGTGTGGTCACAAAATTTAAAGCCGCCTCGGCTTCATGTGTGTGCTTCTCTTCTCTTAGGTGGGGTGCTAAGTGATCTTAGTAGCCGACATAAGAGAAGAGAAGCGCACAGATGAAGCCGGGGCGGATTTAAATTTTGTGACCACACATCCGGACAGAGTACACCGGCTCACCATCGTCTGGCCCCTTAACAAGCTCACAGACGTCCCCAGCCCGAAGGTCGTTTGATGTCACCAAATCTTTCCCGCCCTCGGTGAAGCCCACAAATAACGGGCAGTGGTGAATGACAGGGCATAATCTCTTCTTAGGGTCCTTCAGCATTATAACATCACAGCCATGCCTTCTCTGTCTAACTGCATTGGGAAGTGCACTTCTATCTGCTCCGTGCTTCCCGGCCCGATCCTGCCCCGGAGGCGGGTTTGGGCTTTCTGTTTGGGGAGTAAAGGAGGGACACGAAGACGGGTTTGGGCTCGATTTCTTTTGAATCACCTTTTCTCCAAGTTCCCTTATTGATGGAACCAGTATATTAGACTAACAGTATATCCCTTTATCGATGGAACCAGCTTGAATGGCAGACAACGAGCAGCCTAGGATGGATGTGGTCTGCACCGGTGCGTCTAACAAAGTTGATGAAGACGCGACCAAACTTGAATGGCAGACAACGAGCAGCTCCGGTGAAGGGAGCGGGGAGGATAGTTCTAGTGACGACAATCCGTGTACTCCTATACCTCCAAGGAAGAAAAAAACATCAGATGAGCTTGATGCCGACTATATTCCCAACGATGAAGAGGTAAATAGAAATATGCCGACTATATTCTAAAATAATGTTCATATATGAAAGGCCATTAATTGTTTCAATATATAGATTTCAAATGAAGAGAAGAAAGAGGATGCATGTTCTACACGAAACACGGAGGATGCTCCGATGCCTGAATCATCCGTTTCACCTAAGCGGAAACGAGGGCAACGAGGTCCGAATCAGATGAAAGAAGGTGCAGTTATGTACGTAACAAAACTAAATGCAGAGAGGTTTCCTGAAGAACCACTTGACGTGGTTACAAAGTTTCGAAATTCCTGCGGGTCTACTGTTAGAGATATAGTGCCAATCACACTTCAAAAATGGAAGGATTTAGATGAAGACACCCGCAATAAGCTATGGGCTAAGTTGTCTGAGTCATTCAAGTTCCCAAAAGGCACAGAGGATGCAGTAAGGGAGTCGATGCTCTCTGCTATGGCCAAGATGTTTCGTGGGTGGAAGGCCGAGATGAATAGGGAATTTGTTAAGAAGAATAAGGTTCCTCCGCCCAAGAAAATGGGGAAAATCACTCAAGCTCAGTGGGAGGAATTTGTTCGTCAGAAGACCGAACTAAAGGCCAAAGAACTGGGCGAAACTAATTCTCAGAGAGCGAAGATGAACAAACACCCCCATCGCCTGGGGTCAACCGGATATCACCATAAAGTTGTGCAGTGGAACAGGATAATCGAGGAAGCTATAGCTAACGGCACTTTGGACCCAATATTAAAAGATATCGATGAGCGAGCTATTCGTTGGATCTTAGGTCGGGCAGGTTTGAGTGAGGACGACAAACTTTTGCATCCAGAATTGGTAGGCGAAGTTTCGACAAAAATTCAAGAATATGCAGCTAAGAGAAAAAAGGCGAATTTAAGCCTCGGAGGGAGAATGACATACTAACTGCAGCACTAGGCAATCCTGAACACACTGGACGGGCTCGGGGAATCTCTTCTAAGATTTCCTGGAGAGAGGCATTTCTAGAGTATGCGTCGTCATATAGGAAACACGAGAAGTCGAAAAGGACCCTTGAAGAGACTATTGATGAAAGGGTACAAAAGGCTATTAATGACGTGATGAACAAAATGAAGAAAACAAAATGCATATCATTTGAACTCAAGCCAAGCCACTTGAGTCCACCTATAGTCCCTAGCAGCGTAGGATCTGTGCAAGACTTCACCAAGTACCCTGTAGACGATATTGTTGAGGACAAGCCTTGCTTTCTTCATATTCCAATCAATCGATCTGGGACAAAAACAAAGCAAGCTGCTACTGGTTTGGTAAAACCAGGACTTGTTAACTACAAGGATAATCCAGTCCCGCCACACTATGATGTGGTCCAAGTTCTAGAAATCACAGACAGTGGTTGTGAAGATTGGGAGATAGACTTTCCAGTTGAGGGGATCATAACTTTGCAGGAGGCAATGAACGAGTTGGTCCTTTGGCATCGACGCGACATCAAGTTGGGTGATGAGCCGATCTTAAGCCGTGTATCGCGTCATAAGTCACCAACGCCGAATTCAACACCAATGCAACAAAAAGATAGTTCGATCATTCCACACCCCATGGTGCAGGAAAATATGACACCGACCTCCAAAAAAATCATTGAAACAATCATATCGCCTCTTGCGAAGGAACTCGACGAGGGGGACGTAGACAAAATTGTTCCTCAGAATGTCGACGTCAACATCAAAAAGGAACCAAAGGTTGGCACCAATGTTGAAGGGCCAACTATTTCAAAGAAAATTCATAAGCGAATCGCCACTGACGATGTCAAGAAACCATCAGAATCAGTGTCACGCTACCTGCATAAATTGCAGAGAGTTATGACAAATCAATCAAAAGCGGAATCAGCATCTCATGGAGTAGGCACACGGTCCCAAATAGACAATTTCAAAGTATGGGAAGAAGATGGAATGATTCATACTCGAGAATCATTACGTCTTAAAACCAATATCTCGGTATACAAGAAGGAGGATGTTCCTCCAAAATTTGTGAATGGGAGGCCGTTCTTGACGACGGTGCAACTTTCTAAGTTGTCGACTCCGGAGATTTAGAATGCAT
Organism: Zea mays; assembly: GCF_902167145.1. Classification (NCBI taxonomy): domain Eukaryota; kingdom Viridiplantae; phylum Streptophyta; class Magnoliopsida; order Poales; family Poaceae; genus Zea; species Zea mays. The sequence goes on along the minus strand of NC_050097.1, from coordinate 30,676,776 downwards.
GAGTGGTACATGGTGGCTAGCAACAAATACAAACTCGAGGACCTCACATTTGTTGTGCCAGAAGATGCATTTTGGAGCAATGATCATATAGATCCTGTGCGGCATTTATTCTTTGACGATCTCTGGTCGTTGTACCACCGACAAAGGATGGAAATCAACTACTTAACCCTCTTTTGCTTGTAAGTACCTCTAAACTTTCATATTTGTTAGTTTTGTACACGCACACATAAACGAGAGTCTAACGATTAACACTTTTACACGTAGGATGCAATACATGGATGATAAGAAGAAACAACTTAAGACAGGGTTTCTTGACCCGTTGATGATATCCCAAGCTCACTACAAAGAAGTTGCTCGGAGGCATGGAGAAGAATACAAAGACTTGGACGATGCTGAATTTGAGAAAGCCGTCAAACAGAATCAGAGAAAGAAAATGAAGGTAATGGCGGCATACATTGGACGAGCCATGTATAATCATGTACAACATGGCAAGGACTTAATAATAGCTCCGCACCACTTTAAGTAAGTTATCGACATGGTTTTGAACTATAAATTATGGCAATCGTGATCTTAACATGTGTTTTCGTCTATGTCTATATAGTGACCACTACATTTGTATCATGATCTTTCCAAAGGATGGTAAAGTCGTGGTCTTCGACTCACTGAGAATGGAAAAGGCTACGTATAATGACTTCTTGAAGATTTTAGAGAAGTATGATTATTATTGCACACTTGTACTTATTACAACTTAACAAATGTATTCTTAATCTCACAATGCTATTCTTATATGTAGTGCATACCATTTTTATTGGAAAGATCTTGGCGGCGAACATCCAGAGGACAAGCCTAATTTGTCAATATCATTATTTCCATATGGTGACAAACAACCTCCGGGTACTGTCCTGTGCGGTTATTATGTATGCGAATGGTGTCGTGTCACCTTCCATTACATGGTCAATCGTGAGGATGTAAGTTCGCTATCATTGTCTATGTTGCAATTTTTATGTTATATTGTTGCTCATCACATTACTCTTAGCACTGCTTGTTTTTTGCTTTCATTGCAGGTTCCTAAATCCAAGATCAATGCTGAATGGTTAGAAAGAGATATGGTTTCCGTCGGCGTGGCTAAGGTTGTAAGAGACTTGCTTTACTTTATGCGTCGTGAAGTTCTTCATCAACAAGGGCTATTCTACAATACAAATGGAAATTTGCAACAATTCCCAGAACTAAGTTTGTACACAATATCACACAGTGTTTAGGTCTTTAGTTAGGAACTTTAGATGTTTAGTTGTCTATGGAACTTTGAGATGTTTAGTTGTCTATGGAACTTGATATGTGTATAAATCTGTGTATGACGATGGAACTTGATATGTGGATGAATCTGTGTATTATGGAACTTGATATGTATAAATCTGTGTATGCAATCTGTGTGAATCTGTGTATGAAATCTGTGTATAATCTGTGTGAATCTGTGTATAATCTGTGTATAATCTGTGTGAATTTGTGTATGAAATTCTGTATATGAATCTGTATATTGAAAACCGTCTGTGATTTATATTGTATGCAGTCGGACTTATATTAAAAACCGCCTGTGATGTGTGGCTAACACAAGCGGCTAGGATAAGAAACCGCCTGTGATGTGTGTCTATCATAGGCGGTTCCTTTGAACTGGACCGCCTGTAATGTGTGTCTTTCACAGGCGGTTTTTGATTGACCGCATGTGATGTTGTTTTACATCACAGGCGGTGCACCACAAGCGGTTCCTGGAACCGCCTGTGTAGAGGCGAACCAAACCGCCTGTACAGAGGTTTGCTGTAGTAGTGCTAGTTTCCTGTAGTGTCTACCTCCATTCGGCCGGCGCGGTGCGATCTGCTGCCCAAGTGCCCAGTTGCCCTACACGGTGCACGACTACATCCTGCCTCCGTCCGGCCTGCCGACGTCGGTCGTACGGCCCGTACGACCGTACCTGTTGGTTGTTGGTTGTTGCCTCTTGCCTCTTGGATTGGCCGTAGTGCCGTACCTGCGTGGCTGCAACTGTTCAAGCCTTTGCTCTGCTGTTCAACGCCCCAGCCGGCCAGGTAATGTACTAATGTACATATATATTTTTTGTTGAATTTTGTCTAACGCAATGTGTGTGTATAAATATATATGTATATATATATATTGTTGTTGATTATTGTCTTATTGATTGTTGATTCACTACAATTGTTTTTGTAGTGCTAAAATATGAAGAAGCAGGGAGATATTGTCTCTCTTTTTCGCAATTATGTTGTAAAGAAACAAAAGTTTATTGCTTCTTCATTATCTCCGGATGTTACTCAAGCGCCGACACCTCAATAACAAGAGGAAGAGAGGATAAATGAAAAAATTGTGAATCCAATGCCATCTGCATCGCCACCGTCAACAATTTATGATGCCAGTCGTCTTCCACATGATCCAGGTGAAAGACAACCTATTGCAAGTTACCATACTAATGATCACGATACAATTCAAAGAGCATATATTCTTAGAAGTCCATTTCAACCATATGCACATGAATTCCCAAATAGGAAAATTGGAGATAGAGATCGCCATTTTAATTTTGTGTGGTTTCAAAATTTTCCTTAGAATAAATATAGTGTCAAGAAAGATGTTGTATTTTGCTTTATGTGCTACTTATTCAAAAGTAAAGCAAATAAGGGCAAAGGGACTTCTGCATTTACTTCAGATGGTTGGAATAATTGGAATAAAGGGTCTGAAGCACTTCTAAAACATGTGGGTTCTATGACACATAAGACAACCGAAGAGAAATATCTTGGCTTTATAAATCCTAATGCAACAACTAATAATAAAATTGAGAAGTGGAGTGATGATGATCGCAATCTTTATAAGATAAGGTTGACATATTCACTATGATGTTTGAAGTTTCTTTTGCATTAAGGATTATCATTTCGTGGACATGATGAAATTGAGGAGTCTGGCAACAGAGGAAACTTTATTGAAATCTTGAAATTTCTTGCTGCAAATAGTGAAGAGGTCAACAAGTATGTTCTTAACAACGCTCTAGGTAATTGCACTTTGACTAGCCCAAAGATACAAAAGCAGATTATTCAGTGTTGCACTATAGAAACTATAAAGAAAATAATTGAAGAGCTTGGTGAAGAGCCATTTGCAATTTTAGCAGATGAGTCTAGTGACATATCGCACAAAAAACAACTAAGTCTTTGCTTGCGTTATGTTGATGCATTGGGAAGGCTATGTGAGCACTTCATTGGAGTTGTTAGTCATGGCTTGACTTTGACACGAATTCGTGGACAAGGTTATGATGGGGCTAGCAACATGAGAGGTGATATTAAAGGATTGAAAACATTGATCATGCAAGAGTCACCTTCTGCTTATTATATCCATTGTTTTGCACATCAACTCCAACTAGTTCTTGTTGTTGTTGCCAAGGGAAATAATGATTGTGTGTGGTTTTTTGATCAAGTAACTCTTTTATTGAATATTGTTGGAGTTTCTTGTAAGCGTCACGGTATGCTTCGAGATGCTAGACTTGAGAACCTTATGAAATCACTTGAATGTGGTGAACTTGAAACTGGGAGAGGATTGAATCAAGAGATGGGGTTGCCTAGGCCTGGTGAGACTCGATGGGGCTCTTATTACAAAACTATATGTAACATAATTACTATGTATCCTATAATCCGAGATGTTCTCATGATTCTTGGAGAGGATACTACAGTTAGAAGTGATTGGACAAGGATACATTCTATGCTTGGAGCATTTGAGTCATTTGACTTTGTTTTTGATGCACACTTAATGTTTGTTATTCTTGGATATACAAATGATCTATCTGTGTGTTTGCAAAGAAGGGAGAAAGATATTATTAATGCAATTTCACTTGTTAATGTGGCAAAGAGAAGAATGCAACAGTTAAGGCTTGATGGTTAGGATCAATTCCTTTAAAGAATCACTTCATTTTGCAACATACATGATATCAAAGTTCCTACTATAGATGGAAATTATAAGCCTTATGGAAGATCATCACGATTTGTTCATAACCCAACCAATGATGACCACTTCAGAAGAGAAGTATATATTGGGATCATTGATCAAATTAGCCTAGAGCTTGATAGTCGGTTTAGTGAGGCTAATATGGAGCTGCTTTCTTGTATGTCAGCCTTGGATCCTTCCAACTCCTTTGCTTCTTTTGATGCACACAAGGTACCAAAGCTAGCTGATTTCTATCCTAATGACATGTCAAACACTGACTTGTTAAAGCTTGACTTGCAACTTGACAACTATATTGATGGCATAAGAGAAGATGATAGATTTAAAGACATAACTAATCTTGTGGAGATAAGGTGTTTGATATGGTTTATTTGCTTCTCAAATTGGTATTGCTTTTGCCGATGGCGACAACAAGTGTTGAAAAGGCATTTTCTGCAATGAGTTTAGTGAAGACTAAATTGAGAAACAAGATGTGTGATAGTCTTTTGGATGATTGTCTTGTTACATACATCGAGAGGGATATTTTCTTCGAAGTGAATGAAGAAGATATAATTGAGACTTTTATGGCGTTAAGAAAGCGTAGGCCAGATAAGTAGTATTATTGCAATCTTTATGTTTAATGTATGCAACTTTTATGCTTAATTGTTGAATGCCAAACTTTATATCTATATATCGAATTGTTTGCCAAATTTACTATAAATTATATGTACATTAGATAGAATTCTACATGAAAATTTTGTTGCGGCACACCCTATATAAAAATCCTAGGTCTGCCACTGCTTTAGTCCTGGATGTTGCACTAACTAGGACTAAAGGGTGGTTGAATGATATTTAGTCATAATTGGTAACATCAACCAAAGACCCCCTTTGGAATACAGGATTGATAAAAATCATGAATAGGAAAAATGTACTCACATTAGATACGACCGAGATTAAATGTAACCAAAAGTCATTTTTCTACTAGTGATTAGTCAATACTAGAGATCTAGGATTCAGGCCTGGTCCTGGAGCAGGGCGGCCGCTCTAGGCCTCCAATGTCAAAGGGCCCCAATGGCCCATATGTTGTTTGTACACATATTTGACATTTTGGATGTAGAGTTTTGAACAAAGTATAATTTTTGTCTTGAGATAGATCAAAAGTACATGGACAGAAACTAGGGGTGTGTTTGGTTGCAATGACAAGACATGACGGGATGGGACGATCCCTAAAATAAGGTTGTTTGGTTCAGAGTCAAGGGCTAGGACAAGACTATCCCAGTGTTGTCCCCAGTTATCCCTCAAAATTGGAGGGACAAGACAGGACACCAGGGGACGTCCCTGTCCTGGCTGTCCCGCAACCAAACTTACCCTAGTAGAACCGCGGATATACGATGTGTTGCTAAAAAAGAAAGTAGAATGCTTATGCAGTCTTGGAATATTGCAAACCCGCACCTCGATCCTCTCTAGATTTTTGAGTCCAACGGCCATCGCTAAATCGCTAAATTCTCCTACTGTTCTAAATGGATGATTAATTCAGCATAGATAATGAATGTAAAAGTTTAAGTGCTTATTATTAGATCAGTGATCCACTTTGCATAGTTGAATGTTAAAAGGAAATTGAAGGTGATTTAATAAGTACTCACCCCGTTGCAATATAAATCATAAGTTATTTTGGTTTTATCCTAAAGTAACATGCCTATTGATATACAACATCAAACATTACTTCGAACGATGATATTGAGAATAAACTATTTCATAAAATATTGCTTATATATTTGAAGCATTTATTTGTTAACATTTTGTATACCCCTAATGGGTTTTATGGTGTTACCATGTCACGTATAGACAACTAAAATCCTACTCATGTAATAACTCTCTAATGATACGGGTTGTATACTTAATAATGGGTCCACTCTTTCTCTCACAAACTTTCTTGGAGTTCACGTCGTGAACACAGTCTGCTTTCAGCTAACTACTAGTGAGTGGCCCTAACCTACCCGGAGCGGCACACACACAAGGAAATCAATTAAATGAACTAAATGTAATAGGTATAGCAAACACTTTGATAATTGCGCAAAAATTGAACATATAGATCTAAAGAATGTAGGAACACATCACAAAAAAGTTGGAAGAAAAAGAAAAAAAAGCTAATAAACTTTGTCGAGTGTCCAAGGTGTTCACCTGGCAAAATAATAATTTGTCAAGTGTCCAAGAAAGACACTCGACAAAAGTTTTCTTTGATGTGTGTCTTATGTCTGGCACTCGACAAATGGTCATTTGTAACCCTAACCTACACATGCACTTCTTTGCCGAGTACATATTATAGAGGACACCCGGCAAATATTTTTTAATAAATAAAAAAATTCTTGGTCGAGTGCCAGATCTCCGACACTCGGCAAAGCGTTGGCACATAACCCTAACTACACGACCATCTCCTTTACTCCCTTCATACGACGTCGTCTCTCTCCCCTTCTCCTTCACGCCGTTGTCGCCTCCCTCCTCCTCCTTCACGCCACTGCCAAGGAGGGTCCTGCAAGATCTGGCCCCCTCGCTGTCGTGCCCCATCGCCGCAGTGCCCGAGCCATGCTGACCTCTAGCAACGGTCCTCGGAGCCGTCGTGGTTACGACGCCCGGAGACCGTGCCATCGCCACCGGCCTCTCAACCTCCGCACCACCACAGGTGACTAGGCACCACCGCGCGCGCCCACCCCACCCCTTTCCCGGCGTTTCTGAGCCGCCCCCACCACCATGCCACTGTCGCCGCCAACCAGAGGTTGCTCCTGTGCACTATGCCTATGTGTTGTCTCATTTGTTCTAAATCACAAGAGATTTGATGCGACAATAATTATTTGCTAACAATAGGGAATCTGTAGCTTAATATGTTTTGGTAATTTTATTCTGTTTGTGATCTTGTTGATATTTGATGGCTCATTGTGTGTCTTATGTTGCCCAAATATCATTTGAGGTTTAAACTTCTGACATGAGCATATCGATTTACTAGTTAATCCTTAATTCATTTAGTATATGTTAATGTGAATGACATTTTGAAGTTTGTTTGTAACTAGTCCTATAGTTCAAAACTACAAAAACAAGACTAGAAACAAAATCAACAAAATAGTTTCTTGAGTTAAACGTATACAGTTCAAAGACAACAATTTTACTCAATCTCATGTACTATGCTCTTTTACATACTATGTTATATAGTGTAGTCGCGAGGTTACTTATTTTGCAGGTTTTAGAAACCTCACTGTGTAGGGGAGATGTTGTCGAAATTTGTATCTACATTCTTGTGTTCCTTTTTTGCAGAGAAGAGACTGTCTGAGCCAGAGTTCCTAGGCCACCCGACCATCTTCCTAACTGATGTGGGTCTGTCCGCACCACGTCGCTTCACCACTGCACCGACATCACCGCTAGCCTGACTTCACTGCCACCCAAGGTATAACCACTATTTCTATATCATGGTCGTAGATCACGTAACCTAGTTAGGTGTCTCCCGTTCGAAAGAGATACGAATATGCAAATCTTTGCATATCTATAACCGTATTTGTTTTGAATTGTCCAGGTTTTTTGGACAGTCCACAGTTGCGTAGATGGAGTCAATTTCCATGCTATACTCTGATCCAAAACAGAGTTTCGGTGTCATCATCTGTTGTTCTCAGGATACAGACTCCCCTTGCTAAGACATGTATTTGGAAAACAGCGGGGAGGTGTTGCTGAAATTCTGTCTCAGATCAGAGTATAGCATGGAAACTAACCCCATCTACGCAACCGCGGGTGGGTTTAGGCCTATCCTCACCTATTATAAGGTAGGAATGTATTGTAGATGTATTACATGTTTATACTACACTATGCTATTATATATGTTAGAGGATGGAGGACCATGAGAGGATGTACATGGGCACGTAAGAAGGGATGATGTCACCCATGAATGGATTACAAATTCTGATGCTTTCTTGGAACGGGCATTTGACGAAGCTACTAATGGAGCGAGTCTAGTCACATATCCATGAAGCAAATGTGCAAATAGGAAAAGACAAACAAAGAAGGCCATAAGAGAACATATTTGGAAGAAAGGATTTACACCAAACTATACTCAGTGGATCTTCTATGGTGAAGCGTATTATACGAGAGAAGAGGTGGTGAGACAACGCTTTGAGGATTATGATGCTGATGTCGGGGTAGCGGACATGTTGAACGACTATCATGATGCATAGTTCATCAAAGGACTTACGGAGGATGAGCCAGAGGTGACCGCGAAGGCGTTCTACAACATGTTTGACGCGGCATAGAAACCCCATCACGACAAGACAAAGGTTTCTCAACTATATGCCATTGGACAAATAATGGCATTAAAGTCGCAGTACAGCCTGAGTTGAGACGCCTTTGATGGTTTGTTGATAGTTATTGGGAGCTTGCTTCTAGAGGATCATGTTCTGCTAAAGAGCATGTACGAGGCACAAAAACTCCTTCGTGCACTCAAGATGACGTATGAGCATATACATGCTTGTCCGAAGGGCTACATCCTATTTAGGAAAAAATACGCGGAGGCAAAGTACTGTCCGAATTGTAAATCATCTAGGTTTATGGAGGTAGACTTTGGTGATGGACAGAAGAGATAGCTTGAGATTCCCATGACAATCCTATGCCACCTTCCGTTCATACCGAGGATCCAGCGGCTTTACATGATCGAGGAATCCGCGAAATAGATGACATGGCACAAAAATGGCAAACGATACAATCCTAACAACATGGTACATGCATCCGATGGTGAATCATGGACCCAATTTGATGTCATTCACCATGTGAAAGTTGAAGAGGCTCGTAATGTACATGTTGCGATGGCCACATATGGGTTCAATCCTTATGGACTGATGGATGCCCCATACATATGTTGGCTTGTGTTCGTTATCCCCCTCAATGTCCCACGGTGTATGCTTTCAACGATAGAACATGTTCTTGATGTTGATAATTCCTAGACACCCGAGGAATAAAATGTGTGTGTACATAGAGCCTGGGATTGATGAATTGGTTCGTGCTTGGGAGGAAGGGGTATGGACATACGATCAAGCAACAAACAAGAACTTCAAAATGCATGTTTGGTACCAGTACTCCATGCATGACTTCCGAGTGTATCGGCTATTCTCTACATGTGTGTTCACGGTAAGTTCCCATGCCTAGTTTGTGAAGCGTCCCGATCCTCTGGGACTCAAATGTGATACAATTACTAGTCCTAGGAGGCTAGTAAACACATTTATACATCAGATGATTCCAGATCTGCTTAAACGAGACAAACCTATAAAGGTGGCGAACAACTTTAAGAGTTGGTCCACAACTCGGGACATATCATCAGAGTGGGGCTGAAGTAGCCCGATATACGCAGTGAAGCAATTCAGTGGTCCAACAGCCACAGGCAAGGTTGGGAACAGTCGTAACTCTTACCCGATCTCCTTTTTCTGAAAAACAACAAATAAGCAAGGGTGAGTACAAACGTACTCATCAGCCCACCTTCACCCGTGGAATGGGCAAATCAGATATAATGCCTGGAATATGTGGAGCTCAGGATATTTTGCAGAAACAGCAATATTTTATGCAGAGTTGTTTTGAAAAACATTTTGTATTTTTGCAAAGTGCATCCTCTCCAAAAGGAGCAGGAAGTTTTCCAGTATTATAACAAAATCCCCTAGACTAAACCATCCAGGTATCTCAGCAGTTCCCACTGGTTTTCATTTTCAAAAACAGCTACTGGACTTCCCGTCCACCATAGCTCACGGCTCAACCGCCGAACCTTTTAAAAACCACTTTTCTCAAAACCATCTCTTTTTGGAAAACAAAACATTAATTGTCATACCATACCAGACTCGTCCATTCCTGTGGACACAGACTATTCGAATAGGTTTTCAAACTCTGCGCAGAGGTGTACACTTTACCCACTAGTTCGGCTCTGCAATCCCATGGCCAATGAGACCCGAATCCGACTCTCTTTCTTTCCCCGCACGTCCTAACCTTAACGGTTATCCGAAAGGAGTCAGGCCACCACCATGTCCAAACCGGACAAAACTTTCCCCCTCCTTATCCTCCCGGTGCTCCCTAGCCTTCATAACCCTGGGGTTGGACCGTACGAGTTCAGATTGAGTGACTGCCCACACAGTCTCGAGTGGTTGTACTATTAAAGAGTACAAGTAGTGAAAGATGACAAACCGGTCCTTATACGAGGGGACAATTCTTCTGCTCACGCCTAAACCAGCTGAGCCATCACCTTAGGCCCTCCCCTAAACCAGGGAGTCCCTGATTATCCCACTCACAAGGTGATAAGGGTGAAAACCCTTCATCATACACATTTTGAAAAGCATTTTCTTTTGAAAACTCACACCTTTCCTCAAATCATTTGTAACAAATATATCAGGGATTGATTGCGGCAAGCGGCTGGGTGGCCATAATAACTTGTCTCAAAATCATATCATGCATAAAATAACAGGCTGAGGGTTGTGGTTGAAAAATCATAGGTAATTTATGCATCAAAGGGATCCAGTGAGCTTGTCGTGCTTATTCGGCGAAGGGGGAAGGGGAGCTCGCGGAACTGGCTTCTGGCTCCACCGCCTAGCGAAGACTCGCGGATCTGGCCTCCACGAGACGGCACGAACGCTCCGATAACTATGCAACATGAACAAGCAAACATACAAACGAGCAAGTATACCAACAAATATTTAGTATAGTGGTCAGAATAGTGATACATGGATGGGTAGAGTCTTGAGTAGAATATGTGTCATGTGGTGTTGAGATACTACTAGTGGTGGAGCGGAGGTGCTTACCAGGAGGGTGGACTGGAGGCGAAGCGACACTATGCGTGTAGCCGGCAGAGCAGAGTAACTGAGTGGGTGGGGTGTTTGCCTTGGCTGAGGGTGTTGAGTGTGTGTGGAGAGGGAGAGGGTAGCTGGGTGTATTTATAGCTGGGTGTATGTGGTGTAGCACAGTGAAGTTCACTGTTGGTGAGAATAGTGACGAATGAATCGTCTGACTTAGTATGAACAGGAGAGTTATAGGCAGAATATGGGACAAGAGTATTTTGGGAGTTTTCTGGAATATGGACCATGCTTAAGGGATGACATGGTTGGATAGGGAATATGTTGATAAGAATTTAGAAACGAGAATTATTGGAATCTGAGTTTGGGAGCCTGGTTCGAAGGAATCTCAAAGTTAGGCGTGCTCAACTTGGAGAAACCTGGGATGAGTGACCAGATGGGAAGTTCCCACTGGAAGGAAAATCATAGTCACCGGAGTTCGTATGACTAGAATATGGGTCTGGCTGGTCTTAGGTGGACTGGACAGCATGATGTATGAGTAGTTGAAATTTGGGGTGATCGGCTAATCGATGAATAGTAATGATGAATAGTGACGACGAAAAAGTTACTAGATATCATCGATGAGTAGTAACGATGATGAATAGTAGTACTGAATAGTAATGATGGTGAATAGTGTCAGTGAATAGTAATGATGAATAGTAACGGTGGATAGTGATGGTGAATAGTCGTATGAACGAACGATGAACGATGAATAGGAACTATGAACGAACGATGAACGATGAATAGGAACTATGAACGAACGGACGAACGATCGAATGATCGGACGAACGAACGATCGGAATTCCGGCACCATAACGGCAGGACAAAGATTATCTGGAAGAACGATGAATAGGGACTATGAACGAACGATGAACGATGAATAGGAACTATGAACGAACGATGAACGACCGAATGATCGAACTAACGAACGATCGGAATTTCGGCAGCATAACAGTAGGAAAAAGATTATTTGGATGAACGAATGGACGAACGATCGAACAATCGGACGAACGGACGAACGAACCATGAACGATCGGACAAACGATCGAACGATCGGACGAACGAACGAACGAACCATGAACGATCGGACGAACGATCGAACAAACTAAGAATAGGGGACAAACGATCGAAGAACGATCGAACGATCCTTGTGCTAGTGTGTGCTTGTGTGGAACATGGAGTGGGTGTGTGTGGGGGGGGGGGGGGGAAGAGAGTTGCCATGAAATGGCTTGGGGTGGGATGAGAGGAGGCCTTTGCCCCTCTATTTATAGCCATGGTGGGGGGGATTAGGGGGAGGGATGAGAGGATTAGTGGGAGATTAGCATGTATTTGTCTTGTATAAGTGAGATTAGCTTGTAGAGCTCACCGTATGACACTGGAGGCATACGTATACGTATGTGCATGAGGAAAGTTATGAAGAAAATATTTATAGGGACTTGAAAAAATGATTCTGAAGGTATTTCTCAAGAGGAAAATACCTGGAGATATATCAGTGGAATATTTGGGCAGTATTTCTATAAACAATTTGAGGGGGATCACTGGGGAAATATTTGTAGGATATTTTGAGGAGGATTTTAGAGAGAATATAGACCACTATACTTTATTTGTTGATATCAACTCGCAAACAAACATTTTGAAATTAAATTTGAAATTCATTTTGAATTTAGAGCGAGTTTGAGAAAATTTCAGGATTTGAATTTTTGGGATGCTACAAATCTACCCCACTTAAAAGGAATCTCGTCCTCGAGATTCGGCTTAGAAGGGTTACGGGTATAGCTTTACTTCAGCTACATATCTTCACTTTGCAACTCTTCGAGGAGATGGAACTTCAACAAGATCTGGCCTGGCGGAGCATCTGGTTGCTGATTGCAAACGCTGATTCTGGCTACTCAAAGATCATCTTCAGACTTCTAGCTTTCGCTTGGCAGCTAGCTTATTGAGGAAGCATTGATGCCAACACGCAAACCTTTCTCTTGCAAACTCCCACATGGATTCCTTCCTTGATTGGTCTTCTGGTGCTTCATCAACAAAACTTGGGTGATCACTTCTCATCCAGAAACTTATATGCTTGGACGATTGGGTCCTCCACAAGCTTGCTGCATGCCTTCTTCTTTTTCTCCATAGCAGGAACCTTACTGGAACACTACTCCACTTAAAAGGAATGAGGGTAGAACTCTTGAATCTTGGGGATTTGAACTCCTTGAAGTACCACATAACAAGGGTGTTACAGGTCCTTCTGCTGCTGTTGCTGCTTGAGCTGGCTGCGGAGCGATGACTGGCACAAGGTTGATTCTAGGATAACCTTCTTCTTATCTTCTCTTCACTATCTTCTTTTCTCTTCTCACTTTTCACTTTTCACTGCCTCTTTCTTTCTCTTTGCTCTTCCCACTGGAGGAGTCTATCGATGAGTATTACCATCATACAGAGGAGGAAACCAAAGACTATGAACCATGTACAACAGTCTTCAACCCAAGAATCACCAAGCATTGTGATCTTAGGGGCGAGGGAGTGGGAAAATGGAGTTGCTTGCAATTTGGCAGAGGGGATTTTATCGGGGCTGTTTTTGCTTTGTGCGAGATGGGAGTTGAGGGAGCTGGTGGGGGGGGGTTTATAGGCGAGCGGGGGTGTTCGGTTGCGGAGTAGTGGTGATGGAGTAGGTGCTACGCGGCAGCGGGTGCGATAAGGGGAGGGGGGCCTGGTGTTGCCGGCGATGATGGTGGCGGTGGGTGCGCTGCAAAGGTGGCGTGGGCGGCGGTAGTGCGCTGCAAAGGGGGCGGGGGCGGCGATGGTAGTGCGCATGGAGGCGGGCACGCGTGCAGGGGGCACGGGTGAGTGGTGGGGTCAATGACCCTGATGTTTGTGGTCTCTGGTTCCAAGAATCTTTGCCTCTCTATATGGTAATAACTCCTTCTGTCCTCTTTTCCTGTTTACTTTGACTCAGAGGCAGTGCTTTGATTCTCACGGTCAGTCCTTTTGACTGAGCGACTGGACTGGTTCCTTCTGTAGCTTATTCCAGGCTTCAAGGGTAAGCTTCCCGGTATCTTCTTGGGTAAGACACTTTTCTCTTCAGATGGGTTAAGATGAGAATGGAAGCATAAGGTGAGGATTAGATCTAATTTGTGATTTATGTTTTTAGAGAAAACCTTTCTTAAAAAGAAAGAAAACACATAAGTTTAGCAATGATAAGCACAAACAAATCAAATATTTTGAATAGGGGAAGAATAGAGTTTTTCCAAAGCACGAACTACTCAGATTCGGGGGCTAAGCATAACTACTATTGCTTGGCTCTTGAATTGAGAACTATGCTAAATGCAACTTATGAGCACTAACGTTAAAGCATCACATATGCACTCAAAAGGGAGGAAAACATCAAGCGAAATTCATTTTGAAATGCCCTAGGGGGCCACACAATTAGAGTTTTGCAAAACACGAGTCTACACGATTACCTCTCATACATGCAGGGCTCTGGCCAAAGTGAAGAAAAACTTCACTACCCAATAAATGCAGAGGACTGGGCATAACTAACTCAGATCTGGCAGCTTCTCTTCTAGCGAGGCTTGCACACAACTTCAATCTGAGACATCTCCTGCATGGGTTAACAGGGAGCTGATGTTGATGACTTCTTCTGGCAGTGA